>NW_023604295.1:66899288-67241958 GCF_014898055.3 Talpa occidentalis | reverse complement strand
ATACTCTATCCCGCAAAAGCTCTCCTCCTCTTGAAGAAAAAGAATATGGACCTTCCCAGACAAAACAGAAACCCGGAATTTCATTGCAACTAAACCCCACTCCAAAAAATACTACAAGGAGTCCTAAAGCCAGAACCTCAGAGGGACGAAAACAATGAAAGAAGGCCAAAAAAAAAAAAAAAGTTATTAAAAGATAAATAAATAAAATCAAAGGAAAGACAAACACAATGGCAAATACAGATGTTAACATATCAATATTAACTCTAAATGTAAATGGACTAAACTCTTCAATAAAAAGACACAGATGGAGCCTGGGATTAAGAAACAAAACCCACCTTTTTGCTGTCTCCAGGAAACACATTTAGCTACAAGAGATAAAATAGGCTCAAAGTTAAAGGATGGAAAAACAATCCTACAGCAAATGGACCAAAAAAGAAAGCAGGAACAGCTATACTTATACAGATAAAACAGATTTCAAACTCAAAAAAGATAAAAGAGACCCCAATGGTCACTACATTATGATCAAGGGACAATACTTCAAGAAGAAATAACACTCATTAACATATACTCACCAAACGAAGGCACACCAAAATATATCAGACACTGTGTCCTCTCTGAAAAACAGACATCAGAGAAAACACATACGTAGTGGGAGACTTCAACACACACTATCAACAATGATAGATCAACAAGACAAAAAATAAGTAAAGAAACCAAAGCTCTAAATAAGGACCTAGGCAATGGGCTTAACAGACATCTATAGAACACTAAACCCCAAAAAACGAGTACACATTTTTCTCAAGCGCACACGGATCATTCTCCAGGATCGATCACATACTGGGGCACAAGACAAACATCAACAGATACACCAAGATTGAAATCATATCAACCATCTTTTCTGACCATGAAGGCATCAAACTAGAAATAAACCATAAAAAGAAGGCAAGGAACCTTCCTACCTCATGGAGATTAAAAACCATAACTACTGGAAGACCATGGACTAATGAGGAGATCAAAGAAGAAATTAAAAAATTTTTTTGAATTGAACGACAAGGAGGACTAATATCCTAAATGTATGGGATGCAGCAAAAGCAGTAATAAGAGGAAAATATATAGCAATAGAAGCTCACATCAAGAAACAAGAAGAACGCAAAGAAACAACCTCATCTCGAAGCTCAAAGATCTAGAAAAAGAAACAACAAAAAACCCAAAACCAGTAGAAGAAGAAAGAAATAATAAAACCAAAGCAGAAATAATGAAATTGAAACTAAAAAAACAATCCAAAAGATCAATGAAACCAAGAGCTGGTTTTTGAAAAAATCAATAAATAGACAAACCCTAGCCAGGCTCACAAAGGAAAAAAGGGAGAAAGCACAAATAAACAGGATCATCAATGAAAGAGGAGAAATCACAACGGACACAGCAGAAATCAAAAGAATAATCAGTAACTACTATGAACAGTTATATGGAAACAAGTTTAACAATCTAGAGGAGATGGACAAATTCCTACAACTCTACAATCACCCAAAGCTAGATAAAGAAGAAATAGAACACCTAAACAGACCAATTACAATTAGCGAAATTGAAATGGTAATAAAAAACCTCCCAAAAACAAAAGCCCAGGACCTGATGGATTTACAAATGAATTCTACCAAACATTCAGAGACGAATTAGTGCCTATCCTTCACAAACTCTTCCAAAAAATTGAGAAGGAAGGGACAATACCAAACACGTTTTATGAAGCCAACATTACACTAATACCAAAACCGAACAAGGACAACACAAAAAAGGAACTACAGGCCAATCTCCCTAATGAACACTGATGCAAAAATCCTCAATAAAATTTTAGCTATCAGAATCCAACAATGTATCCATAAGATAATTCACCACGACCAAGTGGATTCATTCCAGGGGCACAAGGATGGTTTAACATCCGAAAATCAATCAACGTTATCCAACACATCAACAAAAAGAAATATAAAAACCATATGATAATATCAATAGATGCTGAGAAAGCTTTCGACAAAGTGCAACACCCATTCATGATAAAAGCCTTGAAATTCTTGGATACAAGGAACGTACCTCAACATCATAAAGGCCGTATATGACAAGCCAACAGCCAGTATCATTCTCAATGGTGAAAAGCTGAAAGCAATTCCATTAAGATCTGGAACAAGACAAGGATGTCCACTCTCACCATTGCTTTTCAATATAATACTGGAAGTCCTAGCCAGGGCAATAAGACAAGAGAAAGACATCCAAGGAATCCAAATAGGAAAAGAAGAAGTCAAACTATCACTATTTGCAGACGATATGATATTATACATAGAGAACCCCAAAAACTCCACAGAAAGCTAATTCAACTCATCAATCAGTTCAGTAAAGGGCAGGATACAAAATCAACACGCAAAAGTCAGTAGCCTTCCTATACACAAACAATAAATCTGAAGAAGAAGAAATCAAAAAAAACCATCCTTTGTTATTGAAACAAAAAAAAATCAAATATTTGGGAATAATTCTAACAAAAGAGGTAAAGGACCTATACAAAGAAAACTATAAAACACTGTTAAAAGAAATAGAAGAAGACACAAAGAAATGGAGAGACATCCCCTGCTCATGGAATTGGAAGAATAAACATTATTAAAATGGCCATCCTACCAAAAGCAATATACAGATTCAATGCTATTCCAATCAAAAATTTCAAATGTCATTCTTCAAAGAAATAGACAATTATTGATGAAATTCATATGGAATCACCAAAAACCCGAATAGCCAAAGCTCTCCTGAAAAAAAAAAGAAGGGAATGGAGGCATCAGACTCCCAGACTTCAAACTATACTACAAAGCCATAATCATCAAAACTGCATGGTATTGGAACAAGAACAGACATACAGACCAATGGAATCGAATAGAAAATCCAGAAATAAACCCACAGATTTATGGTCAACTAATCTTTGACAAAGGAGCAAAGAATATGCATTGGAGCAAAGAAAGTTTGTTCAATAAATGGTGCTGGGAAAACTGGGTCGCTACATGCAAAAGAATGAAGCTTGACCACCACCTCACACCATACACAAAAATCAACTCAAAATGGATTAAAGAACTAGACATAAGACCTGAAACCATAAATATATAGAAGGAAATATAGGCGAAAACACTACGTGATATGCACATCAAAGACATCTTTACAGACACATCACCCAAAGCAGTAATAGTGAAGGCAAAGATAAACAGCTGGGACTACATCAAATTAAAGAGCTTTTGCACAGCAAAAGAGACAATAACAAAAACAAAGAGAAACCCACCAACTGGGAGAACATTTTTGCACCCAACACTAATGATAAAGGACTGATCACAAAAATCTGCAAAGAGCTGATGAGACTCAACACAACAAAAGAAAATAATCCAGTCAAAAAATGGGCAGAAGAGCTTAAAAGAACATCTCTGAAGAGGAAATGCAAATGGCCAACAGGCATATGAAAAAATGTTCACATCACTTGTCATCAGGGAAATGCAAATCAAAACTACCATGAGATACCATCTTACACCAGTGAGAATGGCACATATTAAAAAAACTAGCAACAACAAATGTTGGCGAGGGTGTGGAGAAAAAGGACTCTTCTGCACTGTTGTGGGAGTGCAAACTGGTCCAACCACTGTGGAAAGCTGTATGGAGATTTCTGACCTACTAAACATAGAGCTCCATATGATCCAGCAATTCCATTCCTAGGTATTTACCCAAAGGACACAGAAACATCAATTCCAAAGAACACCTGCACCCCTATGTTTATAGCAGCACTGTTTACAATAGCTAAGCTTTGGAAACAACCCAAATGCCCAAAAATAGATGACTGGATCAAGAAGATGTGGTACATATATACCATGGAATATTACTCAGCATTCAAAAAAGATAAACACATGCAATTTGCAGCAACATGGATGGCGCTGGAAGGGATCATGCTCAGCGAAATAAGCCCAAAAGAAAAAGAAAAATACCGGATGGTCTCACTCATAGCAGGAATCTAGAAAACTTAAATAAGGGACCAGGAAAATGAATAACTATAAGAAAGTGAAATCAAAATCAACAAAAAACTATGAACCAGAGACACTTTTAGGGGGGCGGGGGTGGAGGGGAAGGATTGGGTCAGAATGGGGGCTGCAATTGTATGGGGAATATAACAATAAATTTATTTAAAAAAAAAAAAAAGAAAAATAAGATAGTATGGCATCTGGAAATTTAATGGGGAAAAGAACAGTTTCTCTGGAAAGAACTTTCCAAGCAGAGAGAATAGGAAACCCAAAGGCCCTAATCCAGAAGGGAGTTTATTTTATCAAGTAAAAACTAAGAAGGCTGAAAAAACAGTGAACATATAATAGAATAACACCATACAAGACTGAAAGGTGACCACAGACCAATTCATACAGAAAAGGCCCCGTTAAACATTTAGACCTTATTCTGAATGCAATGAGAAGTCATTGAAGAATACTGGAGAGCAAAATTAAAAATCATCTAGTCATGTTTTTAATGTTTGCCTAGAATATAAAGAATGGACAATAAAAGCCATGCAAGAAATCCATGTAACATACAATAAAAATGAAACATTCTGATTTTAACTAATCCCAAGAAAGTAGATGATTACCCCATATTCCAATACAAGTGCTACATTGAACCATGCTCTATTTGGAACTGAGAAAAGAGAAAGGGGAACCAAGTTTTATACCTCCCAGACTTTGGCCACCTCAAGATTATTACTATTCTGAAATTGAAGAGAGTGGGAATTGGAAAAGAGAGTGAAGATGATCTTTGGAGAAATTTGTAGATTTTTTGAGCATTTATCCCCTTTCTATGAGGAAATGTGTTTGAAAGTGAGGAGAGTTAGTATTGCTTCCTCATCTTAAACTGAGGGAGAGAAGAATCAATACTACTCATAGAGAAGGACTTATAATTCCTGGAGTCTGGGGACAGGGGTTGGTGGGCAACCCACATCTGCAAAAGCCAGAGGTCAAGAGATTACTGCCAGCCAACTGCTTTGCCAGCTAAGCAAAGGTGGTTGCTTTGGTTCTGGCTTTTTATTGAGACAATGAACAAATATTCAGTCAACATATATTTACTGAGCTCCTACTATATGTACATCAGGCAATGTTCTGGGAACTTGGAATGTATCAATGAACAAAACAAAGATCCCTGCACTCAAGTTAACTATATCCTAATGGGTAGAGATAAACATCCTTATCAAGTCACTATATAGTAGAAGAGTTTATGAGAGCTAAGGAAAGAAAAAAAATTAAAGCTGTTTAGGAAAATGGAAAGAGGGGTACTCAAGGAGGAAGAGAGATAAAGGGGGGTTGAAAATTAAGTGGGATAGTGGGCATTTGAGTAAAGACTTACAGAGGAGGAGGTGATGGCATTAATTAACCAAGTGGTATCTTGGGTGAGACTATCTCTGGCAGTGGGAACAGCTCCAGCAATTGGTTCTAACTTGAACATGCATCAGCATCTCCTGGAAGGTTTTTTAAAGTCACTGCTGGACACCACTGCCAAAGTTCTTCATTCAATGTCAGGGGTCGGGGTGAGAAATTGCATTTCCAAAGTTTCTAGTTCTTGTCTAGTTCTAGACTGCTTGTCCAAAAACAATGCTTTGAGACTCACTGAACTAGACAAAAAAGATCCCTGATGGGAGTATGAAGGTATAGTCAAATGCTTCCTTGAGTGAGGGCAAACGAGGGAAGAGTTACTGGAGCCATGCTGAAAGAATTCAGTCCAGGGCCTCCCATGGTGGCACAGTGGTTGAGCGCTGGGCTGCAAAGCTGCCCGCAGCCTCTGCAGTGCCGGTTCCATCCCCAGCCACCGGAGGGTCCCACATGGCATGACACACCTCTCCTGCCGCACCTGCTGCTCCCCTCAGCAATGTATTTCGTCGGTCTGACTTTTCTGTTCCCCTCTCTGTCTCTGGTGAATTCTCTCATCCTCCCACGCTTCTGACTGTACCCAGTGCTTGTATAAAAAGAGAAAAAGAAAAAAATTTAAAAAAAATTACAAAAAAAGAATTCAGTCCAGAGGAACTACCTTCAGAGACTATGGGCTGAATTTCAGAAAACCATGGACCAAGAGAGAATTTTCGTGACCCACAGATGAAACTAAAAGTTCTACCTTCACTTTTGAGTATTTAAATTCACCCCATCTTTCAAGAGACCTCCTCCTCACTTGCAATTTAAGCTTTATTCCTAGCTGGTGTCTTTATTCACCATTTAACTTTAGATATCTTTTTGCTAATATCCTCTACTTCCTTACCACCTTGTCCTTTTCCCACAGCAAGATATGTAATCCAACATTGTTCATTTTCAACTCTTATATCAGGGCTGCAGAGCACTTCTAAAGAAAAATGTGCTGTAGTAATTGATGCTTATACAGACTTAAACAATACAGGGTTCTTTTTTCTGCCTTTGATCATCTCCCTTCCTACTCTCTATAGCAACTGTGCTGAATGTTCATCTTACCCTTCATGATCCCTGCCTCCTCCTCCTCAACAGATGACATAATCTCCTATTCAAAGAGAAAATAGTTTCTATGACACATGAAATCCTCTAAGTTCTTGCCATTTCCATCCATCCCCCCAAATACATACATACTCACGTGATCACTAGCTTCAAAACTATTTCTTTCACTTACCTCCTCTTTCCTGGTCTCAAATAAAACCATGCAGACAAAATATTTAGGCAAGTGACACAAACTAGGGAGGTACTCAACAACTTTGATTGATTGCTTGGTTTTATTTTATTCTTTTTTTGCAGAACAGGTAACAGATGCATAAAGAGTATAAAAGTTTAGAGCCTCTTTCCAAGCCCTGTTCCCTAGCCACACATTTCTATCTGCCGGAGATAACTGGAGTTACCAGTTTCTTGTGTATCCTTCTAGAAGTATTCTGTGTACAAATAAGGATATGAATTCCTGAATATTGTTTAAGAAGAGTGATATACATTTTTGCGCTCTAATTTTTCACTTTAAAATATATTTTGAAAATCTGTATCAGTATATGAAGACATTTCTTACTCATTGTAAATACAACATATATTTGTGCCTGTTGATGCACATACTCATTTACCACACATGGAAATATATCAGTAGATTAAATTCTTAGGAATAGAATGATTGTACCAAGATTATTGCCATATGGTCTCCATGAGTTTATACCAATATACATCAGCTATGAGTAAGAGCAAATGACTTACCTTATTCTCAGTTAACATAGCATGTTTTTTAATAGTTTATTCATCCACCAAATACTTTTTGAGTGACAATTATAAGCCAAATTTTTCCTAGCAACTAAAATCTCTGCTTGTATATAGCTTATGTTCTGAGGAAGAAAGATATAGTAAACAGAGAAGCTACATTTATAATTTAATGTTTTATTTTTCCTGAGAAACTTAGGTCCTTTGCTACTTAAATATACCAAATTATCTTGTTATTTAAAAACATTGAATTTCTCAACTTGGAATTTCTATTTTGGGCTTTTTAAAAAGATTCTAAATTGTAAGGTTTTTTTTTATTATTTACCAAATTTTTTATATGAATACTGCACATTGACTCCATTTTTTCATTTTCTATTCATTCTTCAATGCATTATCTTTATCATTTCTTGGTGATTTTACAGATATGTAGGATTTTACTTAATAATGTATGAATAAGAATTAAATTTCCAGCCCACATCTGCCTTCTAAACAACTCCTGATGGTATGTATGTTTTTCATGTTAATCTAAATGTGTTTGAAAATATCTGTTAATTTAACTTTGATCCTACTCTTCTCCATCCCTTGCAACCTCCTTTTCCTATCTTGCCTGTCAAGTATAAGACATCATCCAACTGGTTGCCCATCACTGACATACAGTCACTCTAGACTCCTTTTCCAACCTTAAGCTTCACCGTCTTCCAAATCAAATTAACTGTTAAATCCTGTCATGCACTAAAAGGGGGGTTAAAATTGTTTTCTGTCCTTATACTCTTATTTTGTTCCTGGACTAAAGACACATTGTCTCTCACCTCGACTTAATAATCTTTTATAATGCCCCTTACCTGCTCTGTTTCAAATTCTTCAATTGCTCTCCTTGGCCTCCAGGATTGGGGTATATAAAGCTCTTGCTTCCTGTCCAACTTTTCAACTTCAGCTGTCACACCCATTCAAAGTATTCTACCATATTCTTGATACTGTGCCTTTGTTCTCTCTCCCAAATGACTCTCTCCTCCCCCAAAATTAGGTGTAGCTTAATCCCTGCAACTATCAGTCAGCCTAGCAAACCGATTCTTCAAGTCTTAGTTTAAATTTAAACCCCAGTGTAAGGTCTTTCCTGTCTTCCCAGACAGAATTGCTGAAACCTCTCATGAATATCCATGGCTTCTTTTTTCATATCTGTACCACACAGTACATATAAAATTATAAATATTGGCTTTATTCTCAGGCTTCATTCAAAAGCATTTCTAGAGGCCCATGCTTAAATAATGACAACTATATATTCAGAGAAAAAGGAACAAATACATGACCTTACAAGTGTCAGTTCTAAGTACATTTAGTAAAACGCTTTTCATCTAGAAATAATGATAACCATTACTACCAAAGCAATCAAAGTAAAAGAAAGGTAGAATGAAGTTAGTGAATGAAAACTTGTCATTTGTTATGAAAAGCTAGTCCAAAAATCTTGGAGAAGATAGAAACGATTGGTAGCAATTTCAGTATTCTCAGATGGAAAAAAACATTGTCAAAGAACATGAAGAGGAGTTCTTCAAATATAGACAGATTTCTCATAATTGTTTTGGGACTGAATCGCAAAACTTTACTAACTTAACCATGCTCTGTCCTTCAATTTGTGTCTTGGCATTCTAGGATAAATTGTGTGTGAAACAGAGTCGGGCATGATGCAATATTCTACAGCATTAAAATAAGTATAAAGCCAAATAAGTATAATAAAAGCAGAAAGTTGTTCATGTTATTTTAAACTGTGGCTATTTTATAGCTTATACATATATAAAAGCTGCGTGTGTTTAGGCTAAAATTCAATCACTTCCTAATCTGATCCTTATTTAAAAGTTAAGTTTCTCTTCATATTTTAGTTAATAGTCTTGGTTAACTAGCAGACTGCAAAACCAAATTGCATTTAAGCAGAGCTCCAGATCTTGACTATGCAACATCTGCCTTGTGTTCAGTGCTGAACATGCTATAATATAATTAATAGAAAATGAAAGATCAACTCCCCAATTTCAACTGACAGCAATTAAGCATTCACATTGTGTTACCAAACTTGAGCTTTGTATAGCAGTCCTACCAAACCAATAGTGCCCAATAAATGTAAGTATTTCATTTGTTTTATTTATGGTACTTGATCACCTAGTAATAACAAAAACTATCAGATGAAAATAGATACTTTATAAAGCGTAGGAGGTCAAAAGAAAGTAGATTTAAGATGAAAGAAAATGAAAAATATGTCCCAATTTAACATATTTACAAAGTAAAAATAGAGCAAAATGCAAGAGGATACAGCTTAATTAATGAAATACCTTCATTCCATTAGAGACATTTACATAAAATATAAGCATAAATCTAATGCCTTTCAAATAATAGTAAAAAAAGACAACAAAATTAAAGAGAGATAAAAAGAGATTGTTGTGCATAAAATTGCTGTTTAAAGTTTAGCAAGAGTTTTCATTGAGTTTGAACACATAAGATTTTTTCCAAATAATTTACCATGATTTTGTTATTCATGTTTAGGTAAACTTAGTTTCCATGTCTCCAAATTTTGAAAAAGACTTTGGTCCAATACAGTATTTTATTCTGTACTAAGAATAAAAATAAATATACAGATTAATGTTTATTAGATTGTCAATAATTAAGTTGAAAAGAAATTTTAAACACATCTTTCACACCCAATGTATAGCTAAATCTCAACTCCTCAGTCGTTTTCCAGTAAGAGTACAGAATTGTTTTCTAGTTGTTGCTTGTAATCTCTCACATAAGATTTCATTACATCCAGTGTCATTATGGAGTGAACTGTTTGTCTTACTGAACTCTCAAGGAGAGGGAACATTAGGTTAAGTGGAGAGAAAGATTATGAACGTGTTCTTTTAATATGTCCATCTCTTCTAGCTTGCTAACATATTACCTGTTTTCCATTTTAACTCAAATACAAGAATAGTGCATCATTCTTTATTTGTGCTAATTGTATGTTGTTTCCTCCCCCATCACTCTCTTATAGTAGAATGAGAAAACTTGGTATTGAACAGTGGATGGTACTATAGATACTATAAAGTAAAGGCTGAGGTAAAAATAAAAATACTTTTACTCTGTTAGACACATGATTTTTCTACTGCTTGACAAACCTAAAGGTAGAGATGGTTAGTCCCGTACTACAATGACAAATACAAATATTGAGTGTGTTAGGTGACAAGCATCTAGGGGATATTATGTTTAATTTTCAATATGTTTACCCTTGTTATTATCACTTTACATAATGAAGGTGAGTCTTTGAAAGTTGAAGTGACTCTCCTGAGCTCACACTAGAAGTGGAGGAGATAGGCTTCAAATGAAAATGAAGTCTTCTTTAATTCTAACACGTATGGGTTTTATTCACAACACTTAATGATCTTAATAAACTGAAGTCCCAATCTCGGGAGTAAACATCAACTCTTAATTTATCTTCACAATCACACTCATCCTATACCCCTTATCTCTCTTCCGCCTACATATACACTGTTTCCTCCCTCTTTATGTTTTAACAACAGTCAAAGGAAATAATACAGCCCCTGATGCAGCTCCTGAGTTTGTACATCTGGTTTTTCTTACTTTTCCATAGCAGGTGCTCCTATAGCTGGTCTCACAGTGTCCATTGAATGTAGTGCAGTTTTGCTACTTTTTTTCATTGTTGTATTTTCCCAACTGTAGCAGACTACCAACCAGGTGTCTTTTGAAAACAATTACCAGGGTCATTTGAGCAATGTAATGTGTGAACAGATAAATTTCATTTAAAATCAGAATTACTCTCCTCTTTCTAGATATTTTAAAGATTTGTCTAAAGCTGCTTAAGCTTTACTGCCTGAAACTACTTTCATTAATTGTTTTAATTAAAATATTGCTTAACATTTTTAAGATTCAATTAAAGCTGCTTTGGCTATTAATTTCCAATAACCACTTAGCACTGTATCTGACTGCATCAGTGTGGAACAAGTCAGGTAGACAGAGTAACTCTAAATATTCCTGAAATAAAGGAATTTAATAAAGGTATTAGATATTAATGTCTGAAAAACTGGGGGGGAAGGAAGGGGAAGAGGTCAAAGAAGTCAAAATTTAATTCCATCCAGTTGCTGCAGTAACTACAGTAGGCACTACAGCACCTTAGTATGAAACCCCAGAATAGGTGATTTTCAAAAGCTTGCTGGGTAACTGTTGTTTTCAAAATATCTGATAAAAACTCCCAACAACTGTCTCTAAGTGCATACAGAAGCTGCTGTCAGTGTCTGCCCACACATCTGGCTGCAATCACCTTCAGAGAGTCATCAGCTCTCCTTTTCTGCCTCACAAACTTTGTGGGAATTTTTCTCACTGTCAAACTCAGACTATTTAGAGAAGGGCATTGTGGAAATGTAGTTCCCTGTTTCTCCTTTACATTAGGGCCTGCAGCACATAGTAATGCTAAACTGTAACAAATAAATCAGCACATTTCATACTCTTCAACATTGTTATGACATTTGCTTTGGGACCAGATGGAAGGCAGATACTGACAAAAACAGTGAGGAGACTGTTAGTGAACAAACTTTTAGTGGAGACTAGAAAGGAGGTGATAAAACTTTCTTGGAGACTAGAAAAGAGAGTAACCCGTGTTTTGCATTAACAAAACAATTTATAAGTGTGGTGTCCAGTACTTGGAAGATAAAACATGGTTGATGAATTTGTGTATCTGGCGTTAAGCATTTCCAGGTGGAATGTTTAAAGTGCTAATTGAGCATTTCTTTTAGCTGTGTATAATAAGGTATGGAAATAAAGTGTTCAGTATGAAGAGACTTTCTATAGGTAGAAATAGGCTGAGCAGTCTACTTAGATGTAAATGAAGACTATTATAGAAATAAAGACAGAGCCTCTCAGAGAATAGTTAAGAGGCCAGAGGTGGGATTCAAAACCTTTAATATACAGTAGGTTAAGGAAACAAATTAAGGAGCAGAAGTGGGCCTCATAAAGCTGTACTCCTAATCTTGGAGAAGAGCTCTCTGACAGCATTTGTCTGACTGGATTTCAGAAAGACCCGTGGCCAATATGTGCCTCCTGTTTTATCTTTTTGAAAGGGAGTGTTGATTACAATAATCCATCTGGACACACCATTAAATATTGAGGATTGGAGAACAAACTTGTGGTTTTAGTTCATAGGTCTCTAATTTAAGAGGCATACAGCCTTAAACTCTCATCTGTTTCTTAACCTGATGACAAGGCCATGGACTTTGAGTCTATTGACATAATTCTCTAGTTTCTAGGAGCTAGAGAAAAGAGTAAATATATTTTGAGTGTGAGAGAAAGGGTAATCAATGAAGCCAGCAAACAAACTAAGGAAAAGAGAATCCACAGATGGAAAATAAGACACATCTCTACGAATAAAAAGCGCATAATTTAAATTGGATGTGTACAGAAATGAAGCAAGAGGGAATGGGAAGCCATGAGAATCCAGTGTCAAATAGGTATTGACAGATCTGAGCTGGGTATATCAAGAGTCAGAATTCAAAAGACTTAAGGATCAGATTCAGCAAGTGGTGATAAACAGGAAAGGACAATTTGTATTTGGAAAATGTCAGCAACGTTCCCTTGATTTCACAAGTGCTCTGAATGGGGTGGGGGAGTATGAGAGGATGAAAAACAAAGAGGAAGGGAACGCAATGGTTTATGGTGGTGGATTTGGTGGTGGTTGCACTGTGGTGGCGATGCCTGATGGGAGTATCCTAATACTACCTCAATTAAAAATATATTAATTTTAAAAAACAGAAGTGCTGTAAAGTCTTTGTGAAGAATTATATACCTCTCTGTAAGTCAGTCTCCACTGTTAGAGCAATTATTAACATTTTCTTTCCCTAACTTAGATCACTTCCTAAACTTGAAACCCCGCAGTCACAGGCTCTGAATGTAACTGCAGTCTTTCTCTCTTTTTTTTCATGTTGGCAGATTGCTTGAGACTACCTGCTCCTAAACCACATAAAGTCTTCAAATTAATCAGCCATGGCTTGTTTCCTCAATTAATTGCCCTCTCTGATCTGCCCTTTAACTATCATCCATCCAGCATCAGCACAATCATCTTCCCTTGCCCTTTGATCCCAGTCTGCGTCCCGATTCCAGATGCAATCCTCAAACATTTTTGGGGGGAGATACAATTCCTAGGTTTGGAGAATTAATGGAGGGCCACAAAAGCCTGAACCAGTTTTATTCCATTGACATTCTAAAGGCTCTGATTTCAGCTCATGCTCGTAAGCAATGTTTATGGCTTCTCCCTGAAGCAGTGGTACTACTCTTTCCAAGCCTTATCACTCTTCCTGCACACTTCACTCTGCCAGAGCCCATATCTAATCCTTTTACTAACCTTAAACATTTCAAAGACTTATTGCCTAGAAGATAAAATCCAGTGTCCCTATCATAACATGCAGCCTCTTCATTGTCTTCCTCCATTAACTTTCACCCCTCACCTCCACACTCTGCCCTAATGTGCCCTTGCAGTAACCACATTGTACCTACTTCACATATCTAAGTGCATAATGCATTGTTATGATTCTGCTTTTGTTCATACTTCTTCTTCTACCTGGAAAGACTTTCAGTGTTTTACCATAGCATGATTAATTCTCCCTCATCAGTATTTCTAGGACACTTTATGTATACCGCTAACCACATTGTTTCATTGTATCATAATTGTGTGTTTAGTTGTTTCATTACCATTCTAGTTTTTTAGGGACAACAACAATGTTTTATTTTGTTATTTTATTTTGTTCAAGGGTAGGTAGGTTTGCTTGCTTATTTGTTGGTATCTTTTTGCACCAAACAGATTAATCAGAAAACAAATAGCGCTCAATAAATAGTTCTTAAAGGAATAAATGGCTGCAAAGAACTATACTAAGAGCTGAAAGTCTCAAGTTTGGAAATACTATGAACACATTCTTAATATTACAATTTGCACATTTAAACCTGGTCATTCTCTTAAACATTCCTGGCAAGAAATAAGAAATTTATTAGTTACTTTCCCCTATTTGAATACACCTCTTATCCTATAACATAATCTTCATTTTACAAAAAAAAAGTGTTCACTTTCTAGAGTAGATCTTATGACTAGAACAGCTATTAAGGAAAGTAACAAATCTCTCACACTTAGTAAAATGGTAATAAGATTAGACATATGAGAATATAAATCAACAGTAAATTAAAAACACTGAGAATGAACTGAGGAGTAATGCATCATGTGATTAGATGAGTAAACTGGCAAATACTCATGTTGAGTAAAATCTGGAAAATTTTTGCTCCTGTACTCTTATCAAGAATGCTACATGAGGGGCTCCCCAGTGGCGCAGTGGATGAGCGCTGGACAGCGAAGCTGCCCGCAGCTTCCCGCAGATCCCCAGCCACTGGGTGAGGGTCCCACATGGCGCGTAGACCTCTCCTGCGCCCACTGCTCCCCTCAGCAGTGTACTTCGTCAGTCTGCCTGTTCTGTTTTCTGTTTCCTGTTCTGGCTCTGGTGAATTCTGTTACCCTCCCATGCTTCTGACTGTACCCAGTGCTTGTATAAATAAATAAATATATCTTTAAAAAAAAAAAAAAAAAGGACTGCTACATGAGGGCCTCCCCTGGTGGCGCAGGCGGTTAAGGGCCGTGCTGTGAAGCTGTCCGCAACCTCTGCAGCGCCAGTTCAATACCAGCCGGCCGGCCAGCCGGTGAGGGTCCCCATGGTGCATCAGACCTCTCCTGTTGCACCCGCTGCTCCCCTCATCAGTGTATTTCATCAGTCTGCCTGCTCTGCTTCCCATTCTGACTCTGGTGAATCCTCTCACCCTCCCTTGCATCTGGCCTGTACCCCAGTTCTTGTATAAATAAATAAATAAATCTTTTTAAAAAAATGTTACATGTAGTTGATGGGACTACAGATCCTATTTAAACAATCACCTTGATTATATACCAGTGAAAAGATTCAAAAACAGAGTTCTAAGAGTAGGAGATATCATCTATGTTCCGTAACCCTGGGATGTTCATAACACCAGAAAACTCACAGTGAAAATTTAAGATATAAAGGAATATGAAAGTATCTGAAGAGAGACTATGTCTGAATTAATGAAGGTAAAAGGTTGATTGAAATTCTAATTATAAATGACAAAGAAAATAAAACAAAAGAAACAGGATTCCTGTAATGATCAAGTGCATTTGGTTTATATATATTTTTTTTCTATAACCACAACTATCAGGATGTTTACTAGTTTATAAAATTTCGATTTAGAAATCATGTTTGATTAAATCATGAGCATATTTCTTGCAAACTGCAATAGAACCTATTTGACACATGTCGGTTTTTTCCTTGCTATTAAGTACCATTTTACTGAGCCTAATTTAAATGCTGCAGTATGACACTTAGAGCCAATGGTTGAATTATTCAAGTAATCCACCTTCTAATTTTAAGCTGGCCCATATCCCTACAGAATTAAATTTTTGTCATGGAAACTCACATAATATTACCAAACAATTTCTTTTGCTTAATATTCTGCTCAAAATATAATTTCAGGATTCTCTCTTGAAGAGGCTCTTATGCCAAAACTTTATCAGGTAAATTAAAGTGGAGAGCTGCTTTTGCTTATAATATGGAAAATGTCAGTGCTTTTAAATCAATGAACATAAAGATTAATAAATACTGTTCCAAAGGAATTAACCAATTAAGAAAATAATTATTTTGTTATTGAATATATAGTGCAAATTGTATGACGAGGCAAAGTGGGAAGGTAGAAATTTATTAATGTACCATGTTTCTAATATATCTGATTGGATTTGCAGCGAGCATTTCATCTGTGACCATACACCCTCTTTAGTTGTTTCCAGGGAAAACAACTAGACTATGGGATCTACTGATATTGAAAGAACATATTGAAGATTTTGCTAATATTTCTGACAGTGCCTGCAAGTGTTACATTACATCTCGGGCACTGTGATCCAATATAGATTTAGAAAGTATAGTCATATGGATAATCCTTGTAACAGGCTGAAAAGAGTGGAATCAATGTCCAAAAAGTGGGGTTAATAGTCCTAGAGAAAGCAGTCCAAGAACTGCACAAAGACAGCAATAAAAATAGCCAGAGAAACAGCAGAAGGAAAACTAGAGTAATATCATTTATTTGAGGAACTCCAAGAAATTAAGTAAAATATGTGAGAAAGAGATGATGACAAAAGTATACAGCTGAGATATTAGAGCTTCCTTAGAGAGGAACTCAGAGAATGTTAAAGCAGTGAAAGGATTGGACATAAGCTAAGGACTCCCCAGAACTCTCATTCCATGGACTAACAGCATAAGCATCCCTGGGAACTTGTTAAAAATGCAGGTGTGGGACCTCCCTGGTGGTGCAGGTGGTTGAGTGCAGTGCTGTGAAGCTGTGCACAGCCTCTGCAGCGTGAGTTCGATTCCTGACCGCCAGGGAGAATTCCCACATGGTGCAGCAGACCTCTCCTGCCGCGCCCACTGCTCCCCTCAGCGTGCTTTCGGTCTGTCTGCCTATTCTGCTCCCCGCTCTGGCTCTGGTGAATCCTCTCACCCTCCTACACCTCTTGCCTGTGCCCCAGCTATTGTATAAATAAAAAATAAATCTTAAAAAAAAATAAATCTAGTACCGATAACCCAAACACAAGTGGGATATTGAGTATGCTGCATCCCAAGGTTTTATAATACAAAGCACTCACATTAAATTATTTAAATTATTGTTTCATCAGTTCCAACAAAGCATAAGCGCTTCAAAGGTGTAAAGATAACTTAAGGAAAATGGAGGTACCATAATAATTATAACTAAGAAAAGTTCAGGTTTCTATCTTCTCTGTCTTTTCCTAAGATATAGGTAGCTGCTAAAAACTGTCTTATAAAAGCAATCTTATTCCATTACATTCCAATTACCTTATTTGATTTGTAATTAAGTAATAGCATGGATTGAGGGAAAATTTTAAGATGAATTTGGAAGGTCCTCCTTCAGAAGTAAGATAACATAGTCATTATAATAATGACTCATATAGAAGGATCTCCATTTCATGGTGAGTAAGTGTGGTCATAAGATCTCCTTTTTTTTTCTTTTAAAGATTTATTTATTTATGCAAACAAGAACTGGGGTATAGGCCAGAGGTATGGGGGGGGGTGCTTGAGAGGATTCACCAGAGACAGAGTGGGGAACAGAACAGGCAGATTGACTGAAATACACTGCTGAGAGGAGCAACAGGCAAGTCAGAAGAGGTCTGCTACGCCATGTGGGTAGCTCCTTGGCCAGGGATTGAACTCATGCTGCAGTGGCTGTGGATAGCTTCATAGTCTGTGTCTTAACCCCTTGTGCCACCAGGGAGGTCCAAGTTCCCTTCATTAAGTCGTTCATTTGGTCATATATGAAATTATAATAATGGGCAGTGTTGTTCATTTATTTGACTCCAACTAAGTTTATCTTTTTATTTGACTCCAACTAAGTTTACACTCTTTTTAAACAAACTACACTACACACACACACACACACACACACACACACACACACACACACACATATATATATATATATGGGCTATTAAACACTCTGACATCTTCCTTGTTTTATTAAATGATTATGCGATACTATACATATACTAAAAATATTTTATTTTTGATTATTTCCCCTTTTATAACCTTTATGTCCTGACATGAAATACATTAAAAGTTCCTTTAGGGCCTCCCCAGTGGTGCAGTTGGTTGAGCACAGCGCTATGAAGCTATCCACAAACTCTGTGTATGGGTTTGATTCCCAGCCAGCCAAGGAGATACCCACATGGCGTGGCAGACCTCTCCTGCCTCTCCCACTGCTACCCTCAGCAGTATCTTTGGTCCATCTGCCTGTTCTACTCCCCGCTCTGTCTCTAGTGAATCCTGTCACCCTCCCGCACCTCTGGACTATACCCCAATTCTTATATAAAAAAAAAGTTTCTTTAGTCTCCATGAACCCAATAATATCCTTAATGTAACTTTGAATTTAGACCCAAATTGCTTATGATTTTTGAATACTGCCTTTAATATAATATTTTTGTATTATATAATGCACAAAGATATATTAATGATATGTGCTTTTAAGCTTTTTCTGCCGTAGGAAAAAAAAAAGAAATAGATAGCTAGGTTAATATGGTTTTTAAACAAAATTCTATAATGTTGAAGATCTTATTGAGTAATACATTACTCAATAATGTAAAAATTGTTTTATTTTGAGCTGTATTTCAAGAAATGTTTTGAAGTTATGTTCATTACTGTTCTCATTGGATTTCTTAAATTAAATAAAAAAGAAAAAATCTGCAACCTGAAGTCGGTTTTTTAATCCATAAAAATATTCTGGTAATCTTGGAGGAGACAAAAGATCTCAGGCACAAGAACGCAAAGCAACCACCACCCTGGGATTAATCTTGGGTGCATTTGTTATATGCTGGTAAAACATTCACCTTTTTTTTTTTAATTCTGAAAGGGAGAAAAAAGTCTGTGAATCCTTCTCTGAAACTCTTTTTCCCCTCCTTTGTTACAGGTATCCATTTTTTCAGCTACATTAAACTTTTTTAAAAATGGATTTCTTAAACTCATCTGATCAAAACTTGACCTCAGAAGAAATGTTAAACAGAACGCCATCTAAAATTCTGGTGTCCCTGACTCTCTCCGGGCTGGCCCTGATGACAACGACTATCAACTCCCTTGTGATCGCCGCCATTATTGTGACCCGGAAGCTGCACCACCCAGCCAACTATTTAATTTGCTCCCTTGCAGTGACAGATTTTCTTGTAGCTGTCCTAGTGATGCCCTTCAGCATTGTGTATATTGTGAGAGAGAGCTGGATTATGGGGCAAGTGGTCTGTGACATTTGGCTGAGTGTTGACATTACTTGCTGCACATGTTCCATCTTACATCTGTCTGCTATAGCTTTGGATAGATACCGGGCAATCACAGATGCTGTCGAGTACGCCAGGAAAAGAACTCCCAAGCACGCTGGCATTATGATAACAATAGTTTGGATTATATCTATTTTTATCTCTATGCCTCCTTTAGTCTGGAGACACCAAGGAACTAGCCGAGATGACGAATGTATCATCAAACATGACCACATTGTGTCCACTATTTACTCAACATTTGGGGCTTTCTACATACCACTAACATTGATTTTGATCCTCTACTACAAAATATATAAAGCAGCAAAGACGTTATACCACAAGAGACAGGCAAGTAGAATTGCCAAGGAGGAGCTGAATGGCCAAGTCCTTTTGGAGAGTGGTGAGAAAAGCACTAGACTGGTCTCCACATCCTACATGCTAGAAAAGTCTTTATCTGATCCTTCAACAGACTTCGATAAAATTCATAGCACAGTGAAGAGTCCCAAGTCTCAATTAAAGCATGAGAAATCTTGGAGGAGACAAAAGATCTCAGGCACAAGAGAACGCAAAGCAGCCACCACTCTGGGATTAATCTTGGGTGCATTTGTTATATGCTGGCTTCCTTTTTTTGTAAAAGAATTGGTTGTGAATGTCTGTGAAAAGTGTAAGATTTCTGAAGAAATGTCAAATTTCTTGACATGGCTCGGATATCTCAATTCCCTTATAAATCCACTGATTTATACAATTTTTAATGAAGACTTCAAGAAAGCCTTCCAAAAACTTGTGCGCTGTCAATGTTAGTTTAAAGAAATTTACTTAAAAGATAGTGTGTGTGGAAGAAGGGGGGAGATTTTAGGTAAAATAACTAAATTAATGCTAAGTAATACAACATTTAAACTTTTAGGAAGAAATAAACTGCTAAAATAATTTCTATTTAATAGAAACATGATATAGAATTTATTGATTTAAACATACTACTTTTGACCATCATTTTAAAAATACACAAAACTGGAAAACATTTATTGTTTATAAAACTATGTTTTGCCTATGCAATGTTTCTAAGATATATATTTATATTTATTATTATTAAAATTATTTTCCAGGTTTATGTCTGAAAACAACTATAGAACAGTTTTCAATTAACAACATGCTTCCATTCATAATTTCTAAATAGTCCCATTGTTCTGGTATATGTTTCTATTATTTTATAGCAAAGATACACTTTACCACAAAGTACACATTTCTCCTATCTAAGAACTCTTGCCCCCTCTCCATCTTACCCCGTATAAAAGTATAGAAGGGGTGGGAGGATGAGGAGATAACAGCTCTTACTTTGTTTGACTAGAGGAAATAAATGTAAACATCAGAGACTGATAATATCTTTGTATTTAAATAGTAAAAAGTATTCGTGAAGTGAGTTGTACACAGCAAAATAATTCTAATACTAAATTTGCACATATTTAACATATTATTTTGATAGCGTAAATTACCAAAATATTTTCAACATTTGAAATCAAAGTCTTCCACCAGAAATAAGGCTGTGGAGGGAGCCAGTGTTCTTATTGCCCCATGTTTATTTTGGAATCAAATTTTAGGCACTACGTACCCAAGATTATCCACCATAATAATTATGTTCTGAAAGTCTCTTTAAAAATACAAAGTATGTTTTATTTCTTTAATAATACTAAACTTAATCACTAACTAAATGCACTTCAGCAGCTTAGTATCTTTCTTTAAATATTAATTTATTTTTAATTAGAGATAATGTGATATGAACTCTCAGAACTTTCCGTTGAGTTCAAAGTGTTTTCTAGTTTTCCAATTGGTAAAAATAAATAGGCAAAAACTCATCTCTCTCTCTTCATATATACATTTGGGAAAGCCTATCATCAATCAAGATCATTTGAAAAACAGTATTTTTTTGTAAAGCTGCACCTTTATGTACATTCTAAATACAGTTATGTGTCACTTAATGACAGGGATATCTCCTGAGAAATATGCTATAGGTGATGTCATTATTCTGCAAACATCACAGAGTGTACTTACCCAAACCTCGATGGTATGGCCTACTGCACCCCTAGGTTGTATATAGGGACCACCATCCTAAATACAGTCCATCATCGTCTGAAATATTCTTCCATGGTGCATGATTATATTCTTCCCTGGTAGTATGCTTAAGAGTATATTACATTAACTTTTTGTGTCTATGACACATTACTCACAATCTAACAAATATTTAGAGAGTCTTCATTTTATATAAGGCATTGAGATGTATTAGAGAGAGTACAAGAATTAAGTGTCTTTCCTTCCCATATTTACAAGCTTAAAGGTAAAACAAACAACCAATAAAGGACACTACAATAGAAAAGAAAAATAGAACTCTGGCATGAAAGTTGCTTACATAGTTATGATGGCTCAAAGGAAAAAAAATTGATGACCTCTAGTTAAGGAAAATTTCATAAAGAATGTATCTAAAATGGATATTAAATAAACAGCATTTGAGCAAAGGAAGTGGAAGAGCATTCTCCAGGTGGTGCAACATCAAGAATTCAGATTGTTTCCTGCCAGTGTTTAGTAGGGCATGTTCATGAAATAGCAATGAATTTGGCAGCTATTCAGAACAATAGAAGAAGATATTAAAAGGGAATTGGCCATTATTGTGACTGACATTGAAAATCAGACAAAGAAGTTTGCAGTCAATTTGCTTGCTGTGAATGAGTAGGCATTCATGGCTTTTTTTAGTGGAAATATTACAAGTTAAGGACAATTCAAATGTGTGTGTGTGTGTGTGTGTGTGTGTGTGTGTGTGTGTAGAGGGAGAGAGAGAGAGAGATGTGAGCAACAGAGTTACCAGAGATAGTGACTTCTTAAAAAGCAGATCAATAATCCAAGTAAAAGGTGAAGTCCTGGACATGACTATAACAATGGGGTGAAAAATGAAGAAACAGAGGAGAGACAGTATAGAGACAGAATCAATAGCATTTAGAAAATGTGTTATTAAGATGGGGAGAAATGAGTAACTGAGATAACTTGTCCTGTTATTGAAATTAGGATCTCAAGAGAAGGATCTAAAATTGGTGAATGACTTCTTTGTGGGTATGTTAAGCATATAAAGACATGTCAGAGCTCACAAAGAGTCTGGCACAAGCAAAATTAACAGATGAACTATGAACCAGAGACACTTTTTTGGGGGGCGGGGGCGGGAGGGGAGGGATTGGGGTCAGAATGGGGGGGCTGCAATTGTATGGGGAATATAACAATAAAATTTAAAAAAAAAAAAATTAACAGATGAGATTTACCTGAGGCTCCTGCCATTCTCCTGGCCTCCTCTCTCTTCTTGATCTCCTAGGGTCCAGCTGTACTGACAATCCAAAGCCTGTTTTAGTCCTTTTCATGTTCTGTTTATTTCTCTCTTTCTCACCAAAATTTAATTTTGTTCTCTAGTCATCTGCAGGCCTTGCTAAAATTGACATGCTACTTAATTTACACCTACCATGGAAATTTATGTATTTATATTAGAAACTAAGAGCATAGCCCATCAACCCAAAGGAATAAATCTCATGCAGAGGGAAGCTCACCCTAACATACATACTACCCTCTGGTCTGAGTTGGACTGAATCTCAAATCGAGGAAAATCATCTATAAGAAAAAGTCAAAGTTTGCCTTCAGAGTTTAAGGTAGAATTAGAATCAAGTTCATTATTTCTGTGTGTATGAAGCATTTTTTAATTCAAAGGGGCCGCAGCATATTACAAAAACTATCACATCATCTCCGTGTTTCCACCACATGGTACCAATAATACAATAAATCATCAAGAATGAGTGATTTCTCATTATGTTTAAATCGTAGGTATCTGGGGCCTAATAATGTACAAATTACTCTTTCTTTGGAATTCGTAAAGAACAGATTACATAAAACATGATTCACTTCCCTGAATATAGTAGATTTATGTATTGAACTAAACTTACAATAAAAATTTTCCAAGTTACTGAAAGTTGAGGATTTCTAAAGAAATAAATATATTTTCATATCTATAACAAAGGTAACACTATAATAATGTATATATTTAACTAATAAGATAGAAGAAGAAAAATATATATAATAGAAGTGATTAAATATTAGATATCTAAGATTAACTTCCTGCTACATTTTTAAATATACCAGAAAAGTAAGTGGAAGCTTGTTTTTGCACTGCTTCTTCAAAATATTTTCAAATTAAAGATGTATAAAAGCCCAGGATAAAACACCAAAGAAAGATAGGAAATCAAACTACTAATACTAAATTCAGTCAAATGCTCTCATCATTTGGCATGCTATGTACAAATCATGTTTGAAAAATCCACTTTTGCTTATGAAATGTTCTTTATGGTGAAACTAGTGTTAAGAATATGGATTGCAGACCTGTTTGCCTGTTTGTTTGCTAGTTTCTTTGTATTATTGTTGTTTTATAATAGACTCAGTATCGAGCCCAGAGCACAGTTTACCCAGGATCCAGCAGTTGATGGGTTGGTCAATCCTTATGAAGGCCGGTTTCCATTTGAATCTCTAGTCTTCCTTTCTTTATTCTAGTGAACTTGAGTGCCTCCCTTCCCCCAGACGTGTGCTCGAGCATAAGCATGTTTGTTGCGTGCAAATGGAGAAAAACTTCTTTGGGGTCCATTTCCAAATTCTTGCTTGGGCCAGTTGTCAGATCCGAATTTTAAAATTCCCTTGGCAGAGAATAATCCCCACATTCTCAAGCTCGATCGTCTACATGACCCCCTAGTTGCCCGGCTAGCTCAGTTGGTAAAGCATCAGACTCTTGAACATGACTCCCTACATCCAACAGTTTTGTGTAGAAAAGAAATGGAAAATTCATTAGATACTGACCAGGAGTATGTTAATTTGCTGTGCCAAGTATCGTGAAGGTCAGGGAGTTATGTTTCTCGCTGATATGCTTTCTTTTTCTCCAAGAAATAAGCAGATTCCTCATGAATTTATACGAGACCTTTTTTGACTTTTAGTCAGAGAATCAGTTTTAGTGAATTGCAATAGAAAGGAAATTGGAAAGTTCTTTGCTTAATATATTCTAAATTCCTTCAAAAATAATCCTGCTCAATTCAAAACGTGTCCACATTAACTTGTTTCAGAAAATACATCTAGTAACTAAAATGATTATATTCACATCTTCATTTTGCCAGAAAATATTTCTAAAGGCAAGTTAATATTTTTGTCATGAACAAAGTAGTTTTTCTTATGACATTGTGAGCATTTCTTGGTCTTATAAATCAATACAGTTTCTCACATTATTTAAAATGAGGAAATTATTGTCGAGAGAATTACTCTCCAACATTACAATATATGTTCGATTACTGATATAGAATATCTTCTCTTTACAAAACTTCATTGAATTTGAGATCAACTTGGGAACAATAAAAAATTTTCAAAAATTTGTAGTCCCTACTTAGGCTGGAAATCATTAAAATGCTGAGCAAAAATATATATTCTCTTTATCAACAATAGCAACAATTATCTTGTCAAAGCCATCTTCCAAGAAACTTGTGTTTAGTCACAAGTCCAGTTTCTACCAGATTTTCCACCTCAACAAAGGCAATAAAATGATTTTATTAGTTTATGTAGGCACAGCAAAGCTTGCTGTGTCCTTCTTATGATCTCCAATAAATTTTTATTAAATGCCATTAATATTCCTAAACTATATGATTAATATGCATTCCTCCAATTATATTTATTATATCATTACATTGTATTTTATATGTTACACCATTATTAGTTATTACATAATTATACTGCATTTGCTCCCTTGGGATTCTCCCCCCCATGCAATAAAAAAATAATTTATTTGCCTCTACCCCTGACAAACACACTGACCATTTCCTCTTTGTATCAGTTGATTTGGTTAGGATTTGCGTGTATCTGTTACCCTAGTGTGTGTGTATATATATATATATAGTGTGTGTGTTTCATTTTACAGACTTTTTTTTTTTTAAAGATTTATTTATTTATGCAAGCACTGGGTACAGTCAGAATCGCGGGAGAGTGAGAGAATTCACCAGAGCCAGAGCGGGGAGCAGAGCAGGCAGAGGGACCGAGGTACATTGCTGGGGGGAGCAGCGGGCGGCAGGGAAGGTCTGTGTGCCATGTGGGACCCTCCTCCGGTGGCCGGGGAGCAGCCGGGGATCGAACTGGCGCTGCAGAGGCTGCAGGCAGCTTCGCAAGCCAGCGATCAACCGCTGCGCCACCAGGGAGGCCCCATTTTACAGACGTTTAAAAGGGCTGAACTGGAAAAAAAAAAATCTTAGCATAGCACACTATTGAACTTGAGGTCAAAGGAAGAAAAGAAAATGATATTTCTTCAACAGGAAGGATAATTAAAATTTCAGACTTTTAAAACCATTGTGCAGAAAAATCTCCTGAGATGCATGTTACAAAGGCAGATTCCAAAGGTCCTGAGTCTGAGGCCAGAGTTGAGTGCCAGAATCAGTCTTCCTCAAGGTTCTCCAGTTACACTAATAAAGGTGGAGTTTGGAGCTTCTCCAGAGACGACTGAAAGTTCCTAGCTAACTAATGAAATGTTTTAGGAGCATAGTCACAGCAAATGAAAATGAAATTGGTCATTTCAATGGCAAAAATTCCATTCAGAAACGAGAAAACCACTTTGTTACCACTTGAAAAGTGCCTAATGCTAAACTGAACAGAAGCAAAAATCACATCAACATTGCTGTTGCGCTTAGATTAAAAAAAAAAAATCTGTTTAAATCTATTCTCAATCAACATACTATTTAAATTTAGTTAAGGCAACGAATAAAAGCTTTTCACCACATACGAAGCAGCAATTTAGAGGAGTAGAAAACTCTAATTTGAAATCAAAAAAGACTAAGTGGAAATCCTGATTTTGCTAATCATTAAATTGACCCTGAGTAAGCTCCATCTGTCTTGCTTGCCTCAGATTAGAGTTGAAGGACTAAAAAGATAGAGCCAAATAAAGCACATACTCTTGAAAAACACTAAAGAGCTACAAAATGAAAATTAGCATTATTCTTCTCCCTAGTAGGCCTGGTGTGAGTCAAAGAGCACTTCACACAGAACCTGGTGTTGCACATGGTACACTGTATTTTTCCAAGTCTGAAGAGAAGCCAGCAGTGAATGGCCTCCTGCTCTGGCCTCTCCTGAGCATCTCTAACCATGTTTTAGCAGTTTGCTCCAGCAACCCCAGCCATGGAACTAGAAATGGAGTCCTGCTGGGCACACCCCAGGCTCCTCCCTGCCTCTATCCCTCCACCCCCCATCTCTATTATTAAAAACCTGCAGTCACCAAAATTTGTTTAGATTTCTAGAAAGCTGCAATCCGTCTATGTTATTACAATCATTTTTCCAAGCAATTATTACAGCATCAATTTCTTCTATTGACAGATTTTAGGATTAGGATTTTAATTCTTTAAATACTAAAAAGGATACTTCTTTCGTTTGATAAGAGAATTCTCAGTTGACAAAAACAAGCTTGGAGGCTGATTTTAGGCTCTATGGAATTTAAGAGAACTACTATTAATTTATATAAGAATATTAATATTTAAAGAAACTACACAATAATGACTATTATTGCTTATTGTATTGTATCCAGTCTCCCTTGCTTGGCTTTTAGTGTCTTAATATTAATAACAAAATATAACGATCTTTAGAAAATCTTGCTTCTCATTTTTCCCTAGTCCGAACAAATGTTATTTCCTTCCATTTGGTCCCTCTCCTCACAGTATGCCTCACTCATGCTTGTCTCTATTTCTCTTCCTGCTGTTTTGCCCTCCCACATGAAGGGTCCTCCACCTCCTTGATATTTCAGCACAGATCAGATTCCACCCCCTCCTTGAAACTGAATTCAGACTCAGTTTCAATATTGTCGAGATACAATATTGTCATCAACAATTTATTTGCGTTTAGTATCATTAATTTTTTTATGGATGTTTGGTTTTTCTACCAATGAACAATGGTAATGTAAATCACTTGAAGGATTTTTTTTTTAATTCTTCATATTCCTTCCATACCTATCTCAAATACTTGAATACTAATCTTCCTCTCTTAGTAAACTTTGTCCATATCTTAGTAACAAAAAAAAGTGTTAAAACAATTTGGCTTTATATTCTCAAATTTAATAGAAATACAAGTGGATCATTACCAAAAAGGAAACTAAGAGGTAACATATATTTGGCAAAAGTAAAATGCAAATCCTTATTTTTTTAATGATTAGGGAATATCTTACTGATAAGGAAAAACATAAAATTCATAGATTAATGATTATATGAAAATATCTATGCATAATGATAAATTTCAATTAACTGGTAAGTATAAATTATTAATGATATGTACATTATATAAAAATGCTTTAGATTGCCTATTTCTAATACGGTATTTTATTGCTATTCTAAAGCAAATATAAATAAATTCACCTGGTCATATTAAAGTTAAGCTATTGGTTTCTAGTCCTCCTAATGTGAAATTACTCCTTTTCATATTCCTTCCCTGATCCCAGCCTCCTTTTGTTCCACAGTTTGTAAGTAGATGAAAAGAAGATAGCATTTTGCAGGAGGAACTATCTCTACAGTGAAGTAGAAAATGCAATGTGTTCTTCAATCTGAAGGAACATTTCTTTCTTACTGGGGAATTCTAGAAATTATTCTGTAAAATTTTGAAAGCTGCAGGAAAAAAAAGAGGCATCAAGTACTTGGGTCTCCACATCCTATCTGATTATGGAACAAGCACATTAGGGTGACCAAAGAGACATGGCAGCTCTTTTAAACTGTCTAACTCCAAAGCAGCACCTGAGACGGCATGCTAACTCTGACCCACCTCAGCTCCCGGGGTCTACAAAGGGCTTGTCTCTCTTGGTGGCCCTTTCATCCACAAACTTGGGTTGTAATTACACACTCCCCAAAAGAGAAAATAAAAGCTGAACATATTTTGATTTATGCTGATATTTCAAAATATAAAACCTGAGCTCAACAATGACTTTTTGTGTTGTTTTATTTTCCTTTCTATCTTCCTATCAACCTAAATGCTTAAATAATATCTATTCTATTGCCATACTTATACCAAATAAAAGCGCCAATTATAAATGCATGCATGTGTAAAGGAATCTTCTCTCTTTTTCCCTCTTCTCCTAGGATGTCATAGGCATAATATCCAGAGGTGTCAGGTTGGGTAATTGACTTCCTGCGTTTGTATTTTCTGTTGAGTAATATCTGAATAAGAATTGTATATATACACTATTAAACCTGAGTCCCAAACTTTAAATGTGTTTTCTTCCTCAAAAGCCTCCAATTGATGACAATATATATATATATAAATTATTATCTTTACTTAAAAAAATTGAAAAAAACCAATAACCTTATTTTAACAGTTTTATTAGCAACTGCCCAAACTATGGAAAATGTGCAAATATGAATTTTAGTAGTCTATGGAATATAAAAATCAACTTAATTGTTGCTGTTGAGAAGGCAATAAAAATTAATGTATGCTGGAATTTGATGTTGCTTAGCCCCAAGCAGTGAAATAAACCATATTCTTCAAATAATGAGTGTTGACTTTAACTTAATATTAAACTAAATATCCTATAATTTAATAAAAATACTATGAGAATACTAAAATTATACAACAGATAAGGATTTTAAGTGTTCAGTTGTTTTTTCATAGTGTTTGTGGAAACAAGTTGTAAAACAAGACATTTTATTTGACCATATAACCTACAATAACTTCACTTCTAGTCTTTCACCTCACTTAACTCAAAGAATTTACATTCTCGTTTTTAAAACTCCATTTAGAACAAAGACAAATCATTTTAGTCTCCCGGATTAAAAAAAATTCAGTAAGAAAAATAGGTACTGAAATACTACTACTAAATAACATCGAAGTGCAAATGGAAAAGAAAGATGGACATTTTCTTCACCCCCCTATGTTTTTTGTTTGTTTGTTTGTTTGCTTTTTGAAGATTTATTTATTTATGCATACAAGAACTGGGGTACAGATCAGAGGGGTGGGGGATGAGACGATTCACCAGAGACAAAGTGGGGAACAGAACAGGTAGACTGACTGAAATACACTGCTGAGGGGAACAGCAGGCGAGTCAGGAGAGGTCTGCTGCGCCATGTGGGCTGCTCCCTGGCTGGCTGGGGATCGAACTTGTGCTGCAGTGGCTGTGGACAGCTTCATAGGTTGCATCTTAACCCCTTGCACCACCAGGGAGATCCCACCGCCCATGTTTTATTTTGAGTTCCAACTTTTTGAGATACAGTTTGAGGTATAATCTCTTTGAATTATATATTAGATTTTGAAAAACAGCTTTTTTCCAACGGTCCTTTCAGCATAAATCCTGATAGAGAGGAAGTGGAAAAAATGCTAGCACTTAAAGAGAATGAGAAGGAAAGATTACAGTGCTGGTTAAATAACATGTTTGTACAAATTTCATAGAGAAAGATACTTCTTTATTAGTTAAGGAAACTATGTTAAAAGGAAAATGTGAGTGGTTTTGGCAGGGTTGGGGGCTGGTGGCGGGGGGAAGTGATTTGCAACTAGTCCCAAATATTCGAGCATGTACTGCCTGGAGAGATGTTAGTTTGTTTGATTTCATCTGGTTCTTTGTTTCTCCTTCTCCCCTCTCTCCTGCCTTCTCCTTTTGATTATAGAATGGATTTAGTGTACAGAACTACAATTTAGATCATGTTGCTTTGGAGAGTTTCTGTGACTTGATTGTTGAGCTTATAAATGGAATCTAGAACCAAGATCTGTTTTTCTTAGGCAAATACACACTGAGGACTAACACTTTTGCCCTTGCTTTTATTTTGGGGTTTGATTCCATTCGAAGAACATGGGCTTGGATTTTCAGAACATGTTAATCCCAGGAGCCTCACTACTTGTGACCTCTGCATTTGCATCAGCTACTAGCCCCCACAGAACTAACTTGACTGTATTAAGACCCCGGTGTTTATTTCCTGATAAGCTTTTTGGTTAACCATTTCTGCCACACGGTGACTCTCTTTGTTGAATCTTCAGAGCCAATTTATCCTGTATTTTGTCAGTTTAAGTCAGCTCAGTGTAACTTTATGACACCAGCACAACTCCACAGAAACATGGAATAAATACTATGTTACCTGTTTGAAGACAGAACTACTCATGTAGCCGGTTGACACTAGTCTTAGAAGCTCTTACAGGTGTCATCTAAAACAGAAACTTTTTAGTTGACATCTAAAAAGTTTTATTCAGTATAGGAAAACAAAACAAAGAGCCAGACAAAGCCAAGCCAATAACAGAACCTAGAAATCTCACTGTGGACTATAGGCTACAAGAGGGGGAGCGGGGAAGCACAGTGGGGAGGGGCCATGATTATTTTTGGTGCAAGACTACAGTTGAACAGATGGTGGTGTAATAACATCTGCAGGATGTGATCCTATATCTCTAAATCATGTACAGAGTTGTAAAGCAATGGTACCTCAATTAGCAATAATAATAGCTCTTATTCTGGAAAAGAGTTGCATGAGTTTCTCTTTAATTTATTTAAGTATTTTTCCTTTCCTTTTCCTTCCTTTTTTCCTGTTCTTTAAATGATTTCCAAGTTAGCTATATGGGATCTTAAATTTGGATTTCTAAGTTATCTTCCTTGGGGTTCTTACAGTTCCTGGATCCAATGCTTGTTTTCTGAAAAGTTCTAAATCAGTGTCTTCAAATATGGCCCCTACCTTATGTTTATTCTCTTTCCTCCTCTTTGTCCCCCTCTCTTTTTCTTCTTCATTTACAATTCCAATTAGATATATGCTGACCAATCTTTTCCATGTCTTTTCATATTTTCTACTTCTTTGTATCTCTTGGCCTTAATTATCCAATTTGGTAAAAAATTTATACAATATGTATAAAACCATCCACTGAGCCTTGAATTTCTATTAATTTTTTTTCACTTATAGAAGTGTTGGGTTTTATAAACATGTATTTGTTCTTTGATAATGTTTTTTTTCTTTTTGAATCATTTTGAATAAACTTATTTTGTTTTTTTCTCTCTGACAATTCCAGTGTCTGAAACATTTGAGCCTTCATGTGGTTTATGCTAATGTTCTCATTTCTGTGCTGATCCTGTGTATTTGTTGATTTTTTTTTCCTCTTAATTTTGAGCTGTCATTTAATTTGAACTTGATCTGTGGAAATGACTTAAGGTCAGGGATGAAGGTGAATCCCTTTCTGGGAGGAACTATGTTTGCTTCTGTTATGCATATGTGGGCATTACCTGTGTTTTATAAATTTAAATTATTGACCTGAGGGGGGTTTTGTGTGTGTATATACATGTGTATTTCATAATTCCAGCTGGTGTGAATTCAGGATACAAACTTGAACGGAAATCAGATTGTTGTTTCGAATCCTCAGGAGAAATTCTTCCCACCTCTTCTCTGAATCAATGAATAAATGTTCAAGTTTCAAAGGGGGCATTTTTTTTTCAGTTCCAAATTGGTGGCAGAGTGTATTTCCATTTCATTCTTAAATTAGAAATAGAATACTTTGGTGATCCTCTTTTATGTAAAAGTGTTGTCTTAATATATAATCTTTAACGTGAATGGGGTATGGACTTTATCTCCCATTCTTGAAACCTGAAAATTAAAACTTGAAATCATTTGAGATCAGCAAAATCCATTAAGGCAAAAAGTTAACTTCAGTGTTTTACATGCCTTTCAGAGGTTTTGCCTTAACTTCTTTTTAGCCTAAGTAATATCTAATATTTTTGCTAGCATTTGCATGCATTTAAGATTTTTAAAATATTTCTCCTCAGCAGTTTTAGTTGTTTTCAGGAATAGGCTCAGATCAGGTACTTTGTTCAACATGTTACCAATAATAGAAGTAAAATTGCTTTAAATTTTCTTTTTCTATGTATTCACAGCAATCATCTCAAGCCTTTATTCCATTTTATTATTTATTTGCCCCCTGGTGTTTCTGATATTATGATTTACTTATAACATTTATAATAATGGATCAGTTCTTAGGTTGTTTTCTTATCTCTGAAATTTTACTTTAACCTTTTAATTCTGATCATCTTAATTTTAGCTCTTCTTTCATTAGATTATGTTTTGGGCTATTACATTATTGCAAAGCCTGTAGTTAGAATTATGTTTACCTTCACACTTGTGCATATTATAACCCATAGGTTTTCCTCCCTCTCTTCCTTTTTCTTTCATTTACTCTACTATACTTTTGTAATTTCCATAGCATTTATTTTACCTTGATCACATTTATCATCAAGTATTACCATCTAGTTCAAAATAGTATATATCATTTTCCTTGAAATGCTGCTTATCTTTAACCAACAGCTTCAAGCATATGAGCAGTCAGAGGTGGCCAGATGCAGGCTAAGCTTGCAGGCATAGCAGGGCTGGAGCTGCCACGGAGGAAGAGTATTACCCTCGCTGGAGATCTGGCATCTGAGATCTTTTCTGTGATTCTTATTATGGTTTCTTGGATTGACCATCATTGATATGAAACCTATTGATCCTTCTTATCAGTGATCAATTCTCAAGTATGTAGTTAGAGAAATATTTTTGTAGGTTGCTCCTCATTTTTCTCAAGACTGCCTACTTAACTTCTCAACAGGTATATTTCCAAGTTAGATCTAACATTAGTGAAGATTTTCAGGATATTTTATACTCTTTTCCCATTAATTCTTCTGACAGGTGAAAGCAAAGCAAGATTAGAAAGTATAATACAATGTACTGGTAATTTCTGTTTCTTGCTTTGACTCCATGTCATTTATGGTATTAGGTTTTAACCCTTTATTTGTTTTGCATTGTTGCTGGTGGTAAGTCTTATCCACATTTTGTAGAGTTCTGTAATTATTTATTTGATTGTTGACTTAAGTTATGGCAAATCACTTCATTCTACAATCTTTAGACAACTAAAGCTTACTTTAAAAATACTATCCTACAATGAAATTTTTTATGAATAGCTTAATTTTAGATAATCAATTTTTAATAATATATATAGATCTGTGAAGAATAATGGGCATGTAACAAGAGCAGCTATTCTGTATAAATTATCACCACCTTTAGAAGAAAACATGTAGAAATGATATACAAAATAATTACTTGTATTGGAGGTGATACAATTCTGTCTACCAAATTTATGTGGGAGCCCATGGGAGAAGTAGGATCCCCAGTGTCTGGAGGCTCAGAACAGATCCTGATTATCTGGTAGAACGATTCTGGAAGTTTCAGGGGAAGGAAGAACTACCAAAAAATGAGTTTGATTATTTTTCATTAAATTCCAGCCCAGAACTTGTTTTTAATTTTCTAAAGTAACCATTAAAATCTTCCTGATGCCAAAGAATCTTTGTGTTGATTTTAAATAATGTAAACTAGCTTTGGTGCTTTTGTCATAATCAACAGTTGCGGCATAAAGAACAGGGATTTGTATTACTATTTGCTGCCCTCTTCAGGCTAATTTAAGAGGAAACAGATAATATGGAATTCTGCAAAAAACAAAACAATACCCTCTATATTCCAAATGAGATGCACATTAGTGAACTTGAAACAAGAATGCTGATGAAATCTCAAAATATTTCCATCTCTGTCACATAGATGCCATATGACTGAGAACTATTACTTGTTAGATGATTAAGGAAAATAGATACTTCTCTTTTGAGGAGTTTAGCAGTAAAAAGAAAAAGGAAACGTGCTTGAGGTAGAAGTTATGGGTTGACTCGGTTTTGATTCTTAAAAAATAGGGAAGTTGAACATATGAGTCAATATGTGAATCATTGCTAAATACATTTTCCCCTGCATTTACTTTTATTAGTTGACCCTCCCGCATTCAAGAAAATTTCTCTGGAATAAATGTAAAATACTGGTCTTTATTCTAGAAGTCTTTGATGAAAGTAAAACATAGAAACAATTTAAAATGATATTGTTTCATTCAGTTCTTCCCATGATCAGGTTGAAAAGTGTGGGGAAAGATAATAGAAAACCCAGAATGCATTAAGAGGATTTTGAGAGTGAAGGTTTTCTTTCTTTCTTTTTTAAGATTTATTTTATTTATTTAAGCATACAAGACCTGGGGTGTAGGCCAGAGGTGTGGGGGGTGGCCGGGGCGGGGGGTGAGGGTAAGAGGATTCACCAGAAATAGAGTGGGGAGCAGAACAGGCAGGTTGACTGAAATACACTGCTGAGGGGAGCAGCGGGAGAGACAGGAGAGATCTGCTGAGACATATGTAGGTTAGCTCCCTGGCTAGGCATGGAACTCAGGCAATAGTGGTGATACTGCTGGGACTTGACCCCTAGGCCACCAGGGAGGCCTGAGAGTGAAGATTTTCTGAGGCTACTTTGCTTTTGGAACCCTGAGCAGCGACTTCGCTTTTGGAACCCTGAGCAGCTAAGAGCCTCCACAGATTTTTGTGTTCGAAAGAGTGCTATATCATTCTCTTAAATATAATTGTATAGGATATGAGGCTAGATATAATTACATAGGATTTATATAGACACCGTGAGCAACCTATGGCCTTGAACTCTTCAAAAAACAAAGATAGACTTCAGAAGTTAGAGGCAGCTGCCACCCCAGAGATTGCTAGGGATGCAAGAAGACACCACTACAGACTACATAATGAATGCAATCACATCTTGATGTTGATGTCAGTATGGAAAGACAACTTCTAAAATTGCTTACATTTCAAAGATTACAACACAGCACTGAGACAGACCTAACAAGAGAAATAGATGTACTTTCCCAAACCTGGAGAGATTAGTGTAGAGGGCAGAACCTGAATTTGAGTAAAGCATGAAATGCTCAAAAATCCCTAGAGTGACTGAGGTTGTGGAAAGTAGTTCAGTTTTATTCCTCAGACAGAATTGAGTGTTAAAACAGAGATTTCAGGGCCTCCCCGGTGGCGCTGCCGTTGAGCGCTGGGCTGCGAAGCTGCCCGCAGCCTCTGAAGCGCCGTTAGATCCCGGGCCTCCGGGCGAAGTTCCCACATGGCGCGACAGACTTCACCTGCCCCGCCCGCTGCTCCCCTCAGCAGGGTATTTCTTAAGTCTGCCTGCTCTGTTCCCCGCTCTGGCTCTGGTGAATTTTCTCACCCTCCCGTGCTTCTGACTGTACCCAGTGCTTGTATAAATAAATAAATAAATTAAAAAAAAAAAAAAAAAACAGATTTCACTGAGAAATAAGTAGAACAAGTTATGTTGTTCACACAATGTTTATAACAGGGGAAAAGAACAGTGAAAGATTCCAAAGAGATTTCTGAAGAAATCTCACAAGTGCTAGAATTTGGCATTTGTCCATCCTTTCACTAGCATCTTACTCTCTACTGATGCTTAATAATCAGTTCTCCTCTCCTGTTCTACCCCTAGCTCCTCTCTGAGTTTGGCTCACCTTCCCCAACTAAAAAGGTAGCACCAGGAGGACAGATATCACATACACTTCATTTATCATTTGTCTCCAGTACCTAGAATGACTCCTGATTTATGGTACATGCTCCAAAAATTAAAATTTCATTAAAATTAAATATCTTTTTAAAAACTAGATAACTAAAGCACCAGGTTTTTATAAAACTATAGCTTTATAACTGACAGAAACCAGTTTTTTGTTTTTACCCTTTCCTTCTCATTAATGGATTGTGAATAGTTTTTGTGGCTACTTAACTTGGTATGTGATGGTTACTAGGACCCAACTCAGAGAGTTTAACTCACCATTTGTCAACAAAAAAAGGACTAGCAGATTTTATCCTTTTCTTTGGATTGTATTCTAAATCTTACAATTTGTTCTCTTCCCTTTTGAATGTTCTTCTCGTCCTTTACTTTTAAGAGGTCAGAGATGTACTCACTAAGCTAAAGAATAAGAGGACAAAGTAAAAAATTTCATTTCTCAAACAAACATTGTTGTTTGCTGCCCCTTACTGGTAAGATAATAGAATTGCTAAATCATATTTTAGAAGAGATTAAGATTGTACTTTACAGGAAACAGTTCCTTCACCAGAACAAAAAAATTATGAGTGAATCATCTCAAATACTGAAGACCATATGGGAGGAGCCATTGAAAATAGTTTTCTACCCTTTGATTTGGATAATTGTAGAGAAAACTAGGAAAGATACTAAATCAAACCCCACATGTGTAAGGTATTCTCCCTGGCTTTAGAACTTAAGTTTTCATTGACAGCAAACACTGTGGGCATTACGTAATAACATAAATTTTGAAAGGGCGTGAATCTATATCCTTAAAATATACAGTGTTCTAAACAATTACCTCAATTAAAAAATAAATACATTTTTTAAAGTAAAAATTATCATTGGCAGCAAATACTTTCAGTCAATTGGTTTTCATGAAGTGACACTCTTATTTCATTCACTTGTGAGAAAATATCTGCCAAATGCCCATATCTAAATAACCATGACTCGTCTGCCAGTCAGTCTTCCAAATGCAAATGGCATTGCATGAAAAGTAGCAGCTAATTCAGGTTATAATTGAAACTAGAACCAAGTGCTTTCTCACGATAACCATCTTTGTTGGTTATTGAACAAACCAATTCTTTGTTCATCAAGATGCTTTACATACATTTCCCATGTCATCACAGAGAACGTTAGAAAGGAGCAGATTTAAGCTTCCAGGGAACTTCAACAGGTGCTAAAGAATGAGTGCAGGATTCTGAAGGCTTCCTGAACTATGGAGGTGGGGCTCTGACTGCAGAAACTGCAGACCTTTTCTTGTTTTAGTTAATGGTTAATGAGTCCAGAGAGTCCAGTTATTTAAGTAATGTTCTTCTGCCTTTACTGCCAGCTTGGTTATCCATGGAGAACTTTAATTTGGGCAAGGAATGGCCATGACTTTACCAAGAAGTTTATCCAGAACTGTGGGTTAACAACCTAATGTGTGACTTCCATCACCATATCAGTAACAGCATTGGTCCCAGTGTTAGTTCAAGATAAGTGACCCATGGCAGTACAGAAAAGACCAATATATAAGATTGTGGATTAGAAAACAATGCTGAAAGTCTGGTCTAAAAGGTAAGGTAAGTGAAGAACAAAGTCAGACGTCAGGCTATGGGGAGGAGAGAAGTAAGAAGCAATTGATAAATTAACTTTTGCAATATCTTAAGAAAGCCTCCAATACCACAGGAACTGGCAGTCCCTCCATGTGGTACTTGCTATGTAACTTGGGACTTAATGGAACTTCCCTACAGGAATTGTGCAGGGCCAAAGGAGAGTAAGCAGGAAGAAAACTACCTGAAGCCAAAAGGAAACAGAATCATTAAAGTGGCCCCAGAAAGGGAGCTCCCACGCAGATGGTAATTCTAAGCATTGACATGATGGGTCCTCTTGTAATTTAGATAGATATAGTGTCCTCCTTCACCCCAGGAAGAGAGCAACTACTATCTCTTTCCGTTACAGTTATCGACTGTCATTTGTTCATTTGTTCATTTTCAGCCAGTGCACACAAACTTCATTCCAAACACTCCAATAAATGCAGTAGAGTCATTGATGGGTTCCTAACTGAAAAATCCTATAGATATAGTTGTTTTGATACTCATTTTGCTATTTTGTTTCCTTCAAGTTTCTGCCCAAGTCTTCTCCAAATAGAAGCCTCTCTTAAATCCCTAATAAAGCAATCACTTTCCCTGATGTTATCCTCTTTTTACTTTATACATGTAAAATTTCAGATATATGAATGTAGACAGAATAGCTTTACAATTAACAAACTCACAGGCAACTTGTTTTATCTTACACAAACTCATTTCCTCTCCGATGTTATTTGAAAATAAATTCCAGACATCATGTCTTTTCATCCATGAGTATTTTTACATGTGTCTCTATAAGATAAGGACTCTTTGTTAAACAAACACAGTATTATCATAATTGAAAACAAGGTAATAATTCTTTAATATATCAAATATCCTATCTAAGCTCAAGTTTCCAATTTAGTTGTGACTATCATTTTTGTCCTAGTTTGAATCGGTATCTTTTTCTTTTATTAAGGAAACATTTGTTTACAACACTGTACATATTTCAGGTGTAGTTTCTCACTTCACAGCTGTATACATCACCCCACCCCCACTGCCAAATATTCAGTCACCACCCACTGCCAACCAGCAGTCCCCTCTACCTACTTCCTCTCCCTTCCTCCCGCCTTGATAACCACCATTCAGTTGTCAGCACCTAAGCATTTGTTTTGTTTTTCTTTTCCAACTCCTTTTTTTCCCCTTTTATTCCACAAATGGGTGAAATCATACTGTATTTGTCTTTCTACTTCTACTTATAATAATATATGTGACTGATTGGTTGAGAAATTTATTTCTCTTTTTATTTCTATGTTTCCTCTCTGTATCCCCTCTTATTTACCCTGCAATCTATTCATTGAATTAAAAACTTACCATTTGTCCTATAGCGTTTCCCACAGTCTAGAATTTGCTGTAAATTTCATTACTAAGTTGGTCTGTATTCTGTATTTCCTGTGCAGGGCTGGTTGGATCATAGGAGGTTTTCTTGTGAAACTGCTTCATAGGGAATATGACAGTCTTCTAACAGAAAATATGTGTGATTTTTTTTTTTTCCTAGTAAGTCTCAAATAATGAGTTCACTATCATCCCATTATAGTTACCAATTAGTGCTATTATTTGGCACTTAGCTAGAATAAGTCAAGAAACTCCCTTACTCCACCCATACAAATTTAATGGTTAAAAACAGTAAAGCAATTCTTTGGCGAAACAAGGCCCAGATTCCCCTCCTACCATAATACTTGTTTTTTATACGCAAAATACATTAAGCAACAGTTTGTAAAACATTGGCCATTAAGCAAGAAGGGACAGTTATCCCTAAGAGATGGGACATGAACAAGGTCAGCCCAAAAAATTCCCCTAGCTGACCTGAAGGAATCGACATTCCACAACACAAAGAGGGGAAACTGAAACATATCCCATAGTAGTCCCTGACTTCAGGAGATGAAGCTAACATAAAAGAAAGTCTAAAAACCTGAGATTTTACAGCACAAGGTTGCAGAAAGGAGAATTGTTTATAGAGAAAACTCTGAAGATATGCCAGAAGCACCGCTTCAAATATCCAGGTGAGGACTGACTGGTACATGCAGATGAGGAAACTGCCTGAGTTTGGAGAAAGGGTCATCTGAAAAGATTAGAGACCACAGGGCCTGTTATAGGACAGGGAGAGGGGCAGCCCAAACCCCGCAAACCTGCCTATTCTAAATGGGTTCTGCCATCCGCCGCATCAACACAAAACATAGGAGACTTTAATGGGAAGGAACTTTAATAAAACTAGGAAACAATACAGGTAAGGCAAAGAGTCTAGTTTCTAAATGAAGCACCCAAAGTTACCCGTCCCCTCGTGGGTAAAAGTCCATCCATATGGGATCGGCCCAGAACAAGGCCCCAAAGCCTGCTACAAGTCTAAACCATCTTCCAGTGGGGACCCACAGAAAAGGGTCACAAACAACCGGACAAGCCCGGAAGGAAAAGAGCAAAATCAACATCAAGATAAAAGCTGCCATTGTCACCTCCCCACAGGTCTCACCCACATCTGTGTCACCCAGTCCACGACCAAAAGACAAGCGCAGTTTCTTTACGTGTCTCTAGGCTCCATGCGCCTCCTCCAGGTCTCCTTGCTCCATCCTGCTTCCTTCCTTCCTCAGTCTCTTCTCCAGCTTCTCCTCTTCCTGCTCAGCTCCACCCTCCCTTGGGTGGGGCAGGGAAACTCCCCCTTTCCTGGGGACCACCCTGTTGCAATCCCCCCTTTTAATTTTTATTCCACCATATCTATGGTGGCACAGATGTCATGGTGTATTCTTAGGAGACAGTCTTTTTTCAGGGTTACAATGTGTGTAAGAGAAGCAGCAATTAGTCAGCAGCATTGTCCATGAATGTCCAGTATGACAGTTTCATTACTTAAAAATAATCCATTATCCAAGCCAAAAGAAAAAAAATTTGGAGCATTGGCTAAAACAAGATAGCAAATATATCAAAATCACAGGGAAAAAATGTTAAAATGGTTCAACTTATGTAAAGACAAATTCTCTCAACCTTGATCCCAAATTTTTTTAAACAGCATAGCAAAAGTTTGCAAACCAAATCTACTTTTAAACCATATTGCCTATTTTTGCATAAAATCACAGGGCAGAATAACTAAGCAGCAATTTTTAGCTGGCTCCGTTGGAATACTCCATATAGGATTCAGAGCGAACTGTTGACATCCGGTCCGTGTAGGCTTCTGAAAGAAGTTGGTCTCATCAGACTCCACCTGGGCTTTCCTCTTCTCGAGGGTACCAGGGACTTTTCGTTGGCCGGGTTGTCCAGTCCTGCCAATGGAGGCAAGCTTCCTCACCTTCTTTGGAGGTCTCTGGAACCCTACAAACAAGGCAAACAGGTTCTCCTCTTCTTGGTTCAGCTCTGTTTCAACTTTCTGGAAGAGCTCCACACAAAGCCACACAATGAAACTTATGTCCAATTTTTTTCAGTTTAAACAAAATCCCTATGGAAGTTATGCAAAAACAGACTCTGAGATAAGTAGTAAAAGATTACTACCACTATTTTTATGCCGTGTTGGTATCAAGGGGAGAGAAAATGCAAACACAAGTTAGCTTTGTTGGAAAAAAAAATTACAACCTTGCTGCAGATCCTGGTCACCAAAACAAGAAAACTTTGTGGATTTAGAGCAAAATGCAAAAAAAATCATCAGTATTATTATGTCAAGGAAAACTTAGTAAATATGAGGTGTATTTCCAAGTCTATTCAGTCCTTAGTAGAAAAGTTTTACTCTCAACAGTTCCATCAATAGGAATCTGTTGAGACCTTTTCTCCCTATATTTTCAGAAACAATTTCTGTAGATGTGAAACAATTGAATTATAATATTATAAGGTGACAATCACCATTGACAATTTACATACATACCAGATACTACTGTTAACATTTTGTACATACCAAAGTTTTACCATTTTCCCAAGTGACAATGCTTCCCTTCCAGTTTTACTTCATTAGGTAAAATCCAAATAGAACAAATTCATCTAATGCCTTTCCCAGGAGGAAAGGGAGAAACTTTGTGGAGTGTCTCAGGAGCTCTACTGAGGTTCCACAAAATTTCCTTGCATCAGCCAAATGACAGGCTACCAAATTTGTACTTGAATTTAGATTTCTGGGAAGCTTTGCCATAAATATCAGAAAAATAACAGAAACAACAATGTTCAATCTCTATGAAGGCACCGGCTTAGTTCAGTAGCACAATGTTGACAATGAAACCATAACCTTTAGTTTTTCTCATAACTGGAGACTCTTTTTTTTTTTCACGTCTATGGGCACCATGTATACCAATTTGTCAATCACTGGAGGTCAAGACAAGGACACAAGGAAAGGACATACAGACATACAACATATAGACACAAAGACAGTTTTTTTTTTTTTTTAGTTATGCCACGTAGAATATGTTATGTAACTGCAGTTTTACTCCATAGGCTCAGAAAAAAAAACGTCAAAGTCCAAAAAAAATGTGGAGTGTTGCTGGCAGAAAAATTTCCAGTTGTCATCCTACAAACCTAAGACTTTGGAAATAGGAAGGAAAAGTTTTATTAATCACAAGAGTTACATGATCTTGTTTATCACCTTAGGGTTTTCAGTGTTGAAGACTTTTTATTAGAAGTCAATCCTGGGTATTCTGTACAGCAACTGAAAGAATAAAAGTAACAGTTAACTTTTAAGCAAAAGGAGTCATCTCTTGTTAGCCACCAAGCAGGCACTCCTTGGGTTTCCTGGAATAGAACCTGAAAAAGCAAAATCAAATTATCAGTAATTAACTTTCAATTAAAAGGAGTCATCTCCTTACTTCTGTTAGCCACTCTGGGACAGAAGCTGAAAGAGCAGATTAAACATCTAAGCACAGATTACACCTTCCCCACACTAGGGAGGGACAACAACAACACAGGTATGAAAACCTGGTACAGTTACATGATGCACCCTAAAGAGTGCTTTCCATAACAGACCTTCCTCAGTAGGAAGCAGAAACTTAGAATCTTGTCTTACACCAGCAATTGAACAAATCCAGTATTCAAAATGGCAAACATGCCCAAAACAAATTGTGTAGACAAAATTCACAGTAGCAAATCCTTTCAGACTCAAACAAAATCTTGTTAATTTTTCTGATCCAGACTTTGCAAAAATTCAAGTTATCTCCAAGAATCCATCAAGGCTACCAGCAATTACCAGTTACTGCTTAAGGCTACTCTTTCCTTAACACCCAGGCATACATTTGCTAATTTAAACACCACTGCTCCACAATTGGCTGGCAAAATGCATCAGGCAAAGAGCAGGAAGTAGCCAAAGACAAAGCAACATACCACTGAAGAACCATTATTGCCTTTAGAAATGCTAATGAGACAGCAGAGATTACAAAAAGAAAGAAAAAAAGTTCCAAAGTCCTAGCAACAAGAACCTCTGAATTTTACAAGAGCACGCCAAGTGGCCTCAGACGCCATCTTTCCTCTGGCCACATGGTCCGATGTACTGCCTAATCTTTTGAGTAAAACCGGCACAGAACAATTTCCACAAATTAAAATCTCTTAGCAAGTCACTACAAACAAATTACACACAAACACACAGAATCTTCACAAAGCCCAAGCCAGTTTTTCAACAGCAAATGGACATATGAAACAAACACACCGGAGAAACCAAAAATCACATTTGCGCTTATGGTAGCCAGTGCCATAGGGAAGCCCAATTTCCCCATGGGGCTGACTAACCACGGATGGATCTGTCCTAAATCACGTTGGACGCCAAATCTGTTATAGGACAGGGAGAGGGGCAGCCCAAACCCCGCAAACCTGCCTATTCTAAATGGGTTCTGCCATCCGCCGCATCAACACAAAACATAGGAGACTTTAATGGGAAGGAACTTTAATAAAACTAGGAAACAATACAGGTAAGGCAAAGAGTCTAGTTTCTAAATGAAGCACCCAAAGTTACCCGTCCCCTCGTGGGTAAAAGTCCATCCATATGGGATCGGCCCAGAACAAGGCCCCAAAGCCTGCTACAAGTCTAAACCATCTTCCAGTGGGGACCCACAGAAAAGGGTCACAAACAACCGGACAAGCCCGGAAGGAAAAGAGCAAAATCAACATCAAGATAAAAGCTGCCATTGTCACCTCCCCACAGGTCTCACCCACATCTGTGTCACCCAGTCCACGACCAAAAGACAAGCGCAGTTTCTTTACGTGTCTCTAGGCTCCATGCGCCTCCTCCAGGTCTCCTTGCTCCATCCTGCTTCCTTCCTTCCTCAGTCTCTTCTCCAGCTTCTCCTCTTCCTGCTCAGCTCCACCCTCCCTTGGGTGGGGCAGGGAAACTCCCCCTTTCCTGGGGACCACCCTGTTGCAGGCCCACTGGTCACAAAGGGCCAGGAATAAGGGCCCACCAGTCACAAAGGGCCAGGAATACTTGTCCCGACTAGTCAGACTAGAAAATCCCATGATTTATAAAGCATTGGAAATAGTACATGGAAGGATTTTATCTCAACAATAAGGATTACTTACAGACTTATTACTTAAAGATTACTTAGGAATTGATCTCACCTAAGAAATCTTAAATTCAAGAGTCAAAATGTAAGCTCTCTTCATATAACTATAATCCCAAATAAAAATGGACACACATGTTAGAATTAGCAAATAAGAGCCTTATAAAAGTTATTATAATTGTGTCTCACACATTTAAAAAGTTAAGCAGAGGGCCTCCCTGGTGGCGCAAGGGGTTAAGCACTGCACTATGAAGCAATCTGCAGCCTCTGCAGCACTAGTTCGATCCCCGGCTGGCCAGAGAGCAACCCACATGGCACAGTGCTGCACCTCCCCCTGCAGTGACCTTTAGGGCTAACCGTCCCCAGGTCCGGCTGGGCAACCAGCGCGCAGGGGGAGAACAGCAAAACCCCCTGAAGACATACCTGCTGCACCTCCCCCTGCAGTGACCTTTAGGAATGGCTTTCGCCACGGTCCCTAGGTCCGGCTGGGCAACCAGCGTGCAGGGGGAGAACAGCAAATAACCCTGAAACAGGGGAAGTACAGCGAAGTTCCCTGAAAACACAGAAGCTTATCAAAAGATAACGACCACCAGGAACCACTACAAGAATGCTAAAAAACCTTATCCCGTCTTTCTAGAACTACAAATTTTAATCCCTTATTGTCTTTCTAAACTTCCTTCTTTCTTCTATAAAGGTCATTGCTTGTTAATTAAAAAATCATATGAAATCCTTAAAACAAGGCTGACTCAAATGAAACATTACTAAACCCTGTAATAATTAAAATATAGTAGTTAATAAAAAATGTGATTATATAGTTTAAAAACAAAACTAATGGTCTATCTACTTAGGAATGAGGCTGAGTCCAGATGTAGATCACCGCCCTGTTGGTGATAGGCTGAGCCCATGAGCAAGCTGATTTCATTGATATTCATTGTTCCTGTGCTTTTGGAAAACATATATATACTGGTCACAAACTCAAAGAAAATTACACTCAGATTTTCACTCTTGAAATGTGTCTGTTTGTCATTTCTTTCACCGACGCCCTGACCACCCTGCACGCTTCTCTCAACCCTGAGGTGGCCTCATCGTCTACTGCTGTGCTGGTCCGCGGCAGCACAGCAGACCTCTTCTGACTCACCTGCTGCTCCCCTCAGAGCGTATTTCAGTCAGTCTGCCTGTTCTGTTCCCCACTCTCTCTCTCTCTGGTGAATCCTCTCACCACCCCCGCAATCTCTGGTTTGTATCCCAGCTCTTGCATGCATAAACAAATCTTTAAAAAAAAGTAAAAAGGTAAGTAGAGACACTACAGATATTAAGAAGACCCAAACTGAATTGTTAGAGATGAAAATGATACTGGTGAAGTGAAAATGTTGAATGTGGCTAAAAGCAGATTAGATAGTTCACAAGAAAAGATTGCAACAGGGTGGTCCCCAGGAAAGGGGGAGGTTCCCTGCCCCACCCAAGGGAGGGTGGAGCTGAGCAGGAAGAGGAAAAGCTGGAGAAGAGACTGAGGAAGGAAGCAGGATGGAGCCAGGAGACCTGGAGAAGGCGCATGGAGCCTAGAGACATGTGAAGAAACTGCGCTTGTCTTTTGGTCGTGGACTGGGTGACACAGATGTGGGTGAGACCCGTGGGGAGGTGACAATGGCAGCTTTTATCTTGATGTTGATTTTGCTCTTTTCCTTCCGGGCTTGTCTGGTTGTTTGTGACCCTTTTCTGTGGGTCCCCACTGGAAGATGCTTTAGACTTGTGGCAGGCTTTGGGGCCTTGCTCTGGGCTGACCCCATATGGATGGAGTTTTACCCACGAGGGGACGGGTAACTTTGGGTGCTTCATTTAGAAACTAGACTCTTTGCCTTACCTGTATTGTTTCCTAGTTTTATTAAAGATCCTTCCCATTAGTCTCATGTGTTTTGTGTTGATGCGGCGGATGGCAGAACCCATTTAGAATAGGCAGGTTTGCGGGGTTTGGGCTGCCCCTCTCCCTGTCCTATAACAAGATGAACAGATTAGTAAATTTGAAGTCCAAGCAATAACAATAGAACTTCCAAAATAAAACACACAGAGGAATACTAAATGAAATGAGCAAAGCTATAACTGTGGCACAATTGAAACAGACTAATCTACACATACTTATAGGGTAATCAAGGGTAATTAAAAGCAATTAGACAAAATAGACATAATGTATACAGAGAAAGACAAATTCAGATGATAGCAGATTATTTTGTCAGAAATAATGCGAGCAAGAAGATAATAGAGCAACAATTTTAAAGTGCTAAAAGAAAAAAAATTCAATTCTATACCCAATAAAAATATTTTTTAAAAAGTGAAATAAAGATATCTTCAAGTATAGAGAAGCTGAAAGATATTCACACTATAAGAGATATTAATAGAAATCCTTCAGTTAAGAAGAAAAATGATGGAAATATGACCTATAATCAATAAATGAAGAACTCCAAAAAATGGCAAATTTGGGGCAAACATATGAGTGTTTCCTGTAATTTCAATCACTGAAAACATAATTGTTGCTTAAATAAAAATAGTATTGAGGTAATGAAGAGTTTATGACATGTACAAAAGTAACATATATGACAATATTGCCCAAAAATCAGAAGGGGAAAGGGAAGTGTACTATTTGAAAATTCTTATACTATGTTTGAAGGCAGACTGTCATAAAGTAAGGGTATATATATACTGTAAACCTCAAAGCAACCATTAAAATAACAAAACAGTAAGTTGAAGCTAGTGAGGAAACAATGAAGATAAAATGAAATCATAGAAAATATTTTAATCAAATGAAGGAAGGAAAAGAAGGAAAAAGAAAAAGAGAAGCTGAATCACATAGGAGACAAATAACAAGACTTATATTTACACTTACACTTACATATAGTCACATTAAATATAAATTGTCAAAGCACATCAATGAAAGAAGGAAATAGTTGAATCGGAAAAGAACCAAGAGCATACAATGAAGAAATTCCACTGGCAAGGAAAACAAAAGCAAAAATAGACAAATGGGGCTACATCAAACTGAAAAGCAAAGCAAAATAAGCTATAATTAATAACCAACATCAGAGGAAAAAAATGCTCATCATGACTTATCACCAGGGAAATGCAAATCAAAATCAGTTGATACCACATAACTGTGAGAATGACCGAATATCAAAAAGACAAGAAACAACAAGTGTTGGCAAAAATGTGGAGAAAAGAGAATATTCATGCACTGCTGGTGGAAATGCAGGTGAGTGGATCCAGCCTCTATGGAAAACAATATGGAGATTTTTCAAAGCATAAAAATTAGATCTACCAGATGATCCAGCAATTCCACTTTCAGATATCTAGCCATAGAATAAAAAACATATGGAAAATATATTTGCACTCTTTTTTTTATTTTTAATTTTTGGTTCTGGTTCATGAAAACCTCAAATTCTTAACATTTTCTTTTTTTTTTTTAATTTTATTTTTATTTATACAAGAACTGGGATACAGGCCAGAGGCATGGGAGGGTGAGAGGATTCACCAGAGACAGAACGGGGAGCAGAACAGGCAGACGGACCGAAATAAATTGCTGAAGGGAGCAGTGGGCAAGGCAGGAGAGTTCTGCCATGCCATGTGGATAGCTCCCTGGCCGCTGGGAATCAAACCCACACTGCAGAGGCTGCCGACAGCTTCACAGCACTGTTCTCAATCCTCTGCGCCACCAGGGAGGCCCTGCACTCCTATCTTAATTACAGCACTACTTACAATACCAAATTGTGGGAGAAACTTAAGTGCCCAAGGACAGATGAGTGAATTAAAAAAATGTGGAATGTATATACAATGGAATACTACTCAGCTATTAAAAAAAAAAAAAACCTTTTCCATTTGTGACAACATGGAAGGAACTGGAGGGGATTACATTAAGTGAAATAGGTCAGGAGGAGAAAGACAAGTATTGAATGAGTTCACTAATATATGGAATATAAAAAAAAAAACAAAACAAAGAAACAGACCAAAAGAAACCAAAAGAAACACTAGTAATCTGACTATAGAATGAAGGCTACAACCAGAGGTGTGGGGGTGGGGAGCACAAGAGGAAGGGGTTCAGTGAATTCTGGTGGAGAAATATGGGTGCTTTGGTGGTGGGTATGTTGTGGCAATATACATTTTAAATATACATACCCCTAAATTATTTACAGTGATGTAAACAAATATTTCTCAATAAGAAATAATACATTACATAAAAAAGATGCCAAGAAGCACATGAAATTTCAGGCCTTATGGGCCTCCCTGGTGGCGCACAGGAGTTAAAGACACAGCTTTCAAGCTATCACCAGCCAGCCACCGCAGCCCAACATGAATTCGATCCCCAGCCAGGCAGCTAGCCCACATGGCGCAGCAGACCTCTCCTGCCTCGCCCACTGCTCCCCTCGGCAGTGTATTTCAGTAGATCTGTCTATTCTACTCCCCACTCTCTCTGGTGAATCCTTTCACCTTCCCCGGCACCTCTGGTCTGTACCCCAGTTCTTGTATGCATAAATAAATAAATCTTTAAAAAGAGGGCCTCCCCGGTGGTGCAGCAGTTGAGCACTGAGCTGTGAAGCTGCCCAGTGGCCACCGGTTTCATCCCTGGCCTCCGGCGAGGGTCCCACATGGTGTGATAGACCTCTCCTGCTGCCCGCTGCTCCCCTCAGCAGTGTGTTTTGTCAGTCTGCCTGTTCTGTTCCCCTCTTCTGGCTCTGGTGAATCCTCTCACCCTCCCGTACAACTGGCCTATACCCCAATTCTTGTATAAATAAATAAATAAATCTTCAAGAAAAAAATCTTTTAAAAAGAAAAGAAGGGCCTCCCCTGGTGGCACAGGCTGCTGAGTGCCGCGCTGTGAAGCTGTCTGCAGCCTCTGCAGTGCTGGTTCGATCCCAGCCGGCCAGCGAGGGTCCCACATGGTGTGCCAGACCGCTCTTGTGGCACCCATTGCTTCCCTCAGCAGGGTATTTCATCAGTCTGCCTGTTCTGTTCCCTACTCTGCCTCTGGTGAATCCCCACACCCTCCCGTGCATCTGGCCTATACCCCAGTTCTTATATAAAATAAATAAATAAATAAATCCTAAAAAAAAAAGAAATTTCAGGCCTTATAAGGAAATAATGTATTCTGTGATCCCTACTATTTCTACAACACAAAACTAGACACAACATTACAAGAGAAGAAAGTCATAAACTAATATCCCTCATAAGCATAAATTAAAAATTCTAAACAAAATGTAGCAAATCTAGCAACATATGAAAAGAATAATACACCATAAGCTTATGTGGTTTATCCCAAGATTGGTTTAATATTCAAAAATCAATATACTTCACCATATTAATACATTATAAAGAAAATCTGTATGTCCACTTCATAGATGCAAAAAACAAAACCGAATACCCATTCCTGATTTTAAAAAAATCATAAAATCCTCTTGGCAAAATAGAAATAAGACTATCTCTTTTTTTTTTTTTTTAGAATTTTATTTTATTTATTTTTTAAGGTCTTTAATTTTGAAGGTTTTATTTTTTTAATCTCTCGTTTTTATTTATTTATTTATTTATTTATTTTACATCAATGTTCATTTTTAAACCATATTTGCCTTCCCCCGTGCCCTCAGGTGTAGTTCCAATAGAGTTTTCTTCACCAATGCACTCCTGCACCCTCACCTCAGTACCCTGTACTCCTCCCTCTCTCCCTCTGATCCCTCTCCCTCCTCTTCTCCTGCAGTATGTCTCTGATTTATAATTGTCTGTTTTTGCTTTGTTGTGTTTTGTACTGTTATTTTTTTTTTTTACACTGATATCTTATTTGGTTCCCCTCTATTCCTGCTACAAGTGAAACCATCCGATATTTTTCTTTTCCCTCCTGGCTTATTTCACTGGGCATAATTCCTTCTAGTTCCATCAATGTTGCTGCGAATGGCATGAGTTTATCTTTTTTGATTGCTGAATAATATTCCATGGTATATATATGCCACATCTTCTTGATCCTGTCATCTATTTTTGGACATTTGTGTTGTTTCCCAGTTTTACCTATTGTAAATAGTGCTGCAGTAAACAAGGGGCACAGGTGTTCTTTTGACTCAATGCTTTTGTGTCCTTTAGGTAGCTCCCCAGTAGTGGAATTGCCGGGTCGCATTTTTAGTAGACTGAGGAACCTCCAGACAGCTTTCCATAGTGGTTAGACCAGTTTGTACTCCCACTAGCAATGCAGGAGAATTCCTTTTTCACCACATCCTCGCCAACATTTGCTGTTGCTTATTTTTTTTGATATGTGCTGTTATCTTTTTTGATATCTTACTGGTGTAAGATGGTATCTCAATGTGGTTTTAATTTGCATTTTCCTTATTGTAAGGGATGTTGAACATTTTTTCATATGCCTGTTGGCCATTTGCATTTTCTTTTTGGAGAAATGTCTTTTAAGTTCTTCTGCCCATTTCTTGACTAGATTGTTTATTTTGTTTTTGTTGAGTCATGTGAGTTCTTTGTATATCTTTGTGATCAGTCCCTTATCAGTTGATTGGGGTGCAAAGATTTTTTTCCCAATCAGTGGGGTGTCTCTCTGTTTACCAATGTAAACCCAGGTGTTTCTCTTTTCCTTGACTATCTTTGCTTTGGGTGATGAAGTCTTTAAAGATGTTATTGCTATGTATGTCTTGTAGTGTTTTACCTATATATATCGTCTATATATTTTATGGTTTCAGGTCTTATGTCCAGTTCTTTTATTCATTTTGAGTTTATTTTTGTGCACAGTGAAAGGTAGTGGTCTAGTTTCATTTTTTTGCATGTGGTGGTCCAGTTTTCCCAGCACCATTTATTGAACAAACTGTCCGTATTCCATTGCAAATTCTTTGCTCCTTTGTCAAGGATTAGTTGTCCACATAAGTGTGGTTTTATTCCTGGGCTCTCTATTCAGTTCCATTGGTCTGTTTCTGTTTTTTTTTCCAATACCAAACTGTTTTAATTATTAGGGCTTAATAGTATAGCTTGAAGTTTGGCAGTGTGATACCTCCTTTCTCCTTTGTTTTCATCAGTAGGGCTTTGGCTATTTGTGGTTTTTTGTGGTTCCATATGAATTTCATCAGTATTTGTTCTATTTCTTTGAAGAATGTCATTGAGGTTTTTATTGGAATAGCGTTGAATCTGCATATTGCTTTTGGTAAGATAGACATTTTAATAATGTTAATTCTTCCGATCCATGAGCAGGGGATGTCTTTCCATTTCTTTGTGTCTTCTTCAGAAATAAGACTATCTCAACCAGAGAGTTAGTGATATAGCGTGCAGATAGAAACAGAGAGGTGCTAGCTAGCCAAAGTGGAAACACAATTAAGAGATTTTTATTTTCATTTGTGAATAATCTTATCATATTTAGGCAAATCCTATTATGACTACTAATATCATTATAGAATAGATAGATATAGGTTCATCCAACATATTGATAATTCCTAGAGAAAAAAGACCATTTGTTTACACCCATGATCATTGTTTGAAAGTGAGACTAACACCAACAGTTTTCTTTTTTCAAAAAAAAAAAAAAAAAAACAACAAAGGCAGCAAAGGCAGTCTTAAGTTGTAAGAGGAAATAGTTTGCAGGGTACCAAGAAATGTAATTAGTAAGAACTGAGGATGGTCTTAAATTGGTCAAACTGTATTTATTTTATTTGCTCAGTCCTATTTTCAACTTTTAACAGATATCTTAGTCAAGAATGATTTAATTTCTCATTAATAGAGAAGATTAATAGGTAAATTAAAAACAAAGATGTCAAACATTGAACATAAGCATTTTCAAATAAATGTAAGATAATTTGAACTGTGCAAACACACACACACCAGAAAATAGAATATATATTTCCTCCAGAGAAAAGCCTCGAAATACATACAGTAAGAATCTACTACGCATGGTTACTATGTGTCTTTGAGCGAATTTGCTGCAATACAGCTGTTATACGACACTGAGTAGCTCTGTGGTTTTGTGGACACAAAAAACAGTCAGCTCAGAAGTGTCACCACAGTAGTCTATTTTATGTAGGTACATGGTACCAAACAGAACAGTTTAATGCTAGCCACAGAGTGAAAATGTCTGTCTACAGATTAATACGTGGTAAAACTTGAAATGTAAATAATCATAGTCACACCAGTGCAAACCACATGTTTTTCATAATATGTTTTCAGTTTTCCTGGTGGCAGAATGAGGACCTGTAATTAGAGAAAGGCTTTAGACTAAAAAAATCTTATTTTTCTACCCTGAACCTCAGTGATTGAATTAACTAAGGTAGAGCAATAGCTATAATTTTTTTTGTATTTTAGTAAATACAAATTACCATAGCTGAACTACAAGTGTGCCTAGAGCTGTCCTTTATGTTTTACTAAACCATTATGCTTTAATATAAAAATAGACATTAAAATTATGTTTGTAAAAGATACTTCCAAAATATATCAGATTTTTGAAAACAATTCTTATCTTTCTATTTTAAACCTGTATTCTTCAGTCTTCATTATGAACTGGCTCTTACAATCTACAGAGATATTCTGAATTATTGGTTTCTGAATTCTTAAATTTTAGTGTCTTATAAAATATCGGTGTACCAAAGATGAAAAATGTTCCTTCTAAATGAGTCAGAAACAACTCATCGATTTCTTGAAGGTAAACAGGAATGACCTAGACTATACTGCCAAACCAAATGCCCAAGTTGTTATCTACTGTGGTAGATTCTCTGGTAAACTATGAATGGATAAAAGAGGTAATGATAGGCATTTTTATTCTCTTTATACTATAAATACAAAAGATATATTGAACCAGGGAAGGTATAATGAAAATAATCTTTTTTCTCAATAATAAAGAAATATGTGTAGTTGATAGCTAAAATTCATACCACTGCAAGCTTTGCTGGAGTGAGGAGTAAGGGAAGCTGTCATACTGGAGAACAGCAGTACAACTCCTAGCAGCATGTGGAAAATGATCAGATTGCAAGTCTGTTGGATTGGCTTTTCTATTTAAATAAAAAACACATACAAACATTCATTTTTTTCTGTCAGTCTGGGTTTTTCTGAAGCAGACACCGATGGAGTTAGAAATGCAAGAATTATACTGGAGGTAAACTCTGTGCAAGATAAAAACCAGGGAAAGTGGATAGTCCACAAGGCTAGCCTGACACTTGTGAAAGTGAAAGGGGAAGAATGAAGATTGGGAAGGAAGAGCCTCAGACTAGAAAGCAGCTCTGAGAAAGCCTCAACGCCCTGGTGCAAAGAAGGCCCATAGAGGAGTTTCAAATCCGGAAGAAAGAGCCATGCGTTAGTCCTGCTGCTGCTGTACTTTGTGTCTCCAGGGAGCTGCTTGGAAAGCAGGGCCTAGATTTGAGCAGTTGGAGACTGTCAGTCATTCTGTTCCCAGAGGCAGTTTTTCCCTTGAGGGGAGATGCCAGCAGCACTTTCCTGGCTTTCATGGCTGCCACATCTCCTGTTGGGATCACAGTGACCCACAAGAATTTCTTTCTTTTTAATCATAGGATAGTTTTCAAAAGTCAAGTATAAAATGCTCTATCTTAACAATCCATCATATGGAATATGTGATCTTTCAGTTATTGTGAAAATTAAATGTGTACAAGGAAACCTCTAAAAGGTTATAGGAAAATGCAACAAGACATCTAAGAACAAAATAAAGTGACATCAGACTTCTCAACAACAACAGAGAGGACAGGGGGCAATAGAGAACTAATTTGAAAGTGCTGAAGGAGGTTGGAATTCGAATTTTACATATTGCTCATCATTTAAATGTGAGGATAAGAGGAAGATGTTCTCAAATACACAAGGTCTCAAAAATCTTATTACACACAGTCTTTATTGAAATGTCTCTGGAAGAAGAATCCAAGGAAGAGAAATGAACAACTAATAACATCTACTTATTTTTATAAAATCACTACCAAAAAGAAAAAGGAAAAAATGGGGAGGGGAGAGAGAAAGGTACATCAGTGAAGGGTTCTGAGATAAACTAATAATAATATCAGCACGGTTGGAGAATGGTAGAAAGACAGGGAGAAGTTGAGAGAGGTCTAAGGTAATGGTTTCCTTTCAAGAGTTTATATCACAGTTGTTTCAACCTGGATTTTCACAAAATCAAACCATGAGCCAAAGATTTGAATGCAAACATTTTGTTTTGGAGTTGTCGTTGTCCCTGAGAAGCACTGTTGGGCAACAGCAGAAGCAAAACAGGGAAGATATAAAAGTCAATAAAAGGCAAATTTTCATTTTGGGCAATGAGATTAAATCCCACTGGCACCCTTTGGGATACACACACTATGCCTCAGATTTGTCCCATTCAAGGGATGAAAAAGCTGGATCGTTTGTTACCCATCAACTCCTGTCCCTCAGAGGTGAAGACCTGTTTCCACGGAAACAAACTCTTCTGAGATTATGATCTGCCCATATATGGCCGTGCACTCTCAAGAGTCAAGACACCCTGGGGCTAAGGGTCACAGACCCTGGAGTTAGGAGCCATGTATGGGAGTGGGGTGGGTACGAACAGCAACTACTGTTTTCCTGCATTTACATTGCAAAGATCTAATTATGCCCCACATTAAATTCCCTGTCTAGTCTCTATTCTTACATGTAATCACTTTTTACAATTTAAAAATAAAATAAAATAAGAGTAAGAGGAAGCTAATGAAACAAACTCTTATTTCTGCTTCTGTAGTTGGCCCCGGGGCTATGACTTCTTTCATTTCCTTCTTTAGTAGCCGTTTTACATTCCTCTCATCCTTGGCTGGCACATCTGCTACTCCAGGTTGTTTCATATTAGTGAAACTAAGATGTTCACCCCTGAGGGCTCTGATCCTCTTTTTGCTGTCTTTTAAACAATCTATGGTTGACAAACACGCCTTTCACTGTTAGAAGCACCACAATAAACCCAGTGAATTCCCTACTCTCTAGACATACTTCTCTGTGACCCCATTTTGTAGTGGCAACTCTATCTCCTCCAATGGTAGGTCAGCTGCACCTGCCTGTATAGTAACTTTCTTTGCCTGCTGTGCTATTGGTTTGCAGAGCCAAAATTGACCAGGTGGCAGCCATAGCTTCAGATTTAGTAGAATCTTACCTGTTTCCTGCCGTCCAGTATAACAATATTTGCAGATAAAAATACAGATATCTGAAATGTTTCATCGTGAGGGATGAGTCCCTCCAACTTCTATTCTTTGATTCCTCACTCCGTGTATTCTGGGTGTCACACTCGTCCACATACAATGGAAGTACAGTGCATATCACACAGTATATATTGATGGGGAAGGAAAGCACTCCAGTGCCTCAGAAAGTCATCTGCTAGCTAGCTGATGTTTAGCTTATACTTATAAGCAGCCATTCAACATTCTTTTGGACTCGCAGATTCAGATAATGCAGTCCAGGTGGTTCCTGCACGTGTGCACAGTATCATCATTGTTTTGCTGTAAAAGGATCCGATGCAATCAACTACCAAAAAGTTAATTGACTGAGCTCTTTGAGTGATCATAAGTGTCATTTTAGGGTTCAGCATCAGTCTCTGCTGCTGGCAAATCTAACATGCAACAGTATCAGTAATTAAATAATGAAGAGGAAGCTGGGCTATTAAGTCCATACACAACCTCCATCTCCACCATCATGACTACTTTTTGTGGGTCTGTTCTGAACACTGGCATGACCAAGGACAGAAGCTAGCTAAACTTCCTGGATGAATTATCTATATATTTGTTTTCCATTTTCTCCTCTTCATTTTATAGTCAATCCAAAGACTTATGATCATGTCTCTTCCTTAATTTTTCATGAATATCATCATCCAATCTTGCTTCTTCTTTAAGGCTCTGACCTATCAACCAATTCACAAGGCACTTCTCTAGATTATATTTATAGTCTTCTTTCAGACTACTGCTCTGACTATACAAAGGTGGTGACTGAGTATGCTATATGAAGCTGTGCCTTGTGGGAGGATTTCCCTCAAGGTGTGCCTTTCAGGGCACACCTGGATAGGTCCATAGTGTAGCAACAGTTCACATTTGGCTCACCCCAATATATTGAACCAATTCATCTGCAGAACAAGACACGATATATTGAAATACTTAAAACTGAAAGACAATATAGGATATATCAAGTCTACAGAACATTAATAAAGCAATATTTAATGGCAACATTTCAGTTTTGAATGTTTAGAAAATTCAAACAATCAAAAATGAATGAGGTAGAAGTTTAACCCAAGAAGATAGAGATGGAACAAAAGAGTAAACCTGGTGGGGATAAAAGAAGGAAATAATGATCAATAAAATTAAGAATGGGCCTCCCTGGTGGTGCAGGGAGTTGAGTGCAGTGCTATGAAGCTGTCCGCAGCCTCTGCATTTGAGTTCGAGTACTGCTGGCTGTGGAGATACCCACATAGAAGGGCAGACCTCTCCTGTCTCGCCTGCTGCACCCCTCAGCAGTGTATTTCAGTCAATCTGCCTGTTCTGCTCCTCACTCTGTCTTTGGTGAATCCTCTCACCCTCCCACACATCTGGCCTGTACCCCAGTTCTTGTACGCATGAATAAATAAATCTTTAAAAAGAAAATATTACTTAAATAAAATTAAGAATGACAAAAAAATGAAAATAAAGGAAAAAGGAAAGAGCTGGTTCTTTGGAAAGACAAATAAGATAGACAAGTAAATATGTATATACTCTATAACTCATAACCACAGACCTGATAACATACCCAGAAACAATCTTACACAGACCCATAAAGGAACAAAACCAGTATCGCTTATTTCTGCATTATTTGTGAAAGTGGGCATTTGAAGGCACCTAACTATCCATTGCTGAGATAATAAAGTGTGGTGATGCATGTTACAGAATAAGAGTAACCTGAATCAAAAACAGAGACTGGTGATTTCTTTCAACCGAGGTTAAAAAAAAAAAAATAGTGTTACGTAACTATTAACTTCTAATTAACTTGGCATGGAAATTATTTTATATATTTTATATAATGTAAAGGTCACATTCTTTCATCAAGTCCAATACATAAACATAGCTTTTTGATAGTTTTGATTTCCTTTTTTATAAAGATTTATTTGTTTATGCATACAAGAGCTGGAATGTAGGCCAGAGGTGCAGAAGTGTAAGAGGATTCACCAGAGACAGAGTGGGGAGCAGAATAGGCAGAGCTACTGAAATACACTACTGAGGGGAGAAACAGCAAAGACAGGAGAGGTCTCCTGCACCATGTGGTTTAGCTCCCTAGCCAGGGATCAAACAGGTGCTGCAGTGGCTGAGGAAAACTTCATACTGCTGAGATTTAACCCCTTGCACCACCAGTGAGGCCTCCAGATTTGATTTCTGATTCTGATTTCCCTTAACATCTGTAATGTTCTCTCCACAAGCAAAATTTGACCATAATATTCTCAGTCCCTAAGGAATGAAAATACTTAACCAACTTAAATCAATAATGAATACTGCCATTCTGGATGAGTTCATTAAATGTCCATAGTATGAGTCATAAGTAGAAAATAAAGTACCTGATACTTAAAGATTATCTAAACAAAATAAAAATCTCAGAGATAAGTACTCTAAAATAAAACATTACATAAATAGCATCAGAATCAATTTTATCGCTGTAATTTTTTTGTGTTTTATCTAAATAGCAAAGAAAGTTAGAAATCATGGAATATATATATATTTAGCTAAATATCAAAATAACCCTAAAAAAATGAATTGCATTATCTGAACCTAAAAGTCTAGCTTTATATCTGTATTTTTAAATTTTAATTCCTGATTTACCTTAAAATATTTTAATGACTTTTAAAGTAGATGTACCTTAAGACAATTTTTAGATTAAAGCATAATCTACTTATGCCTTATTAACTACAAAGATCCTTGACAGATCTACTAATTTATCTCTCTTTTTAGACACTTTCAGAACATAATAACCAAGTTTGTGTACTTTCCATTGCTTTTAACACTGGTGATAGCTTTGTCCTAAACTAAACACCACTTTGTATAAAAACAGACATAGTTAAATTTGGTAATCCATTTTGGAGGTAGATTGAGTAAAATTTTCCTTTAGCATAATAATTGTGCCAAACAAATCTGATTTCAGAGTATCAAGGTATTAAAGCTGGAAGAGGATTGATTATAATTTATAATCCATTTTCTAAAAGAAACATTTGTGCTTATAATATAATTTATATGATTTAGTATACTGTAAGTATAGCTGGCACTTAATATTTCTGAATGACTGAGGTGCCAACTTATCATGGCATATCATTTCCTTTTATTTATCATTTATTTTGTTTTTGTATCATGTGTATTTTTCCCCTATTTTAAAATTATGTTTATTGAGTGTTGATTTACAACACTGTATATATTTCAGAGATGTAGGTTCACATTTCTACAAATGTGTGTTCTTACACTGTCCACCACCAAAGCACCAATAATCTTCCACCATACTCATTTCCTTCTAAGTACCCTTCATTGAATGCTTCTGTCTGAAGTAACAAGAAGGTTTAGGAGGTAGGAAGTAGGGCTTGGAGGTTGTGCAGGCAGAGCCTAGTGAGAGTTTTGTCTAAGTGATTTTTATTTTCCTTCTGATGCTGCTCCTGTTGCTTATAATAGGCCTCTGACCAAATATGAGTGAGTTTTGTCTAAGCCTTTTTTTTTTCCTCCCTGTAGTGCTTCTCCTGTTGCCTATTATAGGCCTCTGACTGAATATGTGTCAGGAGGGGTCGTATGTCCTTGAAAGTAGACATTAGCTGACATTTAGAGCTGTTGTAGATCAGATGTGTACATATGTATGTATGTATTCATTTTTGTATTGGGTTACTAAGAATTTATTCTCATTAGTTTCACTTTCATTTTCTCACGGTGTAATGGGCTGGTTTGGTTAGTGTCTGTTTTACAGGCACCAACTGTTCAAATTTACCTTCCTTAAAACAAAAAACAGCATCCTCTACCAATCCTTTTACAAAATGCTACTCAGAGACTTGGCTAATTCTGCATATTTAATTCACTTGGGTTTTTATTGCTCATATTTTATTTAACAGTACTTCTTTTATTCGCAACTTCTCCTCTAACTGTGATTTTGAGAACATGACTTGTCTCCTGACTCATTCTGTGCTTGGAGAGACTTTCCTGCTGAGTTTCACATCACTTCTGCATCTCAGTCATTTCGTTGGATTTTGTGTTCCTTTCTTCCAGCAGTCATGATGTGTAAATGAGTATAATTCCTTAGGTGTCAATTATATGATTTTACATATCTGATCTTATTTCCAAATTCCTCCGTGATCTTGAGTCCTCTCAAAGTTAGCAACTATTGTTATAGGACAGGGAGAGCGGCAGCCCAAACCCCGCAAACCTGCCTATTCTAAATGGGTTCTGCCATCCGCCGCATCAACACAAAACATAGGAGACTTTAATGGGAAGGAACTTTAATAAAACTAGGAAACAATACAGGTAAGGCAAAGAGTCTAGTTTCTAAATGAAGCACCCAAAGTTACCCGTCCCCTCGTGGGTAAAAGTCCATCCATATGGGATCGGCCCAGAACAAGGCCCCAAAGCCTGCTACAAGTCTAAAGCATCTTCCAGTGGGGACCCACAGAAAAGGGTCACAAACAACCGGACAAGCCCGGAAGGAAAAGAGCAAAATCAACATCAAGATAAAAGCTGCCATTGTCACCTCCCCACAGGTCTCACCCACATCTGTGTCACCCAGTCCACGACCAAAAGACAAGCGCAGTTTCTTTACGTGTCTCTAGGCTCCATGCGCATCCTCCAGGTCTCCTGGCTCCATCCTGCTTCCTTCCTCAGTCTCTTCTGCAGCTTCTCCTCTTCCTGCTCAGCTCCACCCTCCCTTGGGTGGGGCAGGGAACCTCCCCCTTTCCTGGGGACCACCCTGTTACACTATGATTTTAGCTATCTTTTCATCTCTAGTATTGAAATCAGAGCATGAAATTTGGCAAGAGCTCAGTAATGGCCTAAATGAACAGAAGGAGAAGCAGTTTGGGATTGGAATCTGGGAGAAATTTATTCTATTCGTCAAATTCATTCCATACTACATGTCATTTTATATGGTCAAAATATTTTGTTTACACTTTCAGCAAAAGTTTGAGGAGTTTTTTAAAATTCTGTTTTTTAATGAACTAGCATTTCCATCTTTGTGTTTTAGAGGTATAGGTATAGGATGTCCCTCCCCTTTCAGGTGTTGTTTCCATACCACACCCACCTCGAAAGCACCCATAGTCCATTGAGCTCCCTTCCCACTTTGTTCCTGCCCCCTCCTCTTTTGTAGCTTCAGTTCTAGAGTCAGATTTTGGGGGCTTATTATTGGCTTGTTTGGTTTGTTTTGGCCAGGATTTCTTTTTAAAGATTTATTTATTTATGCATAGAGAACTGGGTTACAGGTCAGAGGTGTGGGCGGCGAGACAATTCACCAGAGACAGAGTGGAGAACAGGACAGGCAGACTGACTGAAATACACTTCTGAGAAGAGCAGCAGGCAAGCAGGAGAGGTCTGCGGCACCATGTGGGTCGCTCCCTGGCCGGCCGGGGATCGAACTCATGCTGCAGAGGCTGCGGACAGCATCACAGTGCTGTGTTTAACCCCTTGCGCCACCAGGAAGACCCTTGGCCAGGACATTTTATAGAAGATTTTTTTATACATATACTTGTTACCAACCTCACAACAAAGTATTATCCTCATTTGTATTTAAAGAACAATCTAGTGCTCAGGGTTTGAATAACTTGCCTTAGGTAAAGCGGGATTAGTATTAGTAATAAAAACTTCTCTTATAAGAGTCTCAGCTTTTTTTTTTTTTTCCTTCTATCTTAATCCGGCTAGTAGAAAATAGGTATGGAATTTCTACTTATCCAAACATAGTGTTGGCCAAGGAAGCAGGCATATTTGTGGGGGAATTGCCTGTCTATAATAAGAAGTTATTGGATATTACCAATGGTGTTTGGATTACCAGTCAGAAGGCCTAAAAGAATCTGGGCCTCTAATTTGTCCTAGAAAGGACAGAAAGGAAAAGGAGCCAAAAAGGAGCCAAAAAGTTGTATAGGGTAGTTCAATTCTCTGTATAGATGTAACAGTCAAGATGTCATAAAAAACAACCCAAGGTTAGAAGGTCTGGTTTCATAATCTGTCTCCCCAGTATACCTCAAACCCAATAAAACTTCATAGGAAAAAGACCTATTTCTAAGAATCTTTAATCTATTTTTCCAGTTACCTACTGCAGTGTGGCAAATTACCCCAAGATATTGCAACATCAAACAATTTCACTGTGTCACAATTTTTGTGAGTCAAGAAGTTGAACAGGTCTCAGCTAAGATTCTTTTGCTCCATGTGGGAATGATTTGAAATCAACAGTTTATATAAATTGGTGGATGGGATGGACTATCTGAGACCTTTCAACCCACATCACTGGTACATTGGTTACAGCAAGGTCTAGAAAACTGAGCTCAGCTGGAGCTGTTGATCAGAGCACCAACATGTGACCTTTCTAGCATGATAGCTATAATGCAGTCAGATTTCTGACATAACACAGGGCTCACAGAAAGAATTTTTCAAGAAATAGGAAGTAGAATCTGTCAGTTTCTTAAAGTCTGGCCCTGGGAACAACAGCATTATTTCTGCCACAATCTCGTAGGTGAGGGGACACCGACCCTCAATTCCGGACAGAGGGAATGCCAGAGAATTTGGGACCGTTTTTAATGCATGACACAGCCCAATTAACTTTCAGCAATTCTTGTTTGTAAATGATATTGTGCAGTATGTTTTTTTTCCAAACCAATAGGGATGAAAACTTTTTGTTCCTCTCTTTTCTCAGATAACTGCTTCTATCGTTATGCCTTATTCTACCTAATAGTGGCTACTGTGCATATTTTATCACCACTTCTCAAGTTTACATTAAGATATTTTTACATTTATGCCAAAGATGTTTATACCCCAATAAGAATGCATAGTTCAGATAGAAATATCATAATGCTTATTGTCGTCCTCACTCTTTCCTAGTTGGCCTCCAACTGTTTAAATATTTCAGAGATTTTGCTCTTTCAAGAGCAGATTTAGTGTGTTGACATTACCATCATCTTAGTGTGCTCAGAGTTTTCTTTCATTATCATTAAATAGTAGAATGTAAAGCCAAAAAGCATTTTGGGAACTCTATAGACCAAATTTGGCAGTTCACAGAAGTAAAAGCTAAGGCTCAGAAAAATTTATATTAACTCTTCTAAATCATGCAAATAAATTAATAGGTGAGTCTGTACTGACACTGAGGGCTCCTTGATCTTCTTCATTTGTATTGATTGCACATCTGTTTTGTGTTGGTAGTTTTTCAAAAGGAATTTTATTAGGAAGTCAGAAAAGAAAAATTATTTTTAAAATGCCAAATTAAATCCAAAATACCAAGCTATAGACACTATTGAATTTCTTGAAGGCACGTTTAAAAAAAAAAAAAAACTAGCAAAACTGTTAATCATTAGTCAATAACTACCTTGTAGTTCAGTCTAAATAGTGTCTGTTCCTCTCTCTCTCTTTCTCTCTCTCTCCCTTTCTCTGTCTCTTTTCTTCTTCTAACTATCCTTTCTTAAGCACTGTCTCCTTTCCCTTTTTCAATGGCAAGCTTTCCGTCCTTTCTCCCTCCTTTGGTTAACTTAATTAGGTCCTTCCTGCCTCCAAAATAGTTCCAGTCATTTTAGTCTAATGAGATCACTGACTCTTAATTGTTTACAAGATAATTTCTTGTAGAAAACAAAATGCATTTCCCTTCCAAGTTAGGAAATATGTTAGTCCCTATTTCAAATATTCAGTAGAAAACTCACCGCCCTTAAATAACCTATAAAGGGCAAATCAACTTCGGGTTCCATTTTAACCTATTGGCAATCATAGTTTCTTGAACTTCTTCAGACTGCTTTCCTGGTATTGCGGATATAGATGATACATAGCACTTATGTCAGTAAAGTTATAATGTCTAGGGCCTCCCCGTTGGCGCAGTGGTTGAGCGCTGGGTTGCGAAGCTGCCCGCAGCCTCTGCAGCGCCCGTTCGATCCCCGGCTGCTCCTCGGCCACCGGAGGAGGGCCCAACATGGCGCACAGACCTCTCCTGCCGCCCGCTGCTCCCCTCAGCAGTGTACTTCGGTCCTTCTGCCTGCTCTGCTCCCCGCTCTGGCTCTGGTGAATTCTCTCACCCTCCCGTGCTTCTGACTGTACCCAGTGCTTGTATAAATAAATAATTAAAAAAAAAGTTATAATGTCAAGGTTTGTAATTAATGCATATATTCATTTAATTCATTTAATTAATTTTATAGATAACTAAAAGAAATTCAGTTATTGTAAGAATTCTCACTCGAAGAAAAATATAAATCTCATTCAGGGACGTTTTCAACCCATCCTTTATAATCACATGAGCAAGTTGAAAATGTCTTATAATACTTTTCCAGTAGTTTATTCTCATTGAAGTAATAACATCTGCTTTAAGGGATCACTATCAATAAGCTCTAGTGGTTGTAATACTGAAAGTATAGACAAAATTCTTTATACACTGCTCTAATTGCCAAGGCTATTAAGTAGTATATACATGCTAGAGTGTCGGAGAAGTTGAATAAAGGAGGTTAATGCCAAAAAAAAAAATGACATTTTCTATACAGATCCTAAATGTTTTATTTCTGAATTGTTAAAATTAATACAATCACATCTCACATGTATAAAAGCAGAACAAACATACAGAATATCCCTAATGAATTAGATGGGTTCACATTTCAACTGGTCATTTGCTCCAGGGACATTAATATTCTCTTAAAATTATGAATGTGCCTATACAGGAAAGTAAAAATCTCTGTGATTCTGTTGCTAGATATAAATGTTAACACTTTCAAATGAATTTATTTGCAATTTATTTTTTCATTTAATTTAAAAATATGCTGTGAAATTTTTGCACATCTAAATCATCCCCCACAACATCTTTTTCTAAGGACTGTGCAGCAGACTACTCTATGATTAATTCGTTAAAAAATGTAATTGTTTACCATTTAAATTCTAATTTTTTTGGCTAGTAAAGCAATGCTGTTATGAATATTCTAGAAATGCATTCATTGTGGATGTTATTAACTATTTCTTAATGATAGAATTAAAGTAGTGGGGTTTCTGGGCCAAAGTCTTGCATAGTTTAACACTTTTACTAATTCCCGAGTTGTATCCAGAATCTACAGTTTTTACTCTCTTAACATTGTAATGCGACATCCATTTTCTCCGTACACTAACAGTTAAAAATAATAATCATCTTTACTAACCCACACTAAGTTACATCACTGATATTTCAATTTTCTTTTATTTGACAAGTATGAAAAAATATGGGGATTTTCTTCCTCAATAGTCCCTTCCATCCTACCAGAGTTTCTTTGGGAAAAAGAAGCCAATCTTGTGCTCTTCAAGTAGAGAGTAAAGAGTGTCTTTCAGAATATGCAAACTGGAGTTTTCTACTCGGTTTGTACTGAATAAATGAAGGAGACATCAGGGAAAAAGAAAAGCAGGCCACTAACTTAATGGATAGTGAGCATGAATCACCTATGAATAGGATTTGAAGACACACACAGACACACACACACAGACACACAAGCAATTCACACAAATATTATCAAGAAGAAATTCATTCTCTGCTGAATATAATGCAGGGACTTATTTGCAACTAACTGTTAAAATAACAGTCTAAAGTAAAAATTCTTTACTTGGAATATTTAAATATGGTTTTACTAAAGTATGACTATAACCCCAGAACTTGAACTAGAAGTTTCAAGTCCTTTCAAACCTATTTATGGGCCTGCTGCAATGGACAGATGAGATACATCCATAATTAGATTTTCTCTTACCTATATTAAATTAATTACTAACACCTTTTTAAAAAAGTATATTCTCTTAATTAATATAACTAATTCCATAGGTTATCTAAATATTAGTAAAAGAAAAACTGCTGAGGGGAGCAGTGGGGAGAGAGGAGAGGTCTGCTGCGCCATATGGGTCATCTCTCTGGCCTGGGATCAAACTCGTGCTGCAGAGGTTGCGGATAGCTTCATGGTGCTGAGACTTAAACCCTTGTGCCACCAGGAAGGCCCACTATGTATGCATTTGTCCATGTCACTATCATCAACTGAAGAAAGAAACACTTAACTGTTCTGAATATCTTCTAGAGGAAAATCTTCCTAGATGACAAGGCAGTATCAACATTTGCTGTTACTTTCGTGGGAATACAGGTTCAGCACCCAAGTTCCTTTTGTTTAGTCATTCTTGTTTTTACTAGAACCTGGGGCTTAACCAGTCTGGGAGAGATAATAGAAGATTGTACAATAAAGTTTAGTATTTGACTTCCACCCACATTTCACTGGACAGAACTCCACCACTTAGAAACAGAGTCTGGGAAATGCATTCTAGTTATGAGCAATTAGGCATTCTGGGCTACATCACATTTTGGTTTTTATCATACCCGTGTAGCTTCACATGGTGCCATCCAGTATTTGGCTCTACCCAAGTCTCATACAAGCTTAAAATATTTTTCCATTCAATTGTTTTTTACATTTCCAAGGATTTATTAAAAAGTGAACTATCACAATTATAATTGGAAAACCAAAGTGAAATATCCGTGGATGGAACTTAACTATAAAAATAAATATTCTAGGGCCTCCCTGGTGGTGCAAAGGGTTAAGTCTCAGCACTATGAAGCTGTCTGCAACCACTGCAGCATGAGTTCCATCTCTGGCCAGGGAGCTACCCACATGGCACAGCAGACCTCTCCTGACTCGCCCACTGCTCCCCTCAGCAGTGTATTTCAGTGAAGCCACCTGTTCTGCTCCCCACTCTGTCTCTGGTGAATCCTTGTACCCTTCCACACCTCACCTCTAGCCTATACCCCAGCTTTTGTATGCGTGAAAAAAAAAAAACTTTTTAAAGAATAAATACACTAAAAGCAAAACGATATTCCAGATTCTAAGGTGATATCAGTACCTAGAGACACTTCTAAGCTGGTTCTTTGTTGAGAGGGAAATTAGCAAGGAGTTCAAGGAGGTACAGTACATATTTTATCAATATTAAAAATTATATTCTTTTCCTTTCTATTATTGTGAATTCTATTTGTTTTTGGTTGGAATATTGTTAAAACTGTTTTCATGTCCTTAGCATTTGACCAACTTATCACTGTCAAACTTTTGGTAAAATTTTATTAGTGTTCAATAGGAGACTTTCATATGTGCTAATGACAGATCAGTTTGAGTGTATTCCTGCTATCTCATGTTTTATCTCCTGCACTGCTTTCTTCCTGTTTTATTCCTTTCTTAATTTCTTTATTGATTGAATTTCCTTTTCTAAATTCCTTCTCCTTTAATGGGATTGAAAGTTACACATCCAGTTCCTCTTCTTCTCTAGCTTAACCTCAGCACCCTTTTATGTTTTGTTTACTTTGCTTTTTACCCTCTTTGTTTATTCCAAATTCTTAAATGTTATCATTAGGAATTTTATGACCATATTTTTCACTGTTTTTAAGCTTTAATTATACATCAGCAAAATGAAGACTTAATTGTATATTTGTATTCTGCTCTTTCTTATATATGTTTTATTGTATTCATTTAGTTTTTTTCTATTATATAATTATGTATATGTATTTTCTGTTATGTGAATATTTCAGAAAGGTTCTCTGGGTGATTACTTTTATGCCTTTACAGATCAGAACATTTATTTATTTTGATCTCACATTCAAATATTGTTTTGGAAAAGAATATATACTTGCATGTTTTTTAAAATACTTCATACACAGCAGTTGGAAAATATATCTGGAGTGTTTTCTAATTCTATTAAGCATATCTCCAATTCTCAGCAGATACTGACTGGGTGTTTTACAGTTGTAACTCAATTCTGACATAATCTACTTGGAAATAGCATGAAATTCAGCAGTTAAGGGCTCACATCCACAGAATGCCCTATCTTCAGATGTCAATCCCGAATCCAGTTGGCACTTGAGTTTCTGGCCCACTCACTACAAGTCAGGATTCCCATGGCCTCCTCCTTGGTTCTATTCATTTGCTAAAGCAGCTCACAGAACTCAGCAAAGCTCTTGTATACGATCACCAGTGTATTCTAAAGGATGTTATGAAGGACACAGATGAGTGGTGATCGTATATAAGAGATTTACTGATGAGTGGCCTCCCTGCAGTCACAGGGGTTAAGACCCAGCCTGTGAAGCTATCCGCAGCCACTGCAGCAGTTCAATCCCCAGCCAGGGAGATACCCACATGGCATAGCAGACCTTTCCTGATTCGCTCGCTGCTCCCCTCAGCAGTGTATTTCAGTAGATCTGCCTCTTCTATTTCCCACTCTGTCTCTGACGAATCCTCTCACCCCCAAACCTTTGGCCTGTACCCCCGTTCTTGTATTCATAAATAAATAAATCTTTTTTTTTTTTAAAAAAGAGCTTTATTGATGAGATTCCAGGCTGGTGAACACATCCACATGCTGGTGGTGGTGAACCCTAGTCCCATGGAGTCAGAAGCTACTATGTTCCTGACCCTTACCCATTTATTTATCTCCAAATCAATCATTTGATTTTAATTGTTCATTTATTATATCTTATTTATAATTCATAGAGGCCACACTTTGTGCTGATTATAGTCTTTTTGTTGCAGTCTGTTCTTGTTTTGTAGATACAGTATTCTCTTGTATGACAGCCTCTCTGAAGGTAGCCAATACGTTTTTAAGGTGTTCTATTTTGGTTTCTTGCACATCTGATTGGTCTTGTTAATGCCTTTGGTTTTGCTAAACACCTGATAAATTCTTTGAGTGATTGACTAGGCTGATGAGTTAAGCTGGTGTCATGATTTGAACTGTGGTCTCCAAAAAAGATAAAGACCTACTCCAGGACCTCTGAGTATAATCTTTACAGATGTACTCAAGTTAAAATGAGTTCATTAGGGTGTGTACTAATCTTATGTGACTGGTGTTCTTACAAGAGGGATATGTGGATACTGGGGGAAATGCCATCTGACAATAGAGGCAACTGAGACAGATTGAAGTGATGCAGCCAAAGTCAAAAATTTCCTGCAAACCACCAGCACCTAGGAAGAAGCAAGGGAGGGTTCTATCCTATAGATAACAGAGGGTTTGTAGCCCAACTGAAAAGTCTGATTTCAAACATGCAGCATTCAGAACAATGAGAGAATATTTGTTATTTAAATACACCCTGCTTGTGGTGTTGTAACAGGGTGGTCCCCAGGAAAGGGGGAGGTTCCTTGCCCCACCCAAGGGAGGGTGGAGCTGAGCAGGGAGAGAAGAAGCTGCAGAAGAGACTGAGGAAGGAAGCAGGATGGAGCAAGGAGACCTGGAGGAGGCGCATGGACCCTAGAGACACGTGAAGAAACTGCACTTGTCTTTTGGTCGTGGACTGGGTGACACAGATGTGGGTGAGACCTGTGGGGAGGTGACAATGGCAGCTTTTATCTTGATGTTGCTTTTGCTCTTTTCCTTCTGGGCTTGTCCAGTTGTTTGTGACCCTTTTCTGTGGGTCCCCACTGGAAGATGCTTTAGACTTGTAGCAGGCTTTGGGGCCTTGTTCTGGGCCAATCCCATTTGGATGGACTTTTACCCACGAGGGGACGGGTAACTCTGGATGCTTCATTTAGAAACTAGACTCTTTGCCTTACCTGTATTGTTTCCTAGTTTTATTAAAGTTCCTTCCCATTAAAGTCTCCTATGTTTTGTGTTGATGTGGCGAATGGCAGAACCCATGTAGAATAGGCAGGTTTGCGGGGTTTGGGCTGCCCCTCTCCCTGTCCTATAACAGTGTCTGCTATGGAAGCTCTAAGAATCTGAGAGAGGTGGGTTTTCTGGGCTTTGTTTGCAGCTTTTTGTTTCCCCCCACAATCTCCTTGGCGGAAGAGCTTTATAAGTGAGACTGTACCTAAAAGCATATGTGGGTGAAGGTGCAAACAAGACTAAAGAATGCATTCTTTTTTACCTGAAGAAGGAAGGATTTATTCACATTATATATTTATCAGACATAGTTCTCAACAGGAAACAATCCCTCCCCACCCCCCACAGACCCTTACATATATTGAAGAGATTTAGCAGAAGAAATTGATTAATTCAATTATGGAGGATGACAAGTCCCAAAAACTTCAGTCAGAAAGCTGGAGACTCAAGAGAGTCAACCTTGTATTTCCAGTCCAAATACTGGCAGGCTCGAGACCCAGGCAGAAATTCCCATCACTCAAGGGAGCGTTAGCCTTTTTGTTCTATTCAGGCCTTTATGGTTAGATGCGAGGACAATCTGTTTACTGATTCCACAGATACAAATGTCAATCTCCTCCAAAAACACCCTTACAAACACATGCAGAATAACATTTGACTAAATATTTGTACACCATATGCCCAGTCAAGTTGGCACATAAAATTGACCATCACAAGTCTATCCCTTGTCAAATTGGCACCCATATGCATCTAATTAAACCATACTTTATCTTCATATAGAGAAAATGATAAGGTCAGAATCCCATGTAATATAATACAACTATCCATCATTAAACTGAAAATGTACTAACTAACCCCTTTCTTGGAAGAGAAAATCAAGCTCTCTGGTGATGTTTACTTTTCATGTTGTCTCATAACTTAGATACTATGATATAAAATTAAAAATACGGGGCCTCCCCAGTGGCGCAGCAGTTGAGCGCTGGGTTGCAAAGCTGCCCGCAGCCTCTGCAGCGCCGGTTCGATCCCCGGCCCCACGTGGCGCGCAGACCTCTCTTGCAGCCCGCTGCTCCCCTCAGCAGTGTACTTCCGTCCTTCTGCCTGCTCTGCTCCCCGCTCTGGCTCTGGTGAATTCTCTCACCCTCCCCGTGCTTCTGACTATACCCAGTGCTTGTATAAATAAATAAATAAATCTTTAAAAATAAATAAATTAAATTAAATTACATTAAAAATACTTACACACTATGCTAAAAAAGTCAATACATTTAAGGGAATAAGAGAAGAAAGATGATAGAATCTTTATCTACAGAATCAATAGAGATACAGATGTAGATATAGAAACACACACAAATGTATTCATAGCAAAATAAAAAGAAGTAGTCCATGACAATTGCAATCCTTATTTCTATAACTGCTCATGTGGTAATAACTGGTGTTTATAACTCCCTTTTCCTCTACCCACTTTGTATTCCCAACAAGCATTCTCATTAAGATGTATTTCTTTACATGGTGGGGTGAACCACACCTTCATTTCTGAAGGGATTGTGCCATTAATAATCCTGGCTGGATTGAGTAGTGTAGTTTTCCACTGACCTTAATCATACGGCATGGGGTCACCAAGAGACATCCTAAAGGATTTTCCTATTTCATACCTACTTTTCCTTACCTCCATTGTGGAGTAGTAGTCCAATTTCCCCATGGTAGTCAGGATCAGTTGTCTGAGCCAGCACATAACTTCCTTCTTTACCTTTTGATTCAGAGGTATGAGGATCCCAAAATGGGCAGTTAGCAGTCTTAACTTCCAGCTCAGTAGAATCATTGTTGTATCTGTTAGTGGAAGCATTCCTTCCTTTGGAAGTAAGACCTCTAGGTTAGGGGAGCATGAAGTTGTGGGGATAGGTATCAAAAATTGTGTTACTGTATCATTAGGGATGATAGTGATTGGTGTCTCTCCCATTTCCACGCCTTGATTGCAACACTGACTATGGGAGACACCACACCATACCTGCTGAGTCTAAGTATATATACAGCCTCCTTGAGAACCTTGCCCCAGTCCTGGAAGGTATTACCACCTATCTGGCCTATTAGACACTTAAACCTCGATGCTTACTTAGAGACAATATCCTGCTCTTCATTTTTGTTTACTTTGAGCATCCCATTTTTCTGGTTCTTTCTGAATTTGGAAGTAGTTTCCTTCAGGATGTGGTTTTCTTCTAGAGTCTGGGCTTTGGTTTATCTCTGCTGTCTCACTTTTTATTTAATCTAATATGGTCTACTTTCCACTGTTCATGCAACCAATTTTTCCATTGTCCAAAAATTCCTCAAGATATCTTATCCATGCAGGGTACTCTTTCTTACTTTATAAAACTACTGTAAGTTCCTTCTCAGATCTTAAGGAATGTGAGAGCACAAAGGGAAGTAAACATGTGTCTAGGCTGTCCCTTCTATTTACACTCTGTTTTAATCTTTAAATGTAACATACTCAGACTAGAAGCAAAGAACTTCTGGTTAAAAACTGTGAATTGGCATGTATTTATCTCTCATAAAAATTCACTGAAATGAAAATACATGAATTAAAAGTGTGTGTGTGTGAGAGAGAGAGAGAGAGAGAGAGAGAGAGAGAGAGAGAGAGAGAGAGAGAAACACATGGACATATGAAGTGGAAAAGGACCAACACATGAGAAATTTCCTAATTTTTCAAACAAGGGAATTTAGCGGGGTAGGTAATAAATGCCTGACAGGAGTGGAGGAAGTACGGAGAGGGAGTCAATTCACCCTGCACAACCCCAAGAGGCTTCGCACTTGCAGGCTGCAGGAAGACTCTCACTGTGCTCCATGTCCACTTCCCAGACCACATAAATAGGCAACAATTTTTCCACTCATACATCCACACTCCTCACCAAGTAAGAGACCAGAAGCTTATTCCCTGATAAATGAACCAGAGAAGGTCCAGATTCAGTAAAACCTGTTGGATAGAAGGTTATGATGAGGCAAGGGGCTAACAACATGGACTAAAAGAATTATTCTGTATTGACCATGAGTTCCTATATTAGTTTCCTCTTCTTCTTGTCACAAGGTGCCATAAACCACGAGGTTGGTGGTTTAAACACAAGAAATATATTGTCTTATAGTTCTATAGGTTAAAAGTCCAAGATCAAGGTTGATCTTGGATTGATTCCTTCTGAGAGCTGTGCAGGAGAATCTATTACATGTCTCTCTTTTAGCTTCTGGTAGTTTGCTGGTCTTTTACTGAATCACCCTGATCTTTACGTGTTCTCATTTTCTCTCTCTCTCTCTCTCTCTCTCTCTCTCTCTCTCTCTCTCTCTCTCTCTCTCCCCACTCCCTTCCTCCCTCCCTCCCTCTGTAAATTTTCCCTTTTAACAAAGCATCATTCATGTTGGATTAGAGGCCCACCCTGTTCCACTATGACCTTTTGGTACTCATTTTATCTGTAATTATCCTGCAAAGGTCACATTCTGAGGTACTGAAGTTTAGGACTTCAACATGAATTTTTGTTGGGGTGGGGATGACACAATTCAACCCATAATAGCTTCTTTATTTATGCTGCTCTCAAAATTCCAATAATTGTGCATATTATACACATCCTTGTTATCTCTGTTCCTATGAGTTAGAATAAACTGAAAGCACTTAGATAAAAGATTTTCAAAAACGGGTATATGAAGTTCTTCAAAGACTGTTTTGATTCTGATTACCTATTGCCTAATTCCACCCATGAACATAAGGATTTGAATCCACTATTATGTTCTTAAATGTAAATGAGCATCTAAGAATCACTAGATAGTTAAATAATGTTTCCAGTAAGACAGAGATAGAAAAACAAGAAGTCATAAATACATAAATACCGGGATAGGAAAGAAACAGAGACAATGCAAGAGCAGAAGAAAGCTTAAAAAAAATCATAGTCATAGAAAGATAAAATGATATAATCATAAACTTGAAATGGGATACTATGAAAAGAAAGTTTTCAGAAAATAAGGAAGGTGTATTAGAATCAAAAGTAGAATTGAATAAATGGAGAGTAAATTATCAAATAAATAATATCAACATAATACAAAACTATGTAAATTGCAATATTTTCCTGCTTACTTTCTTTCCAGTCATCTTACTTCTTGACCCAGTCTGATTTTGTTTTTCTCTAGGTCCAAACTGCTGTCATCCTGGGGTATCTATTTGCTTTGCTGCTTTTCTGGCAGTAAATATTTATTTTATATATATATACTTATATAAGTACATGTATAAGTATATGTAATTTAAAAATAATGTAAACTCACTTTATAAACTAAGGAACACGTTTTAGAAAAGCGTTAGATTTTTCAATATGCAATCAGGTACTGAGAAACAATAGAGAAATGTCTTCAAATTATCAAAGAAAATGTTTTTTTATCTTCTTAACCAAAGATCAGTTAATTAGGTGTGAATCATGGGGTTATTTTCAGAAAGGCAAAGTTTCAAGAAATAAGCCCTCCATACACTCTTCTTTCCTTCCTTCCTTCCTTCCTTCCTTCCTTCCTTCCTTCCTTCCTTCCTTCCTTCCTTCCTTCCTTCCTTCCTTCCTTCCTTCCTTCCTTCCTTCCTTCCTTCCTTCCTTCCTTCCTTCCTTCCTTCCTTCGATTTATTTATTATGCATACAAGAGCTGGGGGATCAAGCCAGAGGTATGTGTGGGGGGGGTGACAGGATTCACCAGAGACAGAGAGGGGAACAGAACAGGCAGACTGACTGAAATACACTGCTGAGGGGAGGAGCGGGTGAGACAGGAGAGGTCTGCCACGCCATGTGGGTTGCTCCCTGGCAGGCTAGGGATTGAACTCGTGCTGCAGGGCCACCAACAGCTTCATAGCAGTGTGCTCAATCCACTGTGCCACCAGGGAGGCCTCCATACAATCTTTCTTAGGAAGTTCTTGGAGTAAGTGTTTAAACCAAGCAATGGACTAAATAAGTGGGGCTGTGGAATGCAGGATAGGATCTAGTCAGAAAAGCAGCAAAGCGAAGTGACATCCCTGGGTGAACATTGCGTTGGACTTAGAGAAAAGAGAAAAACAGGTTCTTATTTGAGTAGGAGGGGAAAAGGCAAGGAAGGGAGGCTCTGGGAAAATCAATGAAATCGTTTGACACATGTAAGCATTTGAAAAGTATCTGCCTCATAAAGGTACTTGTCATATCTCTTGGTGCATTTGGAAACAGAAAATATAGCAAATGAAAAAATGATATCATTTAAAGAAAAATTGAAAAATTGTATGAGACGGGAAATAATCACAGCACACTATTTGGTGCAGAGGTAGACAATCATTCAAATGGCCATAAAAGTGGGATCATTTTTATTGATTTTAACTACACAAAAATGCTGTGATGAGGAATAATTGTAATGGGAAAATAAAAACACTGATCCCTTTTATGCTAAACAGAGAAGTTTGAAGAGTGTCATCTGATATACATACGAGCCCAGGGGCTTGGATTATGACAATCATTGGTTAATGTGTAACTAAGGACACAGTGACTATTTGGATATCTAATATTCAACATAGGCCTTGTGTTCTGATAGGCGTTGCATTAAAATATGTGATAGGTACTCATTTAGAGGCTTTGGTCAATCCCCAAAATAGATTTTAATCTGTAAATTGACATTTTATGGATTATATAGACTGCAAGTTTTCTTTTTTTAAAAAGATTTATTTATACACACAAGAAATGGGGTACAGGCCAGAGTTATGGGGGCGGGAATGAGAGGATTCACCGGAGACAGAGTGGGGAGCAGAACAGGCAGGTCTACTGAAAGACACTGCTGAGGGGAGCAGTGGGTGAGTCAGGAGAAGTTTGCTGCGCCATGTGGGTATCTCCCTGGCCAGGGATCAAACTCGTGTTGCAGTGGCTGCGGAGATCTTCATAGGTTGCTTCTTAACCCCTTGCGCCACCAGGAAGGCCCTGGACTGCAAGTTTTCAAAGAATATGCAGACCATTCTGCAAATTTTCAATTTTTGTTTCTCTTCTCATATAAATAACACTTTGAGACTCAAGATAAACCAGTGACAACGATATGGCTGGCAACTATTTAGTTTCATGAACATTGCCTAGGGGAACTACCAAGAAAACACAAGGATATTTGATGTGCCCTTTCCCATGTGCTACCATCCTCCTCACCACCTTCTCCTGGTTGTCACTGTATTACGACAATGAATCATCATTAGAAGGGATGGTCCATGAAGGCAGGAATATTTTATTTTCTCTACTGCATCTCTAATGGTTAGAGAAGGGTCAGGCATGTGCTCGACACAATAAATACTATGATTGCATATTATTCAAAGTTAACCAAGAACACTACAAATAAGTGATGTAGTTTCAACATCTAAAGGAGAGAGCTAAGATTTACTCTAATATGTACTTAAAACAACTGACATCAAGTAACTTATTGGAGAGGTATTCAGGTGGAAGGCATGCTATATATCACATGCATCACAAATAATTCTTATTTCCTAGAGACAAAAAAAGGTAATTGTTCTGATACCCAGAGGAACATACATTTGATTGGCTTACATTTAATAAAAGTTGTGAAATTGACTATATAGGAAAAATGAGACAGGTTTCTGGTTTGAAGATATTAAGTTGAAAGCAGAATGTGTTGACTAATTTCTTAAAGTCCTTTCTACTATTTCATTCCAGGAAAAATACTTTATACTGCCCCCCTGAAAACTACATAAAACTACTAACAGGCAAGCCATCTGCAACTTGTATGCAATTTTTGGTCCCCAGTGGTGAGTTAGAATATAATAAATCTTTCAGAAAGACAAAAAAATTTGAGAAGCAAATCAAGTGTTTGTCTGTCATTGAAGTGTAGAAAATTAAGTTTCCAAATAAAAGCACTGTTTATTTAAATATTGCCTACATAATTTTAGGGGTGGACTATCTTCAGCTATGGTGTGAATCTGATTTCACAGAATATATGCTTTTACATTGGCCCTAAGGATTAATAATTCTAGAGATTTTACTAGTAGAAAAATAAAACTCAAAATTAGTAAAATTCTGCAAATCTTTTGTAATTATGAAATGTTACTGATTCACAAAACAAAATGTGCTTTCAAAAACTTCTGAAAAATTTTTGAAATTTATTTCTAAAAGTCACAGACAAAACTTTAATGAGACATTTATACTGATACATGCACGAGCAAAAAAAAAAAAAAAAGTATGGGTATACAAAACTGAACATAGTAAAATTTTAATGAATACAGTATTATGGGTACAAACAAGATATTTGTATTTACCTCAGAAGTCCAGTATCATAGTATGGATTGAGAAATACCAAGATTTAGGATAGCCACTTCACTATTCACATTTTAATCGGTGCTGACCAGATAGATGTTAAAGCAATTTATTTAGGGTTAAGGTCTTTATTAGAACTATAGAACAAAACTTCTATTTAAAAAACATTTTAAGGTGATCTGTATGCAGTTAAAGGCAGTTGGGGCAAGTCAAACCACAGAGCCCTTTTACAAAGACTAAGCACCAAAATGATGAATTGTTTGTGGCTTTTATTTTGGGCCACCTTAAATTTTATTTTAAATGTGTTTTCCATTAACATTCACATACAAATTCTTTTAGGAAAAGTTTTAACATGGAACTTTCTGCTTGGGGATCTTGCCAAGTGTTACTTACAATAGTTTTAAATAATGAATACTTTAGAACAATCCCAAGTAGACTCTTAATTGGCTACAATTTTAAGATGCAGAAATTGTTCTTTCATTTTTCTGGTCCCAGAAAATTTAGTAGAGCCAAATGCATCAAGTAGAAGTAGCATTTTTTTTTTTTTTTTTTTTTTTTTAGTTTTACTCAAAGTTGAGAATGAATAACTATATGGGCTTTCATACACAATTTTTCTAAATTAGTGCCCTGTAAGAAATGATTACAATGTTCTTCAGGCTTGCTATATGCTCCATAAGATCAAAAGAAACCAACGAGAAATTTAACATTTCAACAAGCTAGAACTATTTACTGTAAGCATATAGTGAAATTCTGGAAGACATACTACCATACTTTGAGAAAACACTATTAATAGGTAAGCATGTGTTGAAAGCAGTTTATAAATGAAACATTACAAATCTTATGTTTATGCATACAACTTATAAAATAGAAAAAAAATGCTATTCTTCCAATAGTATAGCATCACACTAACACTATATAGTTAAGGTTGAAAGTTTCTGTACATGTCCACTACACTTCCACAGCAGCATATGCCTTAGATATTCATTTCATACCTAACATATGCCAACTATGGTTTCACGGATTTGTACAAGTTTGAGCAGGCTAAAACAATCATTTGCTTTATCTATTTCACTATGAGACAAAGTTAAACAGTTTTAGGGAACAAAAAGTTTCATAATCAGTAAAGAAACATTAAATCTCTTTAACAGGAAGGAAAATGCTTCTAAGGACATGATATAATCCTACTAGATAGATTATACCCCTAGATACAGCATCTGTGGGAATTAGTTAGGAGCCTGGAGAAATACTAAAATAAATATAGAGGACCTAAATGATCAAATCAGTTGTAACAAGTAGAAACATTAACTGTGAATTACTGTTGTTTTTCTAGTGTAACGTCATCCAGCTTACTGCTTTGGACTACTCAGTGATGTTGTCACTATGTATTTGCTATTAGCACATATTAATATCTAAACAATACGGAACAGTCTGAATCACATAGAAATTTGGAAAATTAAGAGTGATTGTTTATCTAAATTTTTTTTTGTTCTGAATAGTGTAATAAAACTCAATTATTCCCTAGCTTCTTAGATAATTCAAATTAAACATGGTTGCCTGCAAATTCTTTACTAGAGGAAGGAAAAGCAAAGTACATATTGTTTGTGTTTTGCTGCTTATCTCCTCAAACATGTGCTTTGTCAATGAGAGCAGCATCACTCCAGGCATTTATTGTGCTACTTAAACATAAATGAACATGAGCAAAACTGATAGTTCAAATTTTGACAAGTGATTTTGTTGGTTTACTTTAAAACGAAAACAACCTACACAAAAACTAAAACCAAATGGGCACTTTGACAATCTGGACTAGAAATTTTAAGTTTGTTAAAGAAACTTAGACATGGAAAGCTGTTTCTAAAAAATATAAAATCATAACCTTTTTCTTACTTTGGCTTTTTATTTTTTTTTAATATTTGTGATAACTTCAAAGTAACTCCAAGTCACATAGACTTTGTAATAGAAATGTATCTGTAAACTATTTTTCACTTGAACATTTTCAGAGAATTAAAGATTTTTATTTTTAAAGCGCCAGCCCAAGTTTTCTAGCAGTTTAATTCTCAAACAGTATAATTTGGGTCTCCAATGAAGACGTAACTGGGTTCAGCTACTCTGATAGCCTTAACAGGACAGTGAGATTCAGAGAGAGCTCATTTCCTGAACATGGTAGACCTTTGAAAGAACCTATTATTTCCTTACCCAGTTATGCAGGGTACTGCCAGATCTCCACTACAAAAATCTTGCCGGTATTTGTAGACAATCGTTTACTACCCACGTTTAAACACTTTATGCCACCAGAGGCAAAGCAAATAAAAGTGAAAGTCTATTTACCTAAACAAACTCATAAAATTACACAGTTATGATGTATAGAAAGTAATTTCCTTAATATCCGATCTGAAAGCCAAGATAATTACTAATTCACTGAAAAACAGGAAACTCAATCATAAAGTATCTACCTGTTTAAATCAAAATGCAAATCTTTTAGTCTTTGAACACCAAGAGGTAAATAAAAAAGGCTTCCAAGTTCAAGAGGATGCTTGAAATGAAAGCTAGGGTTCAAAATTTTTTGTTTATAGTTAAGAGACTAAAATCATGTCACTGCAAAATTCTCCATGGCTTTTGGCACTGACATGAAAAGATTTTAGTCTTTTGGTCACGTAAAGCTGTTAGTAAATAGAACATTAAGTCTAAAAAGGGAGGAAAAAGACAGTGAGAAACTGAGGGAAAGTTAAGCTAACTACATCATATACAAATAAAGCATAGTTTGAAATAGAGTCATTTTCTGCTAGGGATCTGATGATATAAGAATTTTTTCCCACCACCCTTCCTTTTTCAAGAGGATCTGCTAATGAGAAATAAATCCTTTATATGTTACTGTGAGTGGTGTTGCCTGGCAGCAGCTTCGATTTAGTCTTCAATCCAAGTAATTAAGTAATCTCACAAGGAATAATCATATATGGCAACAGGGTAAAAAAGCGGGCAGTTCTTCCATGCACAAAAATTTCAGGAGAAATACCATCAATTTTAAAGATAACCATTAGGTTTCTGGTACTAGCACACTCTAAACCCTAAGTGTTGCTTTACACCATTGGTGACTAACAGTAAGTTTTGCAGTGAGGTTTTGTTTTGTTTTGCCTGCAACTATATACACATCGCAAAACTATTCTGCATCACATGATTTTAAATGAAATAAATATAAAAATGAACCACACAATCAACACATAACTTTAATACTCCACATTATTTATCTTGATCACAATGGTGATAACCTCCTTGTCAACAATCTTGTGAGTTGAGGAGTTGATTCTCATTCTCATATCCATCAGGCAGATATGCTCTCCGCAGCTGGTCTGACTTAGGTATGGAGCCTCCATTCTTCACGTGGCGAGATAGGAAAGCGCGAACTGCTGGGTGATCAGCCTTCTCAAGTGGGATGTTGGCTTCCAGGCACATTTTCACAAAGTCCTGGATAACACTGACTTTCTCTGTTTGCGCAGTACTGTTGCACTGAAGGGATGCAGTTAGGGGCCTCTGCTTCTTTCTCACATTCTGCTCTTCAAATTCTGCCTTCCTCTTGGTATGAGTCTTTGACTTGAGGTGGTCACTAATGGCAGACTTGCGAACGTGATTCAGAACCACATTGCAAGAAGTGCAGAAGAGTTTTCCTCCATCTTCGTGCAACTCACCTCCAAACTCAGTGACTCGATCTAGGGGAGTCACATACAAAGCAGTCTTAGAACGGTTTCGAGCAGGGGGTGCTGTCACGACGAATCGTTCCATTCTTACTTTGAATTAGGCTCTTTAAACACAAGAGAAATAAAGATAATTGTTATAACAATGGTCCATTTGGGAAGAAATTCACAAAGCAGGTATAAACACTGTTAGACTTAAGATTTCAGAAAACTTAATTCAAACTGGTAGACTGCATATATTAAGTATTAATTTACCTGAAAAAGGCAAACTAAACTCCTACTAACAACGAGGTTCATTCCCTTGACAAAATGAAAATACATTAGATCTATTAAAAAAGAACTGCAACTGTCCTCCATGTCACTACTGTTTAAGAAAAACTAATCATGGATTAATATTTATTAATTATATTAACATCATCCACTTTAGATATGTATTGAAGCTTAAAAGAACTTCTTTCCCCGTTCATCATTCTGGAGCAATTGTTTATAGGAACACAATTGTAGCAAATTGTGCAAAAATTTGTTCAAATAGGAGGGCCACTAAACTGCTTAATTCTACATGAAGATGAATGTAATTACCAAAAATTGTTCTGAGAAGATAAAAAGTGAGAACTACAAAGAACACAACCTGAGTAATTAACAGCAGCACTGACATTAAATTTTAAAGTCAAAGTATAGAACTCAAAGTTCTCTTTCAATGCAAATATAACTCTTCTAAGTTTTCAAAAAGTTGATAATCAAGAGATGCAAAGTGTTTTCTCCAATTTACCCCCCTTTTTCCATTAAAGCTTTATAATTACATTTGTTAATACTTTACTTCGTAACTTATAAGTAGAACAAAATTAAGCACTTAATACAGTACCTACTATATAGTAGACGCCCAATTACAATTTGTTCATGAATAAGTAATTATCTTCACTACTTTTCCATGCATTTAACTCAGAAACAGCTTAATATTTCTCAATTTAACCTAGTAAGCTTTATGAGCACTGTCAAAATCATGCTTTTATGGCATTGAAAACTTGAGATACAGAACAAAGTTGGTCAGAAAAAACTGTGCGTTCCCTGGAGTCATGTCTTTGGGTAATAAGCACTTATATTTAGATATAAGAAATCAAAATGAATTTGACAGAATTCAAAATGAAAGTCTGTACTATATAAATATATTTGAGAAAATTTCCCAAGTGTGCTCTAAGGAATAAGGCTTTATAAACATCATCGGAAAAAATGGCATATTCTGTTAATCTATACTAAGAATTAACAGCTGGGTAACGTGAAACTGACACCTGTGGACATAAAATACTCAGGAGAATTTAACATTTCACAGGAATTCTGTAAACTATGACAAAGTTTAGCTTTTAATTCTATTTTTCTTTTTAATTTCTTTAATGCATGGCTCTCATGATAAATACTGTTAGATTAGGGTTTTAACAGCAGATGAGACAAATATGATTCCTCTCAGTGAGCAGTGAATTACTATTAGACATATGCAATTTAAATTTACAGTATGTTTTATACTGCTATAGCAAATAAGTTTCAATTAAGATTAGTAACCCTAATTACAAAAAATATTAAATGTGCCCAGTAATGCCTAAATCTATGCGAAGTTTTACGAATATTTGGATTTCAAACTTGCAAATAACAAACATGCATGTAATTCTTCGAAGCAAAAAAATGCTCAATCACTTGTGTTAATGTGAAAGTCCTGTGACTCCCCTGTCTAGTGACTTTCAAAAGTTTAAGTTACTGCAGAGGCTAATATCCCCCCAGTAGAGGATGCTCGAGTTTACAGATCCCAACGAAAGTGTTTTCAACAAAAGGTAAAAGATATTTTAAGCAAACGAGTTGGTCAGAAAGTTAAGACCATTGATTAGTCAACGAAGGCATCTAAACCGAAATAAAACGCACTGTAAAGTTTTCAAGTTTAAATGTTTACCGATTTCGTTTCCAGTTTTTTTCCTCTTGGTACTCGGGAGTGAAGAGACTGCAGCTCAAAACCCGAGGCGCATGAAATCCTGGCACTTTCCGTTCAAACTCGGAGATGCCTTCAAATCAGTTTTTCAACAAGTGGTGGTGGGGAAAGAGTTTCTGGGCTTGCACCCTATTTTCCCTGCGGTGCCGGGAAATCATGCCTTTACTGCGAAACACACACACACACACACACACACACACACACACACGCAAAGAGAAAATGGGGGAGGGGAGGAGCGGGAGGGGGTGAAAGATGAACAAGAACGTCAACAACAGGAACCGCGCAGGTGTCTTTTAAATCGCTCCGAGGTCACGCCCCGCCGCAGCCCCGGCCCCGAACGCGGACCCCACACCGCTCGCCCCGTCCCCCTCAGCCGCGCGGCCCGCGGCGCGCCTCCTCCCGCGCCGCGGGCGCCCGGATTCCGGAGGGGGCGGCCGGGCCGGGCGCGGGACGCTCGGGGCGCCCGCCCCTCTCCGCCCGCGCCGAGCCCAGCACGCCGGCGCCGCCGCGCCCCGGCCCCGCCAGCCCCGGAGGCCGCGTCCCCGCCGCCGGCCGCGGGCCCGGAACTCGACGGCCGAGTTGGCGGCAGCCTCGGGGGAGGCGGCGGCGGGCGCCGGCGGGGGCAGCGGCTGTCAGGCTTCCCGTCTCCTCCCTCTTCCTCCCGCCGACAACGGCCCCGGCCCCGGCCCCGCCCCGCCCCCCGCCTCGGGACGGAAGGCCCCGGGCCCGGAGCCCGCACCAACGGCCGGGCCCACCCTCGGCCTCCCGAGTTCTCTGGTACCGTAGGAGCGGGGCGGCCGCTAGGGGAAGTGGACGAAACCCGGTCGAAACGGAAAAGAGGAGGAAAAGGAGGCCCAGGCGGGTGAGGTAGGAGGAGGACCCGTCGCCGCCGCCGCCGCCGCCGCCGTTGCCCGAACGAGCCCCGCGGCGGCCGCCGTGTCCCCCGCCGCGCCCCGTCCTCCTGCACCGCCTATGGCAGGGCTCGTAGGAGGGCCCCAGCAACCGCCGAGGAGCATTTGACCAACGGACCGCGGGGCTAGCAAACAGACGGCCGACTTGACCAATGGTCGTGCGAGGGCGGGTAGGTACATGATTGGCGGCTGGAAAGCTCCAATGAAAACTGGGGGCGTGGGTGGGCGGAGCCGGAAGTAGAGCTAGCCGGGAGGCCCCTGTCCGGCTGGGGCGGAGGAAGGGGGAGGGAACAGGAGGAGGAGGAGGAGGAGGTTAGCCGAGGCAGCTACGGCGGCGGCGGCGCAGGGGCTGGTACGCGCTGGGCGGCGAGAGCCTCATGGCGGAGGAAGAGAGCGACCAAGAGGCCGAACGCCTCGGAGAGGAGCTTGTGGCCATTGTGGAGTCCCCGCCCGGCCCTGCGGGGCTTGGGGCTGCGGGCGACGGCAGAGGCGGCGCCGGCGGCGGCGGCTGCGGGGACGGCGGCGGCGGGATCAGCAGCCGGGATTACTGCCGACGCTTCTGTCAGGTGAGGCGCCGCCGGCCGCCGCGACTTGTCACCCGGTCCCGGGCCTCCCCGTGTCTCTCGGCCCCCAGGCCCCCGGATCGGGGCTGTGTCGGGCTCGGCGTCCGCCGGCCCGACGCGCAGAGCGAGGGTGAGGCGCCCTCCTCCACCTCTCCGGCCCGGTGGGGGGCGGGGAGCGGGACGGGGATGACCCCGCGTTCGGGGCTGCTGAGAAAGTGAGAGTTGCCGGCGACGGCCGGCGAGGGTCTGCTGGCCGGCGAGCTCCGTGCTGACAGCCACCCCTGCCCCACGCGGACCCCTTTCAGCCGGGGGGTCCCGCCTTTCTCGTGTCGCCTACCCGGTTCCTTCTCCCCTCGTCTGGAGTCTCTGGAAACATTTCCTGCCTCCCCTTCTCCTCCCCTTGCCCCCGGTAGTCTCCCCTTTTTCGGAGATGGGAAGTATGCCATCTCTCTGTCGCCCCCTTTCCTGTCATCGCCACCCCTCCCCCTCTGCTAGGGTCTCCTGTCATCCCCTTAAGACATCCGCGGGGCCGATCCTCCATTTGGATTAGGTGCTGCCGGGGGTGATTTAGTTACTTTTTGGAGACACGGGGCTGTGGCAGCATGACTGTCATCGTTCCTTTTCTTACCTCCGTGCTCTGATACACGCACTCTTTTTTTCTAATTAATTGCTCATAGAGAAAGTTCTTTTTCTTAAACTATTGCTCCACTTACATCACCACCCCCCCCCACTCAGTTTAAAAATTACAATGTATTTTATTTAGCCTGTAAAACACAGCGTCCCCACGGTTTATTATTTTCTTTACTTGATTGACTGCCACTACGATTTAATGTATAATGTTTGACCATAATCAAGGGTGATAGCAACTAAAGTTCCTGTCTAGGGGTCAAATCTGTGTAATCTGCATCATTCACATCTACATACCTCTGTAGCTTAGAGGTTTTGTTCTCATTCATAACACTTTTGTCTTGCCAACTGTTTTAGCTATTTCTTTTCCACTTCATTTTTAAAAACATTAATTGCTTATCATCTTAGATGTATCGGATTCAAATTCTGGGTCCACCACTTCCTAGCAGTATTAACTTGGACTAGTGACTTAACCTCTTTGTGCCTTTCTTTTCAGTCAAATAGGGAGAGTAATTAAATGAATGACTATCTAAAGGGTTTGGATTCTTTACATATTAAAGTTAGCATTTCATTTTGGTAACAAGTGGGAAATAATGTTAGTAAGGAATGGGCATCTTGTTTGCTGAAATTTATTTTTTATGCCATCCCAAACTTTGAAAGAGAAAGGGTGGAATTGACATTTTAAGGTAAGTTAATGCTTTCGTTTAAATTGTCTTTTGATTTCATCACTCCCCCATAGATAAGTCATTGTCTTGGTACAAAGGGTGTGCCCATTTTCTTTGGCACTACTCTCTATATAGTGACTTTCTTGAAAATGTATTTTTATCTTTGGTGTTAGCATATACCAGATTTAGAGGTTCAGTATCTTTGCAGTACTTTTCATGGCTGTATCTTTCACATCTAGAAACCAATTATTGGTAGATTGTGGATCTACTGAAATTTTAAACTAGAAAATTAGGGCACAGTGGATCTTTTTTCTATATTCATGGACGGAAAGTCTTGTTTTCCCCATGTTGTGCTTTTTATGTCATTAATGAGCAACTTGATTTTGGCTACACTTAACTTTGTAAATTTACTTGATCTGATAACCCTTAATTGCTGTAAAATTTAAAATTTTGAGGACCAGAACATTTTTGGAAAACTTGTAGCTACTCTTATTCTATTTAATGATACCAATTTTAAGAACAGATGAACAAATTTAGCATGTGAATAGTGTACAGTGACAATAAAGTATTTGAAGAATAAATGAGGTTGATTATTTGATAAAACTGCTACCTTCTAAATACCCAAGGAAATAAAACTAAACTTAATGAACTTTTATATTCCTAAATTATGAATGTTATACTGAAATACTTTAATGTTAACAACTATTACCTGAAACCTTATCACATGTTTTATAAATACTCTAGATTACCAACAGATTTGGTTTTAGGGTTATTGTCCTGGTTCCATCTCGCAGGTCAGCTTTGTGAAGTCTTTTTTTTTTTTTTTTTTTTTTTTAATTAAAACTTGGAATTACAGATTACCTGTATGAAATTGAATTTTATCCATTGATTAAAATTCTAGTATAGTAGTTCTGCTATATTTACTAGTAAAGAAAGTATATAATCTCCTTCTCCTTCTTTACTAGTAAAGAAAGTATATAATCTCCTTCCCAAAATTGTTTGTTTTTAAACATCTGATTTCCTAATATTTACTAAGGGCAATATTAAGTAGTGTGCATTCATTCATAAATTATTTAATATTGAATAAACCATTAAGTGTATAATATGCACTTGGGTAGGTGATAGTTAACTAATAAATTATACACATGGCCTTGTGACATGGAGAATAAAGATTCCAATTTATCTTCCTTCTCTTAGAAAGAAATATGAATCAAGATTTCTTGGTAGTTCATTTCTGGGTGAAGGGAGTGAGGAAGGAATACTACTTTTCAAGAGGGGTTCTTGAGTCTTACCAAAAGAAAAGTAAGACAGAACACAGTAGATAATATAAGTGATAAATTACACATGCAACTTAGTGCATTTTATGATATACATTCTATTTGAGAAACAATACCAGGAATTTTAAAATCTCAAACTAAGGGAATAGTCTCTTAGGCCTCAGTTGAATTTTGAAATGAGTGATTTGAGAGATTGAAAGTGTTGATTTCCAAATAGTTACATTCTGTAATTTTGGAAGAACTGCCTCTGTCACATCCTCCTTTAAGTCTTATTGGTACACTCTCAACAGATGCTTAAACAGAATAAGCCCCTAACTGATGGTAAATTTACCTTGAGGAAGGGGAAATACATTTTTCATGAGGTCCTACAACTTCTTTAGGCCTTCAGATAGGTCTTATTATGCAAGTTACATAGTTGAAATTGAGACTTGAACAAATTAACTTGTCTTCAGTTCTAGTGGGTAGACAAGCTGGGATTTGCATCCGGCTTTCAATTTCTACTGAAAGGCACATTGAAATTACAAATAAATCCTCAAACAATTATGAAGTGATTTTTTTTGACAGGTTATGCAAAGAGGGAAAAAAAAAGTTACTGGAAGTACTCAGGGAATCATGAATTGGAGATACAAAATTATTCTTTCTGTGTGCCACAGTGTAATAAATATTTCAAGAAACAGATAATGATTATTTCTCTGACTTGTTAGATACTGTGAACATTTCCCCAATTCCTGAAGGTTGTAATAAGTCAACATGTTTTGATGCTAGATACGCTGAAAATTTTTGATTATAAGTTGATTGTAAACTAAAGAAGTTAAGGTGCTAGAATGAATACAGTATACGATAAAAAAAGCTTTTCTAGAAACACTTGATATGTTGTTTAAAATAAACTTTAAAATTGTTTTTTGCTACAACAGGGTTAATAATAGTCAGGAGTATAAAATGAGAGAATGAAGGTAAAGTGCTCAGTCTTATACCTAATGCACAGATAGGCTTAAATAGAAGAAGCTACTAGTAATTCTTTCATGTGAAATCCTCTGAAGGTTTAAGAGGGACATTAAAGATAATCTTATTTGTAGGTTACCTACAGTTTATATCCCATATTTTACAGAAACTTTAGAAATGTTACAATTATAAAATTTTGTTATTTAACTAGAAAAATTGAGGGACTCTGATGAAGCACTAACTGATTTACGAAAACAACTAGATTTTCTCAGAAATTTTGTCTCCTGCAGGGGACATTTACAATATCTGGAAATATGTTTCATTGCCATAATTGGGGGTTTGCTACTAGCATCTAGTGGATGGAGGCCATGGATGCTGTTGAACATCCTATAATGCATAAAGAATTATCTGGTCAAAATATCAGTGCTAAGTTTTCCCAGCTGTATCAAGACTTTGGAACTTTTAGCAGATACTTGTGGTGTAATGCTGATATAAATGGCAAATAGTATTTAATGATCCTTACATAATTAATTAAAACAGCTAATATGTATCCAGCACTAGAATAGGTACCTAAGAGATAAAATGGATTCGCCTTTTTAAATTTTTTTTTTTTTTAAGATTTATTTTTTTTATTTATTTATACAAGCACTGGGTACAGTGAGAAGCGCGGGAAGGTGAGAGAATTCACCAGAGCCAGAGCGGGGAGCAGAGCAGGCAGAGGGACCGAGGCACGCTGCTGAGGGGAGCAGCGGGCGGCAGGATAGGTCCATGCGCCATGTGGGACCCTCCTCCGGTGGCCAGGATGCAGCCAGTGATCGAACCGGCGCCGCAGAGGCTGTAGGGCAGCTTCCCAACCCAGTGCTCAACCGCTGCGCCACCGGGGAGGCCCCTCGCCTTTTTAAATTTTTATAAATATTTGTATATGCTTAAACAGTCATGCAAGAGTTAATTGTTAAGAATTCCGTTTTGCTGCTAATAGACACCTGACTTAAATAGCTTAAACTATAGTACACATTTATTTCTCATGTAGAAAGTCTTGAATGGGTAGTGTAGGGATGCTATAGTGGCTTTATCAGCACATGTCATCATTTATTTCTTATTTTTCTGGTCTTATTTTGAATTTGTTTAATGATCTAACATTACTGCTGGTGTTTCATTCACATGTCAGTTTCAAGCTGTAGGAACAGGTATCTCTAGGGTAAGCCAAAAGCACCTTGCCCTAAATTCTATTCATTGACTTTCGCTTCCATCTTGTTAGTGCTCTCCATTTGAAAAGAATGTTAACAGATTTTTTTTTTTTTTTGTATTATTCCCTTGATAAATGTATAGCTGATTCTGTTAGGAAGGAAGGAAGGAAGAAAACAAGTATGGATATTGTGGAGGAACCAGGCTTTTTTTTTTTTTTTTTAACCACTTACAACAAAAAATAGCCGTCATACTGTCCCTTTCTTTTCCATATATTCCCCAGAGGCAAGCATTTGCAGCCCTTTTAACCATCTTGATATTTACCTCTGTTTGTAAATAATGTTTTCCAAGTTGTAGATGTGATCAATTTGCTTAATTGATAGAGAAGATAGGGAGTACCTCAACATCTCATTCTTCAGTGGACACACTTTGATTTTAACCCTCCCGTTTTTCTATATCCTCTCCTATCTGTCCTACCGTTTCCTCCCTTACTCTTTATTTCTGAGTCTCTTTTAGTTCAGTAGTTTTTGATCTAGAAGGGGAAATATCTAGAGCAGATATTCAGCTGATCTTTCTGTTTTTGGCTACTTTTGCCTTCAATTTTAAAGGTATGTGGTAATTTAATTCCTCAGGTTTTCTGGTATTTTTCAGCACAAATCATTTTGTTCCTGAACTTATTCCCTCTGTTTTAAAAAGTAACTACCCAAATATTGTTTCTGTCAGTTTTTATATTCTTCCTTGTGGTTTTAGGTCTTTTGAAACAGAAATTAGTTTTTAATCTTAATAAGGAATAATAGATATGAAAGATGATGAAAAGCAAAGTATTAAAACTAATTCTTAGTGATTTATTTACTTTTGAAAAATGATATCCTACTTCCTGATCTACTCTGCAGTGAATATTCAGAGCTAGAAATAATTTCATTGCATGGATTTACTTCTGTTTTTCTGTGGCAATACTATTTTTATTAGTAAATTACAAATTAAAAATTTAGGTTTTTAAAAATGGTTTTCATGTTTTTAAAGAATATTCATATGGGAAACTGTTCATGATATGGCAACTGCTGAAAAGATACAGGAGATATATCTTATGTCTCTTTCAGTTTTAATTTTGTAGATAATATGGTAGAAGAAAATATTTTTAAAGTTTGCTGCTTGTAAGTTTTTTAATGATACAATCATTTTGCCTTTTTGCCAAACAGAAGGCACCAGTTGTACTGTTATTGCTGGCACTGAATCTTTTTGATTTTCTTGCCAAAATGTGCTAAACTATACCTTAACAATTACAAACAAAAGCAAAATGAGAGCTTTAAAGAGAGAGATGGTGAGATATATGTGTGGTGAGGTAATTAAAAAAATGAAATATGATCAGTTAGGTATTTGAAAAAAAATAGTAAAATATGGTCAACTGCAAGAATTTAAAATGTATATTCACATGTCAAGGTAAGGCTATTAGACCATTTAAAATGTAATTTAACTACTAATTCTGATTATGTTTTTAAATCAACTACTAAATTGGAGTGTATTTTTAGGTTTTGTAATTTCTCATAACTCCCAATGCCAGGTAACTTTCAACCTTCATGTAATACATATCACATTGATTTCTTAGCTCCCTTTTTCTGTGACAGATCCGTTCATTGTTTAAGCATGCACTCTATTCAGTTTGTATCTGCTGTCTTGGATGAGACCCATCAACATCACCTGTTACAACCATAGTGGAACATGGTGGCAAAAAAGATGAGAGAGGAGGTCAGTCTGTATAATGTGTTGCATAAGTGCCTAAAGTCCATTGATGCTTCCTTGTGTCAAGAAGTACATTGATGCTTCTTTGTGTCAGGCACTCAGTACCACCCTCAACTCTCCAAAGCACCAGTGATTATGAAATAGAAGGCAGTAGGAAAAAAAAAAAGTCATTGATGTTAGGGTGGAAACTTGTCTGTTATATAACACACTGGAGATACAGCTGTAACAACAAGTATTGTTCCCGGTTTTTGTATACTATAACTTTGATATCTTCTATGAAGGTATAAAAACCTATAAAATAGGGACTAATAGAGGCTTGATGCTTGGACAAGTTGAACTCTGCTGAGATTCTTTGGTTTAGTTTGAACATGTTGAATTTACAGTGCCTTTCCTCATCCAAGGAAAGATCCTAAAGATAGCTGGGTTTCCAAAATTCAGAGCTCAGAAGTGAGGTCTTTTTATCATAGCTATGTAGATGGTATTTGAAATCACTTGTGAATGAACTCACATAGGGAAATGATCTAGAGTGGGAAAAGCAGAGAACTGAGAAATGAAGCTTTAGGGATTCTGCAGTTAAATTGCCTGTAGGAAAGGTTGCATTTTCTAATGAAGTCTGAGGAGGATTAGTTAGAGATGGGAGAAAACCAGGAAACAGTGGTGCCACAAATGGAAAGGGAAGAGAATGTTTCAGGATGGAATGAATTATAGATGTTGTTGAAAACTGCTGAGATCCAAGCATTGAATTTACATCGAGGTCTTTGATGACTTTAAGCAGAATTTTTTGATACAGTGATGGGAGCAGGAGTCAAACTTTGGAGTAGCTTAAGGAGTGGGAGTCAAAGAAACAGAGGCAGTAGATATAGATGACCTTTAAAAGAAAAAGAAAGATGGATGGTAGCCAGAGAGGCTGTGAATTGAAGGTGAGGAAGTAATTTTTATGAAATTGGTGAGAATTTGGCATATTAAAAAATCTCGTAAGAATGATCCATTTGAAAGTAAAAAGTGATCTACAAAGTAAAAAGTAAAAAAGATCTGCCAAAGAAAGGACAATATCAGATTAAAATCTGGCCAGATTGACAGCCAATAGCCTGTGTACTTAGCCATTGTAGTAGACACATTTATTGTATCTAAGAATATGAATTTGGTGGTTTATTATTAGTATCTGTGCATAGGTATTTGATCGATGTTATAGCTTACTAGAGCAGTTAATGACTGAGTAGAAACAGTGATTTTTAAAAGACTCAGGTAGCAGAAGCTAAAGATATTCATTAATGTAAGAGAGAGATAAATCAAATGTAATGCTATCAGAAGTTTCCTATAAGAAGTGATTTTCAGTCCTCTTATTTTTTTCCCCCATCCTACCTGACTGATATATTTAACTCAGAATAATGGTGAGCTATACTCGTTATTCTTAAAATGCAAGAGTTATTAGGATGATTATGAATCGGTAGGAGTTACTATCTTATGTTTTTGAAAGGAGGAGGGTATGGGCTATGTTTTAGATAATCATCTTAAATGATTACATTTTAAAGTTTCAGTCTCTGTAGTATTTATATTTAACTATGAATATCTAGAAATTTTATTGCTTCAGAGTACAGCAGGTCCTTGGATAATATAATTTTGTTTAACACCATTTTGTTAGCACCATTGATGAGACAAAAACAATCTTGGCTGATGCTGAATGAAAGGAATTATTTGATATTATTCATTTTTTACTTAAAGTTGCAGTTTCCAAAAACCTACTGACAGTGACAGGTGATAATCTATAGAAGCAGTTTGTATACTTCAGGAAGTCTGTGAAGTTATTTGCAAAAAAAAAAACTTGGTGAGCATTTCCAAGATATTTTTGTTGTTGTTTTTGAGAGAGTCTCTTGAGAATTTCAAAATGGACTAAACAAATACAAATCAACAACAATCGAAAGACATTAAAAGGTATGAACCTTTGCGGTGAGCCTTTGCTACACAAACAACACTGCCTGTTTTTGCAAATAAAACTTCATTGGAGTATACCAGTTTCATTTCTGTATTTTCTGTGACTGCTGTCATGATACAACAGCAGGGTTGAATAGTTGGGATGGGGAATGTATAGCCCAAAAACTACTTTCTGGCATTTTAAGAAAAAGTATGTCAGTTCCTGTCCTAGATTTTCATTTTTTCTTTGAGACAACCCTGTGAGATAATATTTTTTAATCTTCATTTTATGAATGTTGAAGCTGAGACTCAGAGGTGTTAATTAACTACCCCTAAGTCTCTCAGCTAGGAAATACACCAAGATTAATAGTGTCTATATGTGGAAATACGATGATGAGTGATCTCCCCCTTCCCCCCATATATTATCCAACTTTACTACAGTAAGTATATATATATATATATATATATATATATATATATGTATATATATATATAGCTTGTCATCTGGAGTGGAGTAGGGGGGAGATTGAAAAAAAATAGGTAAAATTGAATTGTGAAAATATTAAAACTTGTTTATCTCATTACTTGATTTCCTATATTTCATCCTGTGTTTATAAACTTAGAATAAGTATGCATTTTTTGCTTTTCTTCTTGGCACCTAACTTGTACTATGTAGCTCTTTCTCAACTCTTGATTTTATGGATGAAATAATAAATTAGTCTATTTATAAGTTCTTTACAAGTTTTATATTAACTGAAGCCATTTTGCCCTTCAACTGTCATTCTTTGTTCTCTTGTTTATATATTGATGTTCACCTCTATAATTATTACATGCTCATAACTTAATAGGTGCTTATGCAATGTTGCACGTGTTACTGACAGTACATAATTTACTTTTTCTTATTATCAATAAATTGAATTATCCTTAGTTATTGAGGCATACATCTAGATATATAAAGTACCATGAAATTATTGTAGATGGTATCCCTAAAAGAAAAAGTTAGTTGTATACTTTGTGATAAACCTTATATTAATGATTATAGGGGACTTAGGGAGAAAAAAAATTATAAACCCTGCTCTCAAGAAACTGACTCTTGCATCCCCTGATAGAACCTTGATCCAAACTATAGTTATCTTCCCCCTGCACCATTTTATCTCCCTGCTTCTGATTTTTCTGTTTATTCTCCATACAGTCAAAGTAATCTTTTTAAAGACACAAGAGTAGGGTCTTTTCCATGTTTTTCTCATAGTCAAAGCCGAAATCCCTACAGTGGACTACAGATACCATTATTTAACGCTGGTGTAGCTCTTTAACTTGTTTCCTATTCTATGCCACCACTACTTACCTTCAGCTATACTAATGCTTTTGCTGCTCCTTCAACTTGAGTTAAGTATAGTACGTTCTCACTTATCATCTATGAGTTCTTGGAAATGTCAGCTTTTAACAAAATGATGTGTAACAAAACCAATTTTACTATAGGTTAATTGATATAAACTAGAGTTAAAAGCCTATAGTATATTTCTGGTCACAAAAGCAATACCAAACTTCTAAGTAAAGACTCAAAACACTTCTAATAGTAAACCATAATTTGTATTCATTCATTCATTCATTCATTCATTCATTTTCCAGCCCATTTATTCCAGTTCAGGGTGTTGGGTGCCTGATCCTATCCCATTAGCTCAGGGTGCAAGGCAGGAATCAACCCTGGATAGGTGCTCTTTCACAGCAGGATACAAACATTCACTTAGAGTGGGACAAACTAGAGACACCAAGGAACCTTATGGAGAAAACCCATGCAGTTTAGGGGAGAATGTGCAAACTCCACCTGGACTAATTCCTGCCAGGAATTGAATTTCTTATCAACATAGAACCCATGTTGAAGGGAAATTTGATGTTAATTTGAGGACCTGCTATATATTCTTGCCTCTTGACTTCTGTATTTTGCCTTTGTTTTGTCTGCCAGAAATACTTTTCATTTGGGTATCTATATGGTTTGCTCTGGGACCCTGTTCAAATATCCATTTATCAGAGCAATGAAGATATTCCCTAATCATAACAGATAAAGTGGCATCTTGTTTCTAGTATCCCCTCATCCCTTATGTTTTATTGTTTTCCAAGGTAATTAACACCAACTAATATATTTACCTATTTTCCTTCCACTGAAAATAAAAACATCGGGATACACAGTGCATAGTAAGCTCTTAATAAGGTTTGAGTAAGTGAATGAGTAAATACAAATAAACCCTGAAATGGGGAAATGGTGACTTGTACCACTAACACAATTGTATATTAAGTCCTCTGCCAGGACTCTGATACAGATAGTTGGGAATGTTTTGGTGGAACTGAATTGAACATTTGAATTGATTTTAAACACTTTAGTCTTTATTAATATTAAAATGTAGGTATGAAAAAAGTGCTATGGTTAGGAGAACTTTATAAGTAGAGCAGATAATTCATGAAAAGGTAGATGGCATGGCATAATTTATGAATGGGGGTAGTTAATTGACCAGAGCTGGTTCTTACAACTATTTAGAGTGGTTCTTAGAAGTGTGATTTCTCCAGATCAGTAACAAGAGCATCTCCTGAGTACTAATAACTGTGTAAATTGTTGGTCCCATTCTAGTCCTACAAATCTGGAAACTGGATTTGGGACCCAGCAATCTGTGGTTTTTTATTTGTTTGTTTTTTTTTTACAAGCTTTCAGATGATTCTGATGCATACTAAAGTTTGAACTGCTAACTGAAGTTAAACTGCTGGACAAGAACATATATAGGTATTGAAATTGGAAAAGTTAAGTGGTTCATATTTTGGCTGTGAAGTTTGAATTTTGTAGGAAGAACTGTAGATTTAAGGGCAAAATATTGGTATTACTCATCATAAAATATTATTTTAAGATAGACAAAAGGAAGTAAAGATTGAAAGCCTAGACCAGAAAAAGAAAAGCTGCAACTTCTTGGGCATTTCAGAAATGGGGTAATTGAAGGTCTGGCTGAGTAGTGGCAATGAAAATGGAGACTGGGAAAGTTTCATGAAATACAAAGTATTCAACATCTGGTTGAATATAGAAACAAGGCACAAAGGCGTTTATGAAATTACATTGGTTTTCTAATCTAACTGTGTAGGAACATGGTAGAAGGAACAAGGGTTCTAAATGAACAGGAGGGTTTTCATAGAAGAGTTAGTGTTCAAAAAAAAAAAAGAAATTGTTAATTATCAACTATAATGGGCATTGTTATTAATTTTGAGGATACTTAATGAGGACATTTAAAAACAATGTATTTCCAGGTAACTAATAATAAAGTTTATTGAATTAGAGATCTTATTTTGTTTCTCTTTTTAGTTATATTTCAGTGGAGTATAAAACTTTTTATTTATTTATTTTTAATTTTTTTAACACATTTTTTTTTTTTTAAGATTTATTTATACAAGCACTGGGTATAGTCAGAAGCGCAAGAGGGTGAGAGAATTCACCCAGCCACAGCAGGGCAGGGAGCAGAGCAGGCAGAAGGACGGAAGTACACTCCTGAGGGGAGCAGCGGGCGGCAGGAGAGGTCTGTGCGCCCTGTGGGACCCTCCTCTGGTGGCCTGGGAGCAGCTGGGGGTTGAACCGGCGCTCAACCGCTGCGCCACTGGGGAGGCCCAGAGTATAAAACTTTTTAATGGTGATTGCTTCTGTTTGCATTAATTTACCAATGATAGTCTTTAAGTTTAAAACTTCCTTTTAGTTTTTAATCTGAAAACAAGACTGTGTCAACAACAGCAAAAAATAATGTATCAAATCCAATCAAATGAATTTCTTCCCACTGTTAAATTCACAAAGGAAAATTAAAGTTGAGAGTCCAAAAAGGTTAAGATTCCAAATTCCTCCCTTGCTTTAATATTGCTTGAGTGGAGTCATTGCCTCTATATCAGAGTTGGGAGTTTTCAGTAGCTGCAGATTGGATTGTCCTTCTCACCTCTCAAGGAGATTTAACCCCCAGCCTCCCTGGTGTTCTTTCTGAGAATCCAGAAGTAATGCATGTATTTATTCCTCTAGCCCAATACCTATTAAATTTAGATAAACTATTAATTCCTTGAATTTAGTGCATTTTACAGCTAATTCACCTTACTTTTGCAGTAGGACATAGTGATATGAGAAGTGGAAGATGTGTTTAGAGAAAATGGAATACCAAGTCAATTCTGATTTTACCCTCACCAGAGTGCCTGGCACTTGTACCAGCTGCCAGAACCTATAATTTGTGTTTAAATTTTACTGGGAAAATTTATGAAGTGGCTAATTATGCCATTGTGTGTTTACTATATTTGCAGGGTTGGGTATGGGAGCACTTTGCCAAACATTCCTACTTGCTTGAAAGTTGTATATGAATTTCTGTCTTGCAGAGTTCACAAATTTCATGGATGGTAACTTCAATGATAAGGTTATACTTGATGTTTTTCCTTTATATTTCTTTTATATTAAAACTTTTAATTTTCATTTCCTCTGTCTTGTTATGGTACTCTGTGCTGCAGTAAGCAGGGATTCTGTTTCAGTGGCACATCATCTATGCTGGCTTTTGTCAAGAGTATCACTTATTTGGAGTATATGTAAAGCTCAAAACAGCCTTCACACAAGCCTCCAGCCTTCCAGTCTCCACAGCCTGGGTGTTCTGTTGGGTCTGGATTTCTCTGTCTTCAACCTTGTGCCAAGGTATTTTCAGTTCTTGGCTGGTACCCCTTACCCTAAAATTCTTAAGCCTGTTAAGCTAAAATCATAACAAGTCAGAAATGAAAGCCAAGGGATTGTGTCTTTATCAAAAAGCATTCATTATCAGACTTATTTTGCCCACTGTTATCTCCCTGAGATCTAGGACTCCCTGAGATCTAGGACTGATCTCTTAATATTTTCTTCTGCATTGTTTTTCCTTATTTACTCCCTGGGGCCTAACTTTGAATTCATTGGACACTTCATGGCACCATGTCATAGTATATATACATTGCTCCTTGTTACAACCTTTAATTTGAAATGCACCTGAAATGCTTCAGTATTTGAGGTAATCTCCCATGTTTTTAACCTTTCAAATCTGTACAGATTTTAGGGTACATTCTATGTCAATCTCAGTCTTCAAGGTGTGGTTTTATTGACTCTCTTTAACAGGGCATTTTGCCATAACTGGATTTTCAGCTTGGTTCTCTCTGAGATTTCCATACTGTAGTTACCTTCTATACCTCTGTTGTTACCTTTGGAACCATTCACCCTCCCCTTTTAAAGGAAAACAACTAAAATATTTCCTCCTATTCCATGTTTAAGAACACAATTCTGAGAGAGAGAGAGAGAGAGAGAGAGAGAGAGAGAGAGAGCGCTATATCCTTTTTCTTTTTTTTCATATCAGTCTCATCTGATGCCTGAGAGTGAACTTATTAAGGAAGTTCCTCTCTTTTATCTTAATCAACATGGCGACGTTTTATTTTTTAAACTCAATTACTATTATTTTTCATTATAAGTATATTATCTTTTTTTTAAACACATTTAGTTCTGATATTGAGCAAAACTAGTACTTAGAGCTAGAGTTTAAGGTGTAGGTTTTTTAAATTTCCCTTTTGGCCTTTAAATTTGTAATAATTCTGAGATTTTTTCTTTTAAGAAAGTGACTCATGCCCTATATAATAAGGAACCTGACCCTACTTAGTTTGCTTGATAAAATCTATTAGCCATCTTTGTCGAGCTCAGATAAAATCTTGATATCTATAGCTTTGATTAGATTTATGTCCTTATCAATCCCAGAAAGCTGCCTGAGACCATATTATGACAGTGATTCTAGAAGCCTTTAGATAAGTCACAATGAATCTAAGAGCTTGTTTTTGAGAATAAAATAGAAGAACAGAATAAGGAGCATCTGACTTAGGGTTAACACTAACAGTTTAAAGGCTAGACATTCACACATTACTGTTCTAATACCCAACTTAACCAACTTTTCATTTTAATCTTCTGACTTGTAGTCTTTGTTGAGAAACCAGACACAAGGATCAAAAAATAATTTCCACCTATTACACCTAAAATGATTTTTTAAAATTCAATAATATAATCACTGCCTGCAATAGGTGGCCAGACCATACTAAATTGACATGAAATGAAGCGTTCTGCTTAGCTCATGTCAGTTAAGACATTATCATGTGCATACATTATATCTGGCTCTAACCAGCTGTAGGAATGCAGAGAGGTCTTTCCATCATACATTTTCATTTGATGTTCATATACATTTTCTTTTTTTTTTTTTTTTTCAAATTTTTTTTTTTTTTTTTTTATAGAGGCATGCTTTATTTATTTGTTTGCTGGTTTGTTTGTTTGTTTGTTTTGTTTATACATGCACTGGGTACAGTCAGAAGCGCGGGAGGGTGAGAGAATTCACCAGAGCCAGAGCGGGGAGCAGAGCAGGCAGAAGGACCGAAGTACACTGCTGAGGGGAGCAGCGGGCGGCAGGAGAGGTCTGCACGCCATGTGGGACCCTCCTCCGGTGGCCGGGGAGCAGCCGGGGATGGAACCGGCGCCACAGAGGCCGCGGGCAGCTTCGCAACCCAGCGCTCAACCGCTGCGCCACCGGGGAGGCCCCATATACATTTTCTTTTGCATATTTTTTGGGGTTCCTTTGTGCTCATTTTGATGTTTATGAAGGAAGGATTTAATATAGTACTTTCCTCCATGAGTTTGGAATGAAATAAAAATGAACAGGTATCAGATTTATTCAGAGCTTTTAAAATGAGCTTATATTTACCTTAAGAGGAAAGTTGGATCTTTAAACAGATACTCAGGTAATCACATGGAAGGGACCCTGCCTGCTTCATACCTTGTGGATAGAGAAAATTCATGGAGATGAGGACTTCTGGGAGTGATATTACATGGATATTCCTGCCATAGTTGTAGCTTTGACTAGAAAATCATGAAGATTCCTTTTAACAATAAAAGTTAAGATTGTATGTAATATTAAGATTATGAGATGTTTATTCCATTTTCCATTTTGTAAAAGGTTAAGTCTTACTATATTCACAGAATCTATTAAAGACCTTAGTGTTGCAGAAATATTCACTTGAGTAGTGCTTGAACAATGTTCTATTGAGCCCCTAAAATTACTGGGTTTTAGATTGCTGCTAAATATTATGTCCTTTGCAGATTTCAAACAACTTTTAATTTACTAGACTCATATCTATACCATTTTGGTGGTTTTTTAAAATATGAATTTAATTTTAGTTTTTCTTTAGAATGATTATCATGATTGAAAAAGACAAGTGACAGATGACTCTTTATTTTTTGAATATAGCTTTTCTTTACCTTCTTCATTCTTCATGGAAAACTAAAAAAGAAAAAAATCCTCAGGTCTGTGTTCAGGCATGAAGCATTTTATTTGTATTGCCTTGTTTAGGATATGCTTCATTTGAGTATTGAATTAAATAGCTGGAACTTAGCAGTAACTTTTGAACGGATTTTATTTGGGATTAGCCTATCTGCTTGCTAACAGCTGGTAAAATTTGTTGTGGAGAATCACACCTGGAAACAAATTTTTAACCAGTGCATGCTGATGCATAAGCCATCAAAACAAGCTTACCTTGCCATTTTCTTAGGGTACACTGATAATTATAGTTCTTATTGGTTATGTGCCAAGAATTATCCTAAATTTCAATATATTATCTTACTTGATTCTTCAAGTAACCCTGTGATTAAGGTGATATTAATTTCGTAGGAAACTTTGAGAATTGAATCACTTTGCTATGGTTACATAGCTAATAAATGACAAAGCCAGATCTATCTGATTCTAACTTACTTACACTCTTTTGACAGTGTTGCCCATCTACCTGCTTTATTTTTTCCATCTGATTCTTAAAAAAAAATACCCATCAGCACTAGGAAATCTTGATGTGTTGGTTAGTAGCAGAGTACAGAAAGTAAATACAGAATTGTGCTTATATTATGAAATAACCCCACAAAGTAATGAGAATATTGACATTTTAGGGAAAAAGTGGAAACAGAATAGTTTTGTATTTAAACTTTAAAAAACTGAACTAATTTATACTTACCAAAAAATACCTAATTATCAAAAACAGAAATGTAACCTTTAATGTAATTTTTGCTAAATTAGAGACTTTTACTGGAAAATAGTGTTTAGAGACCAGTATTTGGGCCTAAGTATGATATAACTGGAGTGTTATTGCTCCTAGATCTTTTCAGTGGACAGGGCTAGGAAGTACACACACACATACATGCATACATACATACATACAGTAAATGTACATACATACATATAGTAAAAATGTACACGCATACATATACTACATACAAATGTACATACAATGTACATATAAATGTACATACATACATATAGTAAAAAAAACTAACTTGAGGTTTATTTTAGGTATTTAGGAAATTAACAAATTTATTCAATGCATAGGTTGATTTATGGCCATATTTTGATGCTCCTAGAATGAAATGGAATGTGATATGTGATGTGTCTTCTGGTGGTGGTAATTGTAATCCTGAAAGCCACCATCCCAAATTCCAAAAACCCAAATCCAAAAATTCCAAAACCCATCCCAAAATTCCAAAAATCTCTGAAGATCAACATTTACAAAATCTATAATCCTGAAAATCATAATTCTGAAAGGTCAGATCATGAAAAGAAGTGAGAAACTCAGGTGAAAAATATAAGAACCTCCCTTGCCAAATTATTCAGTCATGTGCAACTTCTGCCCCATCACGTACAGTACTGTATGCTTGCCTTCAAAGAACACCCTTTCCTCAGGTGTAGTCCCCATAGAATCTCCTCCACCAATTCAACCGCGCACCACACCTGAGGGGGGTGGGGGGGAAGCAAACATTGTTTAAAAATGAACAATGAGGCCTCCCCTGGTGACACAGGCAGTTGAGCGCCACTTTATGAAGCCATCCTTCCGCATCCTCTGCAGCGCTGGTTCTATCCCGGCCTGCTGTCAAGGGTCCCACATGGCACGGCAGACCTCTCCTGTCTCGCCCGCTGCTCCCCTCAGCAGTGTATTTCATCAGTCTGCCTGTTCTGTTACCTGCTCTGGCTCTGGCAAATCCTCTCACCCTCCTGCACATCTAGCCTGTACCCCAGTTCTTGCATAAATAAATAAATAAATAAATAAATCTTTAAAAAAAAAAAAAGAGCAGTGATGTAAAATATAAGTTAAAAAAACAACAAAAAACCCAAAATATCCTTTCTTGGGCCTCCGTGGTGGCGCAGGGATTAAAGTCTCAGTACTATCTGTCACCAGCACTGCAGTATGAATTAGAGCCCTCCATCCCCCACCCGAGCTAACCCACATGGAGCAGCAGACCTCTCCTGCCTCACCCACTGCTCCTCTCAGCAGTGTATTTCAGTAGATCACCTATTCTGCTCCCTGTCTCTGAATCCTCTCTCCTCCTCTGACCTATTCCCCAGTTCTTGTACGCATAAATAAAAATAAATTTTCAAAAAAAAATCCTTTCTTAGAGAAGAAAAAGAATTGGACATGCTCAGCAATCTTTTGAACCAAAGAAGTTCCTTTCACTGTTACATAACACATTAAATGGTGAGCTTTTCTTAATGAGGGATTTGAGTGCTGAAGATGATAGACTTATATGCATAACTGCATTTTGGATACTGGATGGCACTTTCAAAATGTCCCCACTATTTTTCATCAATTATATACAATTCATCCCCTTTTGGATTTGAAAATTCTAGTACTAATGCCCTCATTTATGTATTAATGACTGGAAAAGTGAATTGTTTTATAAATGCTTATTTGAAGATTTGGTGGACTTTATAGGAGAAAATTATTTCATTTGAATCCTCAAATCATAATGATAGATTTAGACTGAGGTGTGATCATCAGTTCTAAAAGTGAATTTCAGGGTATTACCAATAAAGTTTACTTTTTTCCAGTTAGCCTGATGCATTTGGTGGAAAGTTCAGATAACTGGATCACCATGTAGTACCAGATGATGAAAACTTAAGTTTAAAAATTCATCATTTGTCTGAATTAGCATTCCTAGCATCTGATGCAGTTCTAGTAGCTTTTAATGAATATAACCTTATTTGCCTGAAGAAAGCAACAAAGTTACATATTTGGTTTGAAAATAAGTATGAACATAGTAGGATAAAAAACCACTTACAGTGGTGTTGCTGTTTGATTATCAGTATAGTTTCCATCACTTTGTGGTCTCCATCAGACTGCCTATGGAATGGATATCCACAAACCAAAACCACAGAAGCATGGCACAGAAGATGGGAAAATCGAAAAGGGAATGCTCATGTTGGTATGTATATCAAATTATAGAAGAATCTCAAAAAGAAACATGCCACATACAGAATGAATGTTTATATATTATGTGAAGAGAGCCATTCCCTAAAACAGAAAAAGGGCAGCTAGTCTTCACAGTGTAAGACTTCAAAATTATAGTTAATTGTGATAGTCGGCCAACTCCTACGGACTGCCTCTGTATAAATGTCCATAATCTCTATCCCTGTAATCCTTTTTAATATGTTGAACTGGTTTTTAGTTTCTTTCCCATTATTTTAAATTGTCAGCAATATTTTTTTTATAATTCCCTATGCAATGTATTTCATTTTTACATCATTTCTAATACTGGTAAAATTTAAAGAAAGATTTTTGGAGAATTCATTTTTCACAAATTTGACCCTGTGAAAGTCTGTTATCACAGTGCTGCTTTTGTGTGTGCATGTAAAAACACTGAAATTGCCTCAGTAAATGAAGAGATATCCTTTTTTTTACATCTACATTTGTGAAAGATAAAAATTCTCTTGACAATGAGTTTTATGAATGACCAATGAATAAGTTTTTATGTTTCTCAGTCTCCTTTAAAAATGTAAATGAATGTCTTAAAGGAATTTTTAAAATTAGTTTTTCCAGATTATATTTTCTGGATTTTGCTATTTGGGATTATAAATTTTGGGCTTTTATTGGAATTTGATATTTGGGGACTTCAGTATTCAGGATGATGAAATTGGGACTGGATATTGGATTTCATCTTTTGGAATTATAACCCAAACTCATCTTCTGGTATGTTAATCAGTGGGATGGATTCACTGTAAACAAGTGATGAAGTAATCATTAGTGAACAGCTTGACTGACATCTTTGAACTTTCAGTTTGAGGTGTTGGAAATAATGAAAGTTGATGACTGTGGGAGATTTCAGGGAGGAATGTTAATAACGGTCAATAGAAATGCAATCATGCTTGGTACTGTATTATGATCTAGTTTATTATTACCTGGATTTAGAAATCAAGAAGTGTTTGCTCAGTGACAAACTAGTGTTTGGTGGTCTTCATTGTTAATGTTAGAAAAAAGAAGAGCTTAGTTAAGAAATGATAACCATATTTTAGTTGATCGGTTTGTATATTTTTGCTTCCTAATACGCTACATTTGTATTATTTTATACATTTGTATATTAGCTTGAGCTGTTGTAACAAAATACCACAGACTGGATGGTTTTAAACAACAGAAATTGATTTTCCCATAGTTCTGGAGGGTGGTAAGATCAGGATGCTTGCTTGGGTGAGTTTTGGTAAGAACTCTCTTCCTGGCTTGCATATGACTGCTTTCTCTCTGTGACCTTACCATGCCATTTCCTTAGTACATGGGTGTAGGTAAGGAGAGATGAGGGAGATAGAGCAAGAGAGTGCGCTCTTGAGATCTCTTCTTATAAGCCACTGTTCTCTCTGATAGGATTCCTTCCTTATGAGATCATTTAATCTTAATTATGGCCTAATAGTCCTATCTCCAAATACAGTAACATGGGAATTAAGATTTAAACACATGAATTGTAGGGAGACACATTTCAATAAGTCCATAGCAATATGGGCGATGTATTTTAATGTTTCTAAATAATGAATGTAATTTTAACTTATTGTACCAAAACAGGTAGTAGGCCAAATTTGGCCTCCAGGCTATGTAGTTTGATAATCCCTGTCTAACATGATAAATTTTAGAATAAAACGTTATCTTAATATAACAGTCTTGAATGATCATAATTCATATTTTATAATAATTAATAGTTCTAAAATCTTTTCTCATAAATTGCCCCAATTTAGTTTTAGAGTATATCTGTCTGCAAGATAAGCATTATCTCCAATTTATGGTGAGGAAACTAATGCACAGAGAGGGAAGATGAACTACCCAAATTCATAAAACTAGTTAACAGACAGAGCCAAGACTGATTATATTCTGAACTCTTCTCCATAATACGGTACTGTAAAACTTTCATAATGAGAACATCATGCCACTCTATAGTAATACTCATTTACTGCCAGAATGCTTAGAGTTCAGTCTTAAAATAACACTGATATTAGTAGTGCAGGCTCATTTCTGATTTTCTCCATTACTATGTTCTACTGTCTAGCTTTCTTAGTATTTAATAATTGGTATTTTCACAAAAGCTAGATATAGGAGGTGAAGGGTATTTGTTAAAAAGTTTGGTAAAGATTTGGACAGTACAGTCGTTCGTTTGCTCAATTTTTTGTTTGTATTTTAAAGGTAATAATTTTCTTTTCAGATATACAACATGAAACTAAACAATAAAAAACTCCCCCAGACCGTTTTCGTTCATATATAACTAATGTTTTAATTTGTCTAGTAACTTTTACCCAAATTTTTAAACTTGAGATCTTAAGAACAGTTTCTATAATAATGTACTTTTTGGATTGCTTCCCCATCAGGTGGTTGAAGATTATGCTGGACGATGGCAGGTCCCTTTGCCACAGCTTCAGGTTCTTCAGACTGCACTTTGCTGTTTTACTTCAGCCAGTGCATCATTCCCAGATGAATGTGAGCACGTACAATATGTTTTGAGTAGCCTTGCTTTGTAAGTACTTTTTACTTCTTATAAAATTATTTTTCTCAATGTATTTGAGAATTGTTTTTTGATTATTTTCTTAGTAGAAAGAACCTTTACTAAAGTCTCCCTCAACCAGAAATTTTCATTTCTTCAGTTAACTATTCAGGTTTAATTTTGAACCTTTAATTTAACCACAATATTACTTTTACTTTTATCACAAATGGAATTGTGATATAGATTCTTATGGTCACCACCAGCAGTTTACTTTTTAATTTCCCAGAGTGCCTTGGCACACTTTAATCATAAGTCCCACAGTACAGCAATTGAGGCTGTCATACTTCACATAGGAATCTTAAATAGCAAGAAAAAGTTAGGAAACTGCTGGTTTATAAAAATGTTTATGAATGACTTCAAGTTAGAGATTACAAACTAAGCATTTGTGTTTATTCTTTTTGCTCTCCTAGATAGATCCCACTAAAATTATAGCAAAGGAATTAAAAAAGAAATAAAGTAAAAAGACAATAGAAAAGTTTATTAGTGAGTGAAACTTTAGCAATTTCCTGGGGTACAGAAAGTAGGTGGAACAGTGGTCATTTAAACATGGCAGAGCAAGTCACATCTTCATTTGTGTGTGTGTGTGTGTTTGTGTGTCTCATATTGCACTCGTATCACAATAGAAAATATCAGAGTATGTCTCATAGGATGAATATTATTTTGTGAAACTCTTATTGTTTCCTTCATTTTTATGTATGTGTATAGTTCTTTGTGAAACATTTTTAACTGTGGGTGGCAGTTAAAACAAAATTATACACTAATTTATTAGAAAGAAGGAAAACAGTCTGTCCTGCCCTGCCTCCCACTAGAATCCTAGAGAGGTATAGAATTTGAACATGCAAGGTATGCAATAGAGAGTATATATTGAGATACTTTGGGTGAATGAAGATAAAGGAGTTAATTGCAGTTTTTCCATTCAGGCCAATCATTGAGCAGTGCTGAATAGGGAAACAGCATTACTACTTTTTTTCTTCTCTAAAGAAATTAACTGACTTTAGAGCAGTGACCTTTGCATTCTGGCAATCAAAGGTCCCTCCTTAAAAGACTAATCAGTCCCAAACCCTAAACATGCTCAGAGGGCTCTCAGTCTGCTTTTGGCCTTATTCTTAAATATTAATATGTATTCAAGAATGATCAGACATTTGAGGAATGCTTTAATATGAAAAAATACAATGAAGCAAAAAATTTGTAAGAAAGTTAATATGCAAAACAAAAAATTACAAAGAAAAATATAAAATCTATAATTAGCATTTTCACAGTATTTTAATACTTATTAAAACATCAACATGTTAAGATGTGTGAAAGAAATAATAAGATATCAAAAATGAGTTTTTGGAAATTCAGAACATAAGGAACGCTAATTTAAAAAAAAAAATTTTTAGTTAGAGATTTTTTTATTTTTTAATTTTTTTTACATTGTTGTTCATTTTAAAACAATATTTGCTCCCCCCCCCCCCCCTCAGGGGTAGTCACCATGAAATTTCCTTCCCCAGTGCACCCATGCACCATCACCTCAGTCCCCTGTTCTCTTCCCTCCTTCCCTCTGATCCCTCTTCCTCCTCTTCTCCTGCAGTATATTTCTGATTTATAATTGTCTGTTTTTGCTTTGTTGTATTTTGTACTGTTATTATTTTTTTACACTAATGTCTTATTTGGTTCCCTTATATTCTTCCTATAAGTGAAACCATCCGATATTTTTCTTTTTCCTTCTAGCTTATTTCACTGGGCATAATTCCTTCTAGTTCCATCAATGTTGCTGCAAATGGCATGAGTTTATCTTTTTTGATTGCTGAATAACATTCCATTGTGTATATATGCCACATCTTCTTGATCCTGTCATCTATTTTTGGGCATTTGGGTGGTTTCCAGGTTTTACCATTGTAAATATTGCTGCAATAAACATAGGTGTACAGGTGTTCTTTTCAATTAATGTTTTTGTGTCTTTTGGGTAGATCCCTAGAAGTGGAAATACTGGGTCATATGGTAGCTCCATTTTTAGTAGACTGAGGAACCTCCAGACAGCTTTCCATAGTGGTTGGACCTGAAATGTTAAAATATAAAGCTCTACAGCAAAGTCTAAAGGTAAAGAATATATATAAAACATAATCAAGAGAAGGAATGTGTCAGAAAAAAGTAATATTTAGGAGGTTCAATATATTAGCTAGCTGGAGTTCCAAAAGAATTTAGGGAATATTCATTGGAGTAAAATTTTCAAAGACATAATAAAGGAATTTCTTGGAACTGAAAGTCATGAACTACCAGGCTGAAAGAGCCCAAGATGTGCTCAGCACAGTGAATATAAAGATAATCAGCTAAATGCATTATTTTGCAATTTAAAAATACCAAGAATGAAAAACTAGATTTGAGCACTTGGAGAGGAAAAACTAGGTCACCTACTAAGGAACAATCATCAAATTGTTCATAAAAACAACAGCAGGTGGTAGAATATAATGAATCAGATTTGAGGGGAAATAATTTGCAATATGGAATTTTATACTCATCCAAACTATCAGTGAAATGTGAGAGTACAAAGAACATTTCCAGGCATGTAAGGACTTGTGCATACATTCTTCTTAGGAACTTACTGTAGAATGTGTTTAGAACAATGAAGGTGCAATATAAAAGACCAGGTAATAGTGGATCCAGTAAACGGTAACTTTGATTTAAGAAAAGTCACAAAATCATTGCAGAGCAGTAAATCTTAATAGATGTCACTACTAAGAAGGAAATAACAAGTAGAAACAGAGATTTGAGACTAACCTTGATAACTTCGAATTATGTAGCATAGTAATAAAAGCAGATAAGGCAAAGGATATGAGCTATTAGACACTCCAGGAAAATGAAAAATAGTCTGAATAGGAAAGGACCAGTATTATCATTATATGGATAATACTCATATCCATAATATGAGTATTATGGATAGTTTTCAAAATATAAATGATGTTTATTGAGTTTAAACTTTCAGGTAAAGTACAAAAATAATTGTAGTTAGAGAACAAATGAAAATTATTAACTTTTAAATATGGGAATATTTGATTATTTGAATTGAAAGTGAAGGACAAGGGTATTACTTAAAGGTATTACTTCCCTTTAATTCTCAATTTACAAAATGGAATGTCAGCATTAGATAATATAAATAAGGGTATAAGTAAAGTAACATAATAGAGGAAATAATAGCAGTGACTAACTACTATTGTGTGACTAACTACTATTGGTTGTGTGGAGAGTTCAGTTATCTTCAATTCAGTTCAATCCAGCATGGAGTTGAGATAATATTTAAAGTTGGTAAATTAAGATATATAGCAAAGCTTATCAAAAGCTATTATAAATATTAAAAGTAGTTAATTCTGGAGCATTAGAAGAGACAAAGACTTGAAACCTTTATGTACAGTTAGCATTTTTAGATCTTGGCAATATGTTAATTTCATATAGCAACTATATTTTATATGTACTTACGAAAATTTAAAGGAGTACATATATTGATACATTATAGCAAATAATTATGAAATGATGGATATGTTAACTAGCTTGATTGTGGTGATTAATTCACTTTGTATATTAAAATATCAAGCTGTACACTTTGAATATATGTAATTTCTATTTTACAATTATACCCCAATGAAGTGGAACAGAAGATTGTAGGAGAGTTTATAATACAATGCTGTTTAGATTTGTAAGAGCAAGGGATTAAACAATTATTTTAAAAATATTTTTTGTATTTAATTTATGATGCCTAATTGAATATGGAAACTAAATTAGGACTTTTTGATTATAATTGACAGATCTTATTCAAGTTAGCTGAAGCAAAAAAGAAGAGTGAAGAGGGATTTATTAGGTACTAAACCATGGAAAAAAAGGGACTGGAACTAGTTGAAAGAATTTCAGAATCCAGAGGATAATATATTATTTATTATTGTTCTCACCTTTTCTATCTTTGCTCTTTTGATTTCTTTCTCTCGGGGCTGATGACTATTCTTAAATTAAACTTAGTTTATTAATCAAGAGAAAAGAAACCCTTTCCCCCTTCATAATACTCCAAATGTCTTAGGAACTTGAGTCCAACTGAGGTTATATGCCTACTGCTTGAATTAGTCACTGTTAAAGATTTGCGTATGGAAAGATTTTTGGCCCAGTCTCATGACAAGCCCAGCTAGTGGAAATGAGGCATTCTCATCAGAACCATAGAAATAAAGAATGGATAAGCAGTTCCCTTAAAAAAAATGTGTGTTAATATGAAAGAGAGCTGGTTAGGTAGACAACAAAGACTCTTTTTATATGTTAATTTGAAAGCTACCAAAACATTTTGAGTTACTTTCTACTTATTTCTGAGGGAAATAAAGTAAATATTAAAAGAAATAGTAATAGTATACTTGTTTCAGTAACTATTTGGATTTTCCTCCCTTTCCATCTATGTAAACTTTTCAACTTTAATATTAAAGTATGAAAGTGTTTCTGAGGCTTTCAAAAGTACTTTTTAAAAAAAATGTAAGTAATTTGTTTATTCTGTATTATTGTTTGCTTGCCTTTTTACTACTGCTCATGAAGATATATTATAAAAAAGAATATATTAAACAGAAGCAAATTTTATCCCAGATGGACAGTACTAGGCAAAAGAAAGTAAATTATCTTACAGTTTTGTTAGATAATAATGACTCTAAAGGAAACTTTATGTATTACTTGATTTAATTTAACAGAAAAATTAATTGTATTTTCAGTACCAGAAGAAAAATGAGGAGTTAGCAATATGTTGATAGTAAAGTCTATAACAGTATCTTATTTTATTTAAATATATAGTTAGGCCAGAAAATTCTAATGATCATTTTTCCATAATCATTCATTCATTCTGTAAATATGTGCTTCTGTGGATAAAATGGAAAACATAAAGGATAAATCCTTGTTATCAAAGACCTTATAGAGCGAAAAGATATTAAACAAGCAGTTATTCTGTTAGATATTATAGAATTATAATTACAGGGTACAATGAGACAGTATAGCAAGGGACTTGACTTGGGCTGGAAAATTAGGGCATATTTGCTGGGTGGGCTAACATTTGAGCTGAGCTCTGAAGGAATGATAGAGAAAAAATTAGATGAAAATGCCAATGAACTGCCAAGGCATGTCAAAAAAAAATGTTCAAAGTGCCTTGGACAAGATTTTAGGGTGTTAATGGATTTCATTGTAATTCATATCTTTGTAGAATTCTTTTTGTACTGTTTTGAATTTTTTGCTCACCTGACATACTAAAAATTTATAGGTGAGCCAAAGGAATAATAAACACATGTCATATAAATTATAAGTTATATGTTAAACATTTAAGTTAACTTTAGTTTCTGGCACTGTTGTGTGATTTATAAATCCATCTTCATAAAGTCTATACATACCTTGTAAATGATATGTTAGGATCTGTATTCTATTTGACTGTCCTTATAATCAGTATTTTCTTAAGAAATGAAGATTTCACTTTATGTGTCTATGTATATATTCACACTAAAAAGGACCTCATATTTAATTCCCTTTTATAGAAAAGAAAACTGAGACCAATCTCTTACTAAATTCCCTCAAAATTGTTTTGTTTTTATCTCAGGATTTGTTGTAGCTAAAGTCAACTTTAGAAATACCTGCATGCTTTTCTTACACTGACCATGTTTGAAAACTCATTTCAATTAGTGATAGTTGTGGCCAGCACTGTTTTGTTCTTCATTGCTTCCTTGGTTAATTTTGGAGTGAAATAATTGTGGATATAGTCACTTTATGGGCAGAGATAAAGGGATCATTATCTGTTATATATGTATTGACAGAATAAAAAGTGATTAGGTGATGACATATCCTACTCCCACCCATATTATTGTGTATTAGAACCTGAAGGAAGGTATATGTGTAGTTTTTAAGAACTGGCATTTATTGTTTTTCTAATATAAAAGAAGGAAAGCTTAACAATTTTCTTGATTAGTATGGATATATAAAAAATTAGAGTAAAAAGACAATAGACTAAAAGCTGTTATTTCTACTGCTGTTAGCTCATTTGTCTAGGTGTGGTTATTTTAAAGACTGTAAGTACATGTTTTTTCTTCCTAATATTTGAATGGCTTAATTTTGTACTAAATCAGAACCCTGAAAAGCTACAACTCTTATAAACCTTTTAACTTTTACTTCTTCTCCCTTCTAATAGCTTTCATTCATAGAACTAGACCACAATATTATACTATCCACTCTCACTATAGACTGAAGTAACAAAAAGAAGGAAAGAGGGAAAAAAAAATACAAAATACTTCTGTAATTGCTGAAAAGTTAAAATCTTGCCCATCAATTCTTATTCAGAATCTTGAAGAAATTTCCCTAGGAAAACCTAGATACCTGAAGCAAACATGAAGAGACTTAAAGAAAGAGAGAGCAATACAGTAACAGTCGGGTACTTTAATACTCTACTCTCATCATTGGATAGGTCACCCAGACAGAAATTCAGTAAGAAAATATTGGCCTTAAATGACACATTAGACTACGTGGACTTAATAGTCATATACAAAACAGTCCATTCCAAAGTAATACAGTACACATTCTCCTCAAGTGCACATGGGACATTCTCTAGGATAGATTATGTTAGGTTACAAATTGAGTCTTAATAAATTTAAAAAAAAAATTAATATCAAGCATCTTTTCAAGTCACAATGATATTAAAGTAGAAATCAGTTGCAAGCGGAATACTGGAAAATTTACAAATATGTGGAAATTAAACAGCATGCTACTGAACAACCATCAGGTCAAAGAAGGAATTAAAGAAAAAATTTAAAAATACCTTGAGACAAATGAAAGTTGAAATACAACACACCATAACATAGACGATGCAGTTCAGTGGGCATTCATAGTGATAACTGTCTACATCAAGGAACAAGAAAGATGTCAAATAATCAAGGAACAAGAAAGATGTCAAATAAACAATCTCAAGGAACAGATAAAGAACCAGAACTAATTTTTGAAAAGATAAAACTGACATACCTTTAGCTATATTTACCAAGAAAATAAGAGAGGCCTTAGATTAAATAAAATCAGAAGAAATGAAAGATATGTTACAATTGATATGGAAGAAATGCAAAGAATATTAAGACTATTATGAACAATTACATGCCAACATAAATCTGAGAAACATACAACTTACCAAGACTGAATCATGAAAAAATAGAAAATGTGAACAAGATTGATTACTAACATGGTTGAATTAGTAATCAAACTTAACAACAAACAAAAAGTTAGGTGGTTTCATTGGTGGATTTTGACAAATATTGAGAGAATTAATGTCAATCCTTCTGAAAGTCTTAAAAAGAAACAGAAGAAAATATAATACTTTGAAAATCATTTTACAAGGATACCAGTACCTTGCTTACAAATCCAGACAAGGATTCTGAAAGAAAAAACCTAAGGGCCTCCCCGGTGGCGCAGCAGTTGAGCGCTGGGTTGCGAAGCTGCCTTTGCAGCCTCTGCAGCGCCAGTTCTATCCCTGGTAGCTCCCCAGCCACCGAGTGGGGGTCCCACATGGCGCGCAGACCTCTCCTGCCACCCGCTGCTCCTCTCAGCAGTGTACTTCGGTCCTTTTGCCTGCTCTGCTCCCTGCTCTGGCTCTGGTGAATTCTCTCACCCTCCCACGTTTCTGACTGTACCCAGTGCTTGTATAAATAAATAAATAAATAAATAAATAAATAAATAAATAAATAAATAAAGCTTAAAAAAAAAAAAGTTATTTAAAAAGAAAGAAAGAAAAAACCTGAAAGACAATATCTAGGCTAAAGATAGATGTACAAATGCTTAAGAAAATAGTAGCAAGCTGAATATAACAGTACATTAAAAACTCATGCATCATGATCAAGTAGATTTTTTCCAAGATGTAAGGGTGATTCAGTATCTGCCAATCAGTCAGTGTTTTATACCACATTAACAAAATGAAGACTAAAAATACCATATTGTAATAGATACAGAAAAAGCATTTAACAAAATCTACAATCGTCATTTGATTACAGACTCAACAAAAAGGTATGGGTATAAGAGAACATAACTCAATGTAGTAGTAGAAAGACTACATGACAAGCCCACAGCTAATACCATTCCCAGCAGTGAAAAGCTGAAAGTGTTTCCTTTAACGCAGAAGCAAGACAAGGATAACAACTCTCACCACTTTTATACAATATAGTATCAGAAATCCCAGCCAGAATGGTTAGGCAAGAAAAAGAAAGAGAATCCTGGTAGGAAAGGAAGTAGTAAAACTGTCACTATTAGAAGATGACAATGTGTGTGTGTTTGTGTGTATGCGTATGTGAGAAATCCTAAGAACTCCATCAAAAAACTATTAGGGATAATAAGCAAATTTAGTAAATTTGTAGGATGTAAAATCAATATACAAAAATAAGTTGCATTTCTAACCACTAATAATGAATTATCAGAAATAGAAATTAAGAAAACAATTCTATTTAGAATTGCATCAAAAAGAAAAAAACCTGGGAATAAATTTCAACAAGGAGGTGAAACACCTGTACACTGAAAACTATAAGACTTCGATAAAAGAATTAAATACACAAATAAATAGAAAGATACCCCATGTTAATGGATTGAAGGAATTGCAAAAAATGTTCATTTTACCCAAAGTAATTTACAGGTCAGGGTAATTCATATGTGAATTTCAAAGACTTTTTTTTTTTTTTTTTTTTGGTGGGACCCTCGCTGGCAGGGAATGAACCGTCGCTGCAGAGGCTGCGGGCAGCCTCGCAGTCCAGTGCTCCACTGCTGTGCCACCAGGGGAGGCCCTCTCAAAGACATTTTTCAAATAAACAAAATGAACAATCCTAAAAGTTATATAGGATCACACCAAAAAAAGACCCTAAACAACCAATGCAGTCTTAAGAAAAAAAGAACAAAGCTGGAGGCCTCACACTTCCTTATTTCAATCTATACTTCAAAGTTATAGTAGTGTAACCACCATACAGGTCATCGAACAGAGTAGAGAATACAGAAACATACCTTCACATATATGACAAATAATTTAGAACAGTGGAGCCAAGAATATACAATGGGAAAAAGGATGTTTCTTAAATAAATGTTACTGGGAATGCTGTACATTCACATGAAAAGTAATGAAATTGATTCATTATCTTAAACCATCTAAAAAACAACTCAAAGTGAATTAAAAACTTGAATGTAATACCTAAAATAATAACACTCCTCGAAGGAAACATAGGTAGTAAAGTCCTTGACATTAATCTTGGAAGTGATTTTTGGGTTTGACACAAAAGAAAACAAAACAAGAGCAAAAATAAGTGGGACTACAGCAAAACTTATGCACAGCAAAAGAAACCCACAAAATGAAAAGCATCTACTGAATGGGAGAAAATATTTGTATATTATCTAATGAGAGGTTCATAGCCAAAATATATGAATGACTACTAAAATTTAAAAAAAAATCTGATTTAAAAAATGGACAAAGGATCTGAACAGACAGTTTTTCAAAGAAGACACAGGGATGGCTTCCAGGAATATGAGAAGGTGCTGGACATTGGTAATCATCAGAGAAATTCAAATCAAAATCACAGTGAGATATCGCCTCACTTCTGTAAGAATTACTATTATCAAAAAGACAAGAAATAGCAAGTCTTAACAAGACTGTGGAGAAAAGGGAACTCTCATGCACTGTTGGTAGTAATGTAAATTGGTGCTACCATTACAAAAAACAGTATGAAGGTTCTTCAAGAAATTAATAATAGAAGTACCATATAATTCAGCATTTCTTCTTTGCAGTTACCCAGAAAACAAACCAACCAACCTACCACTAACTGGAAAAAAAAAAAAGAAATCTTATTATTTGTGACACCATGAATGGTCATGAGTGTCACAGAGAACGGGTGTTTACAAATAACATTTAACTTTTTAATCATTTGATTAAAAAGTCAAAGAAAGATATTGTATAATTTCACTTATACATGGGACCTAAAACAGAACAAAACTAAATACAAAGTTTTGATTAACAGATAAAGAGATCAGATTGGTAATTGCCAATTCGTAGGTGGAGGTTGAGGGGGGGGGTTGAGGAAAATATGTAAGGGTAGTCAAATTTAGTTACAAATAAATAGGTTGTGGTGATGCAATGTAGAAGAACATTTTGTTAACTCATTATTAACAATGTATATTTGAAAGCTGCTAAGAGAATAAATCTTAAAAGTTCTTATCATGAGAAAAAATTGTGGTAGTGGGCTTCAACAAGACATGTGTTGATCATTTTGCAATATATGCAAATATTGAATCATGTTATATACATGAAACTAAATGTTATATATCAGTTATATCTCAATTTAAGAATAAATTAATTTCCCCAGAAGAAAGGCTCAAGACAAATTTAAGTACTTAAATTATTGGTTGTAGTTTTCTGAAAGCACAGTATTTTGAAAAGTTTTCTTTCCATTCTAACTTTGGAACTTGGGGAATAATTATAAAAAATTTATTTTTGTTTCCTCATTTTTTTTTTCTTTTTGATTAATGTTATTTTAAGTATATCTAGTTAGGGAGATGTAATCTATGAAAGTCACTGCCATTGAGTACTGAATTCTAGGCTGACAGTTCTCCCTCAGAACTTTAAAGCTGTCCATCCAACTGTCTTGCTTGCTTGCTTTTTTTTCCTCCTGAAGAAGGGGCTGTTCTCATTCTTATTTTTGTTTTGCTGCATATAATGTGTCCTTTTTCAAGGGGAGCTTTTAAGATTTTCTCTTTATGACTTTTTCTTTTGTTTGAGTAGGTAATACATGTTCATGGTTCAAAATTCAAAGTTTGATTATACATTGAGATATCCAGCAGTTTTTATCTCCCAAACCTCTAGATTCCATTTCAGTAGGCAAATAAGTGATTATTTTCTTGTTTCCTTCCAGAGATATTTTATGCATATATAAGAAAAATATTCATATCAATATTTCATTTTCCCCCAATTTCATACAAACGTTTGCATTCTACACAATGTTTTGTATTTAGTTTTTTTACTTGAATATTTTTATCCATTGGCAAAAGAAAAAGCATCAGTCATTAAAATGCACTTTTATGGATATATAGCCTACTAACTGGTATTTATTTTTTGTTACAATCAATTGCTGCTATTAACAATTCTTAATGAATTATCTTGAATGAATGGTCTTTGGAATATGTATGAGGTTACCTGTATATCATAGATATATCCTGGGAGTAGAATTACTGGATCAAGGAAAGATTATGGAGGATTATCCTTTGATTTTGATAATGCCAAATTTCCTCAGTAGAAGTTAAACCATTTTATGTTACCATAGTAATATAAGAGTACTTGTTCTGCCACACCTTTGTCAGTGGTGTTTTTAAGAATTTGTTTTTATGATGATAATTTTGAAACCTACACAAAAGTGAAAGAATATTATGCACTATCCTTACCCATCATAAACTTCAATGATTATCACTGTTTCAAAATCTTGTTTCACCTATAACTCTTCATTCTTTACCCATTACTGGCTATCTTTTATATACTGCTTTATTGAGGTATAATGTCCTTAATATTAAATTTATGCAGTGTAAGTGTATGTATTTCAATGATTTTTAGTAAATTTATAGTTCTGTGGCTATCACCACAGTCCAATTTTACAATACTTTCATCACCTCTAAAAGCTGCATAATCACTCATTTACAGTCAACTCCCAGTGCCGTTCCAGCTCAAGGAAATCATTGATCAGTGTTTTATCTCAGGAGAGTTGCAATTTTTAGACATTTCATATAAATAACGTGATAAAATATGTAGACTTTTACAGATATGATAAAATATGTACACTTACAGATATGGTTCATCTGTATTGTAGCATCATTCCTTTCAGTGCTGAATTGTATTCTGTTATACAAGTACAGTACATTTTGCTTATGATTCAACAGTTGATTATGATACTGAATTATTTTCAATTTTGGGGCCAATGATAATTATGTTCAAATTTTGTGTGAACAAATGTTTTTGTTTTTCTTTAGTAAATACCAAGGAATGAAATTGCTTAGGTATTATATTTGTATGTTTAACATTTGTTTAATACGGAACTGCCAAACTTTCCAAAGTGGTAGCTAAACTGTGATATATGGGAGTTTCATTTTCTTCTCACTTCATTAACATTTGTTATTATTTTTCATAGTGTTTCTAGTAGTTATGTAATTGTATATCATTTTGGTTTTGTTTGGCTAGAACAATATCATTGTATAGCTAGTACAGTATCATTGTATCAATGATATTGCTATTGTATATGTTTTGTAAAATGTCTATTCAAATCAATTTTCCATTTTTAAACTGGAATGTTTACAGTCTAAGTTGTAAGAGTCCTTTATATGTTCTGGTTACACACTCTTTATCCAGTATGTTACTTTCGAATATTTTTATTGATATCTTTTGAAGAATATTACTGGTTGTAAGAAAGTTGACTATAATTTGCCTTGTGTAGTTTTTCCCACATGATTTTTTTTATCCTACACTTCTTAGCTCTCTGGGTTTATAATTGTTACCAAGTTTGGGAAATTTTTTTTTTTTTTTTTTTTTTCAGAAGGGACGTCACTTGATGTAAATTGACAGTTGTCTCCAGCTTACTGATTGTTCTATTCATTTTTTTCAGTCTTTTTTCTGTTTGTGTTTTATTTCAACAGTTTATTTCAACAATTCAAGACATTTATCCTACCCTTACAATGTATTTTTCATCTCATTGTATTTATTATTTATAAAAGTTTTATTCTTGTGTTGGGAACCATAAAAAACAAAAACAGGACATGGGCCACATTTGCCAACTCCTCAGGCAAAAAGCCATCACACTAAATACAGAAATGGAAGATAAAGGACCCAAATAAAACTTTTATGTAAACAAAGGTAATTTCTTGGGGAGAAGGATTTTTTAGTTACCAAAAGTTTTATCTAGTTTATAACTCTGCCTTATTCTTTTTTTTTTTTTTTTTTTTTGGTATGACTACCCAAGTTAGACATTACACCCCTGCAATTAAATGACTGTTGACTTAATTTAAGTGATTTTTTTATTTCTAGAATATTTTTGATTTGCTAATATCTTCCACTTTGTATTGTCAACATTTCTTTATTACTAAAGCTATCTAATATTCTGACTCTGGTTTTAATATATAAACTGTAGATTTTCTGTTGGTTCTTGTTCATGGTGTTGTTTCCTTGTTCAATTTTTTGTGTATTTCCATCTCTTTAATTTAGATCGGAGAACTGTCAACATTTCTTGTAGGGAGATGTAGTGTTGTCAAACTCTAACTTTTGTTTAACTGAGGAAACGTTTATTTCATAATTGAAATAGAGTCTTGCAGGATATAGGATTCTTGGTTGGCAGGTTTTATATTTGAGTATTTTGAATATGTTATTCCATTCTCACTTTGCCTGCAAAGTGTGTGCTGAGAAGTCTAAATGAAAATCTGATGGAATTACCTTTCTTACCTGTGCTACCCCACCTCCAGATACCTTCAATATTTTTTGTCCTGGACTCTTACTAGTTTCATTACTGTATGTCTTGGCATATGTCTCACTGTATTCAGCTAATAAGATGTTCTTTATGGCTCACAGACTTAGATATTTTGTTTCTCCTCCATATTTGGTAAGTTCTTCTATTATTTCTTTGAATAAACTATATGTTCTTCTCTCTTTCTTTGCCTCCTGTGATTTCCATTATCCTTATGTTGCCTTTTATACTGGAGTAAGATAATTCTCCAAGTGCTTTACCTTTTTTTTAGATCTTATTTCTGCCTTTTTCTACCTGGATCCTTTGTGTATTACTCTTTTCAAGATCACTGATTATATTCTCCATTTGGTTCATTCAGATATTTCTTTGGGGACTTGACTCCAAGACAAGGAAAAAGCAAAAATTTAAAAAATGGCACTAAAGCAAACTAAAAATGGCTTCTGCATAGCAAAAGAAGGTATCATTAAAATGAAAAGACAGCTGAGTGGGAGAAAATATTTTCACATCATATATCCAACAAGGGTTTAATATCTAAGATCTACACAGGACAACTTGACCACAAGAAAACAAATAACCCAATCCTAAAATGTGCAGAAAGATAAATAGACACTTCTGAAAAGAAGACATACAGAAGACCAATAGGCACATAAGAAATGCTCTTCATTGGTTATCAAGGAAATTTAAAATCAAAACCATCTCACAGTTATGAGAATGACCCATAATCAAAAAGCCAAAATCAATTAAGTCTAGTGAGTTTGTGGAGAAATAAAGGAACCCTTGTTCATTGTTGGTGGGAATGTAAACTGATACAGCTCCTTGAGAAAACAGCATGGAGATTTCTCAAAATATTAAAAATAGATCTGCCCTATAATTCAGCAGTTCCATTCCTAGATGTATATTTGGATAATGCAAAACCACTAATTTGTAGGGAAATGTGCACTCCTGTTTTCTTTGAAACACTAAGAGCCAAGTTATAGAAGCAACTGAAGTGCCCAGTGACAGCTGAATGGATAAAGAAGATATGGTACATACACATAATGCAATGTTATTCAGCTATAAAAAAAAAGAATGAAATCTTGCCATTTGTGACAACATGCGTGGAACTGGAGGGGTTACTTAGCTAAATGAAATTAAATTAGGATGAGAGAGAAATACAGGGTGATTTTATTCACATTTGGAAAATAAACAGACAAAACTAAACCAAAATAAACCCTGAAAACCTGACTGAGAATTGAAGTTATCAGAGGGGAAAGAGCTGGTGGTGAGGGGGGACCCAGTGACTATGGGAGAAGATTATTGGGGCTTTTGTGGTGGGTGTATTGTTGCAAAATACATCTGAAGAGTTGTGATTCTATACCCCTAAATCATACGCACTGTTGTAAACCAGTGCTATCTCAATAAAACATGATATAAAATAAAACAGAAAGGTTTCCTAGGAAAGCTTTCACACAGTGGGGAAACCTGTAAAGGGGAAAATACAGCCTGAATTCCAGTCATTCCAATGACAGAATATAGTCTATTTCATAAATTGGGCCTCTAGTGGTGCATTATTTAAGCTTGCATAGCTAACAGGTATATACTGATTATGAAAGTCAAGTATGAGTATATGGTATACTTTTTTTGATTTAAATAGTCTGTCTTTTTTAATTTAATAGTTAAATTTATAGAATTTAATTATATAAAGTCTACCCAATATAAATGTTTCGTTTTAATATAAATAATTTTTTAGGTAATTCTATTTTGAATATTTAAATTTAGGTAAATTGATTATATTAAAGAATGTAAAGACTACTATAGTTTATATTGTACTGAACATATTCACTAGTAAATACCATACAAACAGTATATTTTTTATTATTTATTTTAAAAAAATATTTATTTATTTATGCATACAAGAGCTGGGGTACAGCCAGAGGTGTAGGAGGTGAGAGGATTCACCAGAGACAGAGTGGGGAACAGAACAGGCAGATAGACTGAAGTACACTGCTGAGGGGAGCAGCGAGCAAGTCAAGAGAGGTCTGCGCCATGTGGGTTTAGCTCCCTGGCCGGCCAGGGATCAAACTCGTGCTGCAGAGGCTGCGGACTGCTTCATAGGTTGCGTCTTAACCCCTTGAGCCACCAGGGAGGCCCTATTTCTTTTTTTTTAAGATTTATTTATTTATACAAGAGCTGGGGTACTGGCCAGAGGCGCAAGAGGGTGAGAGAATTCACCAGAGACAGAGCAGGAAGTATAACAGGCAGACGACTGAAAACACTGCTGAGGGGAGCAGCGGGTGAGGCAGGAGAGGTCTGCCGCACCATGTAGGTATCTCCCTGGACGGCTGGGAATCAAACCTGTGCTGTAGAGGCTGCGGATACCTTCACAGTGCTGTAATCAATCCGCTGTGCCAGGGAGGCCCCAGTATATTTTTTAAAAGAAACTTTTTGGTGAGTTTAATCACATCTTAAAAATTATAATAAAAATGAAAAATAATACTTGATGTCTTATTTTTCAACGAAATGATACATACACAGCTGAAAACAAATAATCTCTGAAGAATACATGTTTGCTTGTAAATTGTTGAAGGGAAACTTAGATAGCAATGTTAACAGTACAATAAAGTTGTAAGTTATAGTACAATAAAAATTGTACTGTATTAATTTCAAACACCTAGAGCACTGGCAGGGATTGTGAGTCATCACAAGAGGTAGCTACTACTATTTTATAAATCAAGAAACTGAAACATATTGATATTAGGTGACTTAATGTAAATTATGTGGCTCTAAACCATGGATGGGTTAAGGGCCAGATACTATTTTGCTTTTAGTGCTTAAGATTTGGGTTGCCTCTACTCAATTCTGTTATTGTACTGTAAAATATCTATAGTCAATATGTAGATAAAGCATGGTTTTTGAATTACATGTAATTTTACTTGTCATGAAATAGTCTCTTGGATGTTTTAAACAATTTAAATATGGATATGTTTTCTTATATAATGCAATATATAAAAATAGGCATTTCTGTAGTCAAGTTTGTTCCTTAGGTAGTAGACTGCCAGACCTGCTCTTCAGGTATATTTTGGGGTACTACTTTGTTCTCTTTTGGATCTTTTACCCTGTACATTGTTGGGTTTTCTTTCAAGAGGACTGTTCAGGTGGATCTCTAAACATGTAGTTGATCCTTCACACTAGTCAATAGAAAACATAGCTTGTTTAAAACATGAAGTTTCTACTTCTACATATAATTTAGATTCTCCTCCTAGTGATTTGACTATTGCAAAATTATTTGTTGACATCTCTTTATCTTACTTTAAGAAAGAGCTTAGTAGACCATGATGTTTTTTCTTACTTACTCTGCATTTATTTTGCATGTTTTTTTCCCCTCATTTATTATCATGGAGTTGGGCCTTGTTATTCAGGTAGCTGTGAGGCATGAACAGATCTTTAATTTTGCTTTTCCTTTTATATTCACATAATGCAAACATTCTATAATTCTGTATATTTGGTTATCTATAAGGTTATGATCTGCATAGTGTTTTCTACATTTACTGTCATAACATATTTTATTTTTTTCTAAAACCCTTTGTATCTCTCCCTCCATCAACACAATTGATTGCCCTATCAGTCAATACCTGTATTCAATATAGTGACATAATCATAATCCTACTCCTTTTTACCTAGTGCAAATTTAACTGCCTCAGTATTTCAACATGTTATAAGAGATATGCAAAATTGTAGTACTGCAATAGTAGAGAAGAATCAGCTTTATATCATCTAGGCCAAATTCTTAAATGATATCATGTGACTAGATGTTGAGGAAGCAACAGAGTAAAAAATCTACAGATCCTGTAGGAGTTTTAGGGAAGTGAGAAAAGTTTGCTATGATTGGAAAGCATGGAATTTGTGGTAAAATGTATATGTGTGAGAAGTTCTGGATCAGACATGAAGGTTCTCATGTCATAAGGAATTTGAGTTTTCTCTTCTAGATCAGTGATTTCAAATACCTAAATAGAATAGAAGGGGAAAGTAAGTAATAAATAAGACAAGCAGACTGTGTTGGAGAAATAACAGAAGTGGATGAAGACTATCAAATAAAAAAGGGAAGTTCATGCTCTTTCTAAAGACAGTAGCTGCACAGCTTATTTTGCCACGATGAGATGCCAGGCTCTGTGTAACAGGGATTCTTGTTTTTCGGTAGCTCAGAGAAATCTAGAATCAATATGAAAGAATTCAGGTGTTAAGTGTTGACAAATAAGTAAAGTATTTTATCCAGAAGTATTTTATACAAAAGAATTATGTCAATGGAAGGTCTTTGCTTTAGATGGTACAATCCAAATACCAGTTTGGAAAGTCCATGTCAGATAATTTTGTGTTTGAGGAAGAGAGATGTGAATCAATGCCTTATTAATAGGCATATAGAAGATTCCAAGGTACATTGATGGGGATTTTTTTCATATTATTAATATTCAAATCACTGCAAAAGGGTTAATAATGAAAAAAGTAATTCTTCCCCCTATGCCTGACCCCTAGTTTGTTTGCCCTGTGCAAAGAATTGCTTTTACCAGTTTATTGGATATCTCTCTAGATAGTCTAATATCCATTGGTTATGCATGCCCTCTACACTCTCACTCCCACTACAAAAATTATAAAATTCATTCATATATATGCATATTCCCATATTTTCATTATATGTTCTTGTATTGGGTGTATTATAATTAATATTGAAAGTGGTAGACATTTAGTATATTTCCATTCTTTTCCTAAAAATCATCTGGATGCCCATGTGTATATTTGTGTATATTCAGAGGATTAAATTTTCCTATAAGTAGAACTGCTAAGTCATGGTATGTCATAAAATTTTTATGACAATTACTGTGCTGCCCTTAAAAGAGGAGGTAGTACCAGTTACCACCCACCAAGAGTTAGAGTCTATTTTTCTGCATTAAAGCCATCATAGGATACATCAATATTTTTATTTTTATAAGTGACAGGAGAAATGGTATTGTTCTTTGTAATTTTCACTCAAGTAGAGCACCTTTTCATATTTGAAAAAAATTTACTTGTGTTTTTCTTCTATGAAAGCATTCTTTTCCCCTATTTTTTAATCAAACTATTGACTTTAAAAATTATTTGTATAAGCTTTGTAATTAAGGAAATCAGCAAAGATTCATTTCTTCATGTCTCATTCTGCTTTGGACTGGTTTTATGGTTCTCTTTGGTCTGCTGACATTTAAATTTTATGTCAAATTTATAAAAATGTCAGCTTATACAGTATGTGTAGAGAGGTCCTTGTAATTATTATGTATTACTTAGGTCTTTTACATAATTTTTAGAACTATACCATTTCACAGTTACATTTATAGTTGGTATCCCTGTAGTTGGTATCTTCTAGTTGAATTAAAATTCAGATTTTGATTTATCATTTATGCTCCTTAAGATTGCCAAATAATTAATAATTTTATAGTTTTTCATGCTCATGATTAGAACATAGTATTTCTTCTTCTATGAGCTCATCAATAATTAAAGACACAATGTATTGAATGATAGTATTTTTGAAATAATTTACTTGGAAAGGAGAAACCACAACAATGGCAATCTCTCAAGAGTGGGATAATCTGTTAAGCCTAAAATTCAAGGGCCTGTTAGCCATTTATTAGATATGCAATTGGTGATTTTGTTAGAGAATAAATGTTGGCTGTGAGTTTCATGGTGACTTTTACTTAACTGTCTTATATTTTTGTGTCAATTATATACACTCCTTATCTCCCTTTGAAAAATTGGATTTTGAATTTTCTCCGAGTTCCAATTTACTAGGTAAAAGTTGACTATGTGTTCATTTTACATCATCTTGACATATGTAGTCACTTTTTTGCTAACTGGTATACCACTGAATTTTTTGCACTGTGAAGCTTGGTTGGCAATGAGTAATGTTGTAATTGTTCATTCTTTCTTCTGAGACTTCATTGTATTTCTTGGTATTTTCCTTGAAGATGCTTCTATTAAAATTTTACTGAAAACATAAAAGGAAGCCTAAATGATTTATAATTTTTTCAAAACCAAATATTTTAAAACTAAATATTTTATGTTACATGACTGTTATTTTTTAAATTGGGTCAAAAACATCAAAGAAACAATGAAAGTTGTTCACTTATTCTTTCTAGGAGTTTCTTTGAGTTGCTGCTGTTCTTTGGAAGAGATGAGTTTTATGAAGAGCCCTTAAAGGATATTCTTGGATCATTCCAGGTAAAACGGTTTACTATTTTATAGCTGCCTATTTTTAAAACAGACTTTTATTTCCCTCCTAAAAATAATATATCAGTTTTTTTTTACCTGTAAGTTTTTATATTTACTAAGGTAGTAATGCTTAAGATCCTATTATAGTGGTGGATAAGAAAGTTTCTTGAATCTTTAGTTGTATTTCTAAGCAGTTCATAGACAGGATTCCAATTTCACATTGGACAATCCAGAGTTTGCTGCCATCATCCTTACAGACTACTCCTAATATATCCTATACTTATACTCACTATTTTATTATGACAGGCTTTATTCCTAAAGCTCCATGTAGAACTTAACCCTAGAAAAAACTCTGCTTGTCTAGACTAGGAGCATACTGTCTCATGCCACTTTCTCTTGACTGTACTCTAATTATATCATCTATTTTCATAATAGCTTTCCCAAGATAGGAGGCAGATTTTTGAGGACATATTGGTAAATGAAAGAAGAAAGTAAATTCAGAAGGGAATGGCAAAAGATCCCAAGACCTCTCCTATAGATGCAAGAATACTTTGATCTTGAGTGACAGCAAATCTAATACAGTGGCTCAGTAATGTGTTATTGGCATTATCTCATCTGCATTTCTCAGATGAACAAAGGAAGATGTACTTTGAAACCTCCCCCCCACCCCACCCAGGGGTAAAAATGTTCAGACACATTATTTTACATTTATTCCTATGGAGTTACCAAGAAAGGTGAGTCAGAAATATTGCTCTCCACCAGAGTTAGAGAAAAGTCATTCAATACTTTCTCTTACCTAAAACTTGTATTTCACATTTATTGAAAGAGAACTTTTAGACTGAATTAAAAAAGATTTTTATGAATGATCTGGTACATATGTAAAGTGGGGTCAGTGTATAAGTGACAAAGATATTTTTTTGTTCAGACTAGAAGTAGGTCTTTGTTAACCTGGGGCTTTTTAATCAGCCTGTGTTTCTTTGAAAGAGTGGAAGAAGTTGCTGGAAGAAGGTAGGGAATATAACCTCCCAAACAGGAGGATGCCCAAGGCTATCTTACTGCAATAACAACATAAAAGAAGAGCAATCAATCAAATATAAGGAACCATCCAAAAGAGGAGTTTAAATATGTTGATATGGCCACTCTTTTTCACTGGGGCAAGTAGTGATGTCCCCTAAAACTTTAGAGTGTGTATTTATTGTCATAAATCTACAAACCTTCAAGAATTTCAGCCAATGTGAAATTTAGAACCATTGACTTGACTAAAATCTTCTGAAACCCTGGACCAGGTCCCTCTCTACTTGGAATAAACTGCCCAAAGAGTTAGTTTGACAGTCTTTATCTTGGTATTCAAAACCACCTTAATAGTGCTGGTTAAAGGCTTTTACAAAATATAACGAAATCAGCCTAATAGCAAGCCATTTTGTGAGGAGCAGTTTCAAAATTGTTTTCCCATATTATCTGTTCTGATGTCCTCTCCTCTCTCTGCTCAATTCTGTTTTGACTGCGTATTTTCCTGTAAATCTTTAACCATTACCGTAACATGAATCCATCTGTATTTTATCTGTGACTTGAACGTCTCTAATTACACTGTTAGATATGGTAGGCAGAGACTGATTTTCATCCCTGTGTCTCTAACATTTATTAGTCTTAGTCCCTTAGTACTGATACACATTTATCAGCATAAAAGAAGGAGAAATAAATCATTCCAATCTGGTGTCTAACCATTTCTTTTAAAAAACAATCCTTTTAAAGATGTATCATTCTTTCTGAGCTCTAAAAAATAACAGTGAGGCATATTGTCTGAAACTCTACTTCATGGTCCATTTGTTTATGATTATGTACCGTGAAGTGGGGGAAAGATTAATAAACATCTTCATGGAATGAAACCATCAATATTTACTTGTGTATTCTACTTTGATAATGTATAGAAAACAAGTTGAAGTGTGCTTAGTTGTGAGAAAAATGTAAGGGAAAAGATTTTATTGTCTATAAAAGAAACATACTTGCCAAGTGTACCACATATTTAGCACTGAAGGGAATGGATGTTAAAATTAAAATTTCATATCTTAACATTATTTTATAAAGATTGTATTCTTTAGATAGACTGCTTGGAATGTATAAAGTTTTGATATTTTTCCCACTGGCATATATCTTTTTGAAATTATTATTCCTGATTGATAATTAGTGTAGGTCATCATCTTTTCACTTTCTCTGTAATTTTTTCAAAATAATCTGTTGGAGAAATACCCTGCTTCAGCTGTTGACAGTGTATAATCACTTTGAAGAGATAAAAAAACCAGAGTTATTTCAAGCATAAAATATATAATAAATTAGAGATAGTTAAGCTCAAGGGACTAAGAGCAAACATCCAAAAGATGAGGTATCAGTACCAGTAAGTTGCATATTTCAAGAAAGGTCAGTGTATGCTGACAGATGCAATAGTAGTCTACCAAACATTGTGCATTGACAGTTAATCACACCATACTTTTAAACCATAAACAAGGATTTATATCCTGAGCATATTGCAGTCTTTTATTGTAAGGAGCAGGTATATAAGTGCTTTCTGGTACCACTGATAGAATTAACACTTTGAAACTAGCCCTGAAAGGCGTTATCAGGATCATTGAGGCATTCATTGTTCACTGAAAAATGACTCCGTAGCATATCCTAACATGTAACAACTAGAATTATTAGCATAGTAGTGTAGTGCTTGAAGTAGTTTGAATATTTTTTTCAGGCAAAATATTAGATCATAGTAAATTTAGCTACATTTTTGTTTTGTTTTGTGTTTTTTTTTTTTTTTAATAGAGGCATGTTTTATTTATTTTTTTGTTTTGTTTATACATGCACTGGGTACAGTCAGAAGTGCGGGAGGGTGAGAGAATTCACCAGAGCCAGAGTGGGGAGCAGAGCAGGCAGAAGGACCAAAGTACACTGCTGAGGGGAGCAGCGGGCGGCAGGAGAGGTCTGCGCGCCATGTGAGACCCTTCTCCGGTGGCAGGGGAGCAGCCGGGGATCGAACCGGCGCCGCAGAAGCCGCAGGCAGCTTCTCAACCCAGCGCTCAACCGCTGTGCCACCGGGGAGGCCCAAATTTAGCTATAAAGAACTATAGAAAGCATTAAGGTCTGTCATGTATTTTAATAAATGATAAAACTGAGGATCAGAGATTTTTTTCATTCTTCTGTTCACAATATTTACTGGAGATTAAGTAAATTTGTCCAAATTATATCATAGGCAGTACTGTGACACCTGTTCTTTTCACTGACACCATTGTTCTTTCTGCTGAATCAGATTTCATATCTTTTTGTGGGAATCTGCTCAGAGAAAATCTTGTGTGTACCCTAATTCTGCTTTAGGGTTTATTTGTTTTACAGATTAGAACTACAAAAATAGCACCTCTCTGTTGGCTTTATTATTTCATTACTTGTTAAAAAATGTTCATGGTAGAGTTGTGCTTGCATTAGCAAGGCAATCGCCAGTTAATTTTTATATTTGATTTTTTTCTCATTGGTGGTTTTACTATATTTATGGTTGGTTTCCCTTTAGGATAAATTCTGATTTCAAGTTTACGTACTTTTTTACATTTACTAAAGTTCTTAAAATCTACAAAAATGTAATCAGGAAACAATTACTCATATTTCAATGTTTTTTAAAGTCCCCAAAGGGTATAGCTTTAATTGTTCATTAAATACATATTCTAATTATTTTCTAAAATAATTTGTAGTTTATACATTTTTATACAGGGAATCACTTTACAAATTGTTTAATTCAAAAAGGTAAAACTCATGCCATTTGTAGCAACATCGATGGACTGGATGGAACACATTGACATTATGCTAAGTGCATTAAGTCAGAAAGAGAAAGACAGATACTGGAATGTGTCACTTATATATGGAATATAGAGAAACCAGACACAGGGTCAGATAAAGTCGAAACTCACAAACTAGCCCTTGAAAGCTAACTTTAGAAATGAGGCTCTAGAGGGGAAAGGGGAGAGGCAAGCACAAAGAGGGTAGGAAGCACAATATGGTAGTGTACTATGGCAACATCACTGCAGGCAGGGATTCCTGTATTTCCAAAATGCAAACAGCAATATAAACCAGTACTAGTTACCTCAATTAAAAAAAAAAATAAAAAAGAAACTGTTTACTCCAGTTCCTTTGTATTAATCAAAAAGTTAAGCTGCAGTGGAGTTGAGGTTTTATAGAAGCAGAACAAAGGCCTATAAGTCTTACCCTCAACCAAGATTTCTTCCCAGCACTTCCTAACCTATTACATGAAATGATGTAACTGTGTATTTGCAATAATGAATATGTCAAAGGATAGATTTAAAGAAATGTTTTATTTATACTATTATGGAAGTGCTTCATTATCTAAAATTTTTTTGAAAACTCCCTTACTGGGAAGAAGGAAGAATAAAATTTATCTGAGTGATAGCAGATGAAGGGCTAAACTAGATAAAGCTAGAAATGTTAAAGATGCAGCCAATCAGATGTTACAGAAAACTGACATGATGTTTAGGATCAACAGAAGATGAGTTCTGATTTCAGACACAAGACCAGTAACACTTAAAGTCAGAAGTCTCCTGACCTCTGATATCACACCCACATACTATTTAAAAGAAATCTGAACGTACTGACAATATATGTGTATATGTATTATATATGTGTATATACTAATACTACATATATTGTGAAACATAAAAATACATTTATAAAGTGTAAAAGTAAAATAATGTTTTACAGTCTAAAAACTTTATTGGCACTGTGATTGAAAATTTTAACACTTGATCACTTTAGAACTCTGATTTTAAGTTCAGTTTATTGAAATTTGATTACTGTATTTTGTTTTAATTGCTGTTATTTTGAATAATACCCATTTTTAACAAATGAATTGAAAATTTATTAAAAAGCTCTAATGGAAAAAATTTCATCAGAAAATTCTAGTTTGTTTTTTTTTAATGGCATAGATACACATAGTATTGGTGACATACAGGCTTCTGGCAACCATCATCATATGATGATATAAATATTTCCAAACATTGATTTAAATAAAAGACTTTCTCAAGAACTTTATTTGGAAAATCACTAATTTCATTGCTATACTGTCCCCTTTACCCTATATGGACCAACTCAGAATGTTTTTTTTAGAAATCAGTTTATTTACTCCTGAAGAATTTTATATTAAAGAAGAACAAGTTTGTGATAATTGTCTTTTTGTAAAAAAAAAGGGTAACATTTTAGATTTTATAGTTTTTGGAAGTGCCTGACATTAGTGTAAACAAAGTGTAATAAAAGATATTCTAGTCTTATTTCAAAGTAGTAAAAGGATATTACTATAATTTAGGGGCTTTGTTTTTTTATAAAATTAACTACATTGAAGAACTTTTATATTTTTGCTTGATTTGTGCAGTAGCTAATTAATGGATTTGACATGTGTTATTATATAAGTTGTAATCTGTATTTTTCATTCAGAATATGACAGACGTTGCATAGTACTTCCACATACATAGATTTTCATAAAATCCTATTTTAATTTAAAAAGTCATTCTTAAGAATATATATTTTCTAGTACACCCTTTTTTACTCTGGCTCCATTTAAAGAAGTTTAGGAAGATGTCAGCAATAATGCAAGGCCCTTCTCTTAAGTGATAAGTTCCAGAAAAGTGAACTGGTACAAATTTTCAGTACTTCAGGAAGAAGTTTATTATGGATTGAGGTAGCTATTAGAGGCCTCAGGGAAAAAGTGGGACTGATAAAGATAGGCAGGAAATGATTAAAATAGGTTTACAGACAATTGTAGGAGAAATTAATATGAGAAAAGACACAGGCAAGAGAGTACAAGATGACTTTCGGAGACACAGAAAAGACCAGGCTGGAGAAAAGGATCATGATGTGGAGGAGGTGAATGAGTAGGTAGGTAAGTTTAGAGGTCCTTTAATATGAATTTGGGGCTTTTAAGAATTTCATCCTATGAGAAGCTGCTACAAGGTTCAAATCAAGTATGTAGAAATGGCCAGAACACTGACCGATAGCTTCACAGACATGTTGTAGTAACCAACTCTAAAGTGGCAATAAATCCAGGAAAGAGAAGTTTTCTGGAGCAACACATTAAGTTTACTCAACAGTGGACTGTGATTCTGAAAGTGTGAGAGTAGTAGTAGTTGTGTTTTCTTTCTACCTTTTTCAAAGGAACAGGGTTGACCATTTTTGAGGGACAATGATAATAGATAAGAAATAACTAAAAAAAAAAAAAAAGAATGAAATTACTTAACTAAAGAAAGGGTTAGGTTAATATGCGTCCAAATTTTTAATGAAGTAAAGCTATATACTCTAGGAATGATAAGCTGTGAATTCTACAGTGATTTAAATGCTTCCATTTTAACTTTGGAGGCTTTTAATTTGAGTATCATCCAAAAAAGCCACTATATTATTTAAAGAAGAGCCAAAAGATACATTTTTAAGTATCCTCTGTCTTTTTAAATAGACCAAAATGGACTCTATTTCATTTTTTATTTCTTATCCAGGGCTACTTCCCATAGAAGTAGTCTTTCCAAAATATGGACCCAGGACACAAAACCTGACACAAAAAATAAACTCACACTTAGAATTATCTTGGAGAAATGAAATTTAATATCTTGACAGGCATTACAATAAACATTTATAAAAGTACACCCTAGATGTAGGAGGTGCAATAAACAGGTATGCCAAGAGTTGACTATGGGATAAAGGTTGTTAAATATACAGATTTTCAGGGTTTTGTCCTAGAAATTTTGATTCATTAGGTTTGAATGTGGACCTGGGAATCTGGACTTTTTTTCAAATCAAGAGCTCATAGTGTTTCTTAATTTCATCTAAGCTTAGGATATTGACACTAGACCTATTTCACCGTATCTTGATTTAGGTCTATGTCAGGTTTAGTCCCACACATCTAATGGTGTGGTATGATTGGTACCTCATCCATCATAAAATAGGATGGGTTGAATTTTAGGGGCAGCAATATGTGTGTCTAGAGTAATTTGGGAGTTTTTTTACCTTGAAGTTTGAAACTGATTAATTGTTTTTAAGCATGAAGCCATTACTATAGATTGTTACTGTGTTACTTGAAGTAAAAAGAAGCCTGGCTGAACAATAACTTTATACCTTACCCTTATTTTAATTTTTCTGAATGCTATAATATTCTGACAATGTGGAAATGCAGAAATTAATTTTATGCTAAGGCAACTGGATATCCTAAATTATAGTATTTATACAAAATATTAAAATATAACAAATAATAGCTAACATTAAGTGCTTACTATGTGTCAGGCACTTTCCCAGCACTTTGTAAAACTTTGTTATTCAGTCCTCACAACAATCCTATGAAATAGGTGTTTTTAATATCTATTTTGCAGAGGAGTTAACTGAAGGAGCACAGAGAGGTTAAGTAACTTGCCCATTATACATAGGGTTTTTACTTGCTTACCTGCTGGTTTGAATTTGGGAGTACCCTAACTAAATTTTTAGAAATAACTTCATGTTCTGATGTAATGATCCTTTGATTTATATGACTGAATAATTATCTTGATATTTGATTTCTTCTAATGCATTGTTTTCTTAAAAAAACATTTTCTTGTATATTTTAATAAGGAATGAAAAGTGACATATAGAAATCACTTTGGAACATTTAATGAGGAATGAACTTGGCAATTTAACAAAAGTAGAGTTTATTGCCACTTTGAATATGTAGTTTGATGATTCATCTGGCAAGTAAAGTTTGAAGATATATCGAAGCTTTCTTCATTTTATAGTTGTTACTAAGTTTTAATTTCTGACAGAATTTTTAGCACAGAAAAATTCTGGCAACTGCTTAAAATTAAGGTGGAATTAATCAAAATTTTAACACTGCCAATTTCAATAGTTTCTTCTTAAGGCTTTACACTCAATTTTTGCATTTTTAAAAGTATTTATACTTGCAGTAGGTGTTCAGTTAATCTTTTTAATTATCAAGTTAAATTCTTTGAAACATTTTTTAAAACAACACCCAACAAAGTATACAGTGAATGAAAGAAGTATAGTGAAACAATTAAACCTTGTAAATCTAAAAAATCAAATTTATAAACTCAGTAAACCAAGTTCGCCTAAATATTAAACTTTGTAAACTTTTCTGTTATATATATTGCATATTATAATAAGATTACAGATTCTGTTAAACCATTTCAGATATATTAAGAATTCTAGAAAATATACACAGATTATCAGTTAAGGCCCAATTTACCAGTACCTCTTTATCTTAAATCTGATGCCGTTGTCATATTATAGACTTGACTCATTCCTTTAACTAGACATTTCTTCATCCCAAGACTACAAATCTACTTACACATCAAAGCAGAATAGAATTTCTATCTTCCAGTCTTCTACCATAACTAAGATTATTCATTTGGGATCAGGGCAGGGGACCTGCCCTGATACATATACAGGGGACCCTTGTATACTTGCCAACCAAAGTCTGCACTAGGCGGGGACCACTCTATCCCCTTCTTATAGTCAGGCTCTTGCCTGTCATTGTAGCTAAATATTTAGGTTTTACATTTTTGCAACCTGGTTCTTTTCCAAGAAATGATGCATCCCTTAAGTTTTTCCCTTAGGTTACACCTTATCCCTATTATAATGGGATCATCTAAGTCCAATTATGTATAAACTGTGTAACCTTTGGCATTAAAGCCTATTTGTGGACTAATGGGGTTTTGATACCCTATGTAAGTTACTATAATAACCCTTTCTCTTTTATAATTTAATAGCTGTCTGATTGACCATCAGTCATTTCACTGACAATGATGATCAAGTTTAGTTTTTAACCCCTTTAAATTCACAAAGCCAAAATGATTTTTCTCTCCTAGGAATGCCAGAATCACCTCCGCAGATATGGAAATGTGAATCTGGAACTGGTGACTCGAATCATTAGAGATGGTGGCCCATGGGAAGATCCAGTGTTGCAAGCTGTTCTTAAAGCCCAGCCAGCATCTCAGGAGATAGGTACTTCAGGAGACTCAAAATCAAAACCAACATTTGTGAGAAGCAAACACAATTTCTTTTTCTTAACTAGAGCAGTAATAGTAATTTTTCTTTATTTTATAATACTGAGTATGCAAGTAATGTATTTTCACATTAAGTATGTTATTACCAACCTAGCCCAAGAGTGATTTTTAATATCAGAGTAGGTGTCTAGTAATGGGAATTCATAATGTTAACAGATTTACCATCCAGATGTTACTTATTTACAGATAATTTTTGTTACTTCTGTTATATTTTTGAAATCTGTGTAAGTAGGAACACCCTTTAAATAATAACAAAAACCCAGTTTAAGCACATGGAAGCTCCTGTATATAGGAAACTGACTTTCAGTTTTTGTCACCATCACTGAATATCCTACACTTAGCCCACTGTCCGGTACTTGATATAGGTTCTAGCTCAGTGAATGAATGACCACATTATGAATGCATAACTGAGTGAGTTACTAATTGAATGATTTTCAACAGCAGATACTCTAGAGCAGTATTTCCCAAACTTCAGGAATTAACAGAAGTTAATTTCTGTATTGTCCCCTTACTACCTGTAACATACTACAACATCACTTCCTCTCAAACCTAGATCCATAGTGATTCCTGTAGATAAAAATTTCCTTTTGAGGCAGGATGTTCTGTCAATCACTTAGTTAATTCTTTTAATAAATGCTTACAGTGTTATTTCTCAACCCCTGAACCTTATCAAAACTTAGAGTTTAAGCTCAGCATCATAAAAGTGTGGATGCAGTTATAAAATGGTCAAAGGTCAAGACTCCCAGCTCTGGAGCCATTCATTCACACCTTGGTCTGGGTGAGAAAGACTTCACACCACAGTTGTGTTGAGCAGGTTAGGATCTTTCCATTTGTCACAGGTTAAGAGATGCAGTGTGAATTGTGAGTAAAATTGAGTGAAGATGGGCTTTTGACTCTTGGGCTCAAGAGCAAACATATCCCAGATAGATACAAGTGTAGTGGATGATGAAGAAAGATCAGTCTAGAAGTAATGCAAAAGCATTGGCAATGAGATGGGAATTAGGGCAAGACTTGGAGGAAAAGACTAAGGTATATGTGAGTATATCTGACAGTGGTATAGTGGCACATACACAGAGATACAAAGGAGACTAGCACTTAATGTGAGGGTCTCAAAAAGGAATTAAAAACTGAAGAACGAATGCAGTTAGGACTGAGGAGGAAGAGTTGAAATATTGAGGAAATGTGAAAAGTTAAAAGTGTTAAAAGTTTTTCTTTTCCTCTTATACAAGGAAGGCAAGGGTGACATACTGAAGGAAATTATGAGACTGGAGAAAGAGCTTCAAATGGAGTAAAAACAGGGGACGAAATCTGGGCCTTTAGAGCTTTTAGAGCTTAATCTGGGTAGGGGCTAGAACATTCTGTTGGTTGGTGTGAGGGTTGATGGCCTGAAGGTAGCAGTGCGTGTGTGTAACTTTCGTAACACTCCCCCCACATACAACGGTGTACTTCATTTTGGGGGAAGCTGCTCTAGAGCCTCACTGACATGAATGATTCAACTTGGGTGCTCATTAGGGTTAAGGCCAGTCTGAAGTTTATCTTTGCATTAACTATACAGATAATCAGTGTGTGCTTATCATAAATTATAAACAGAATTGTAAAGCAAATGTTGAGCCCCAAATAATACATTTACTCATAAGCATTTTTGAAACTACTGTCTAAACATCTGTTTAATAACTATAGTTATTAAAACACTTTTGTATTCAAAATCATGAAATATGGATTTCTGTCCTGCACTTACTCTTTGTTCTTGGGCAAGTCATTTGACCTCTCTGAGACTCAATTTTGTGATCTGTAAAATAATTATGAAGCCTATCATAAGGTTGTTGTTAGGTCTAATAAACTTATGTAGATGAAGGTGTTTATATGTTCTTAAATTGTGTAAAAGCAGCTACAAGTAATTATTCTTAGTGATATGTGAACATATGTGCAGTCTTATTTGGCACAAGTTTTAGCTCAGATTTTTGTTAAGTAAAATATTTCTTTTATGATTTAACTTTTTCCTTAATTCAGATTGTATTTCTCTCATCTGAATTAATGTGGTTTAATTACAAATTAAGAGCCAGCCATCTAATCTTATAGTTATGAAAATATTGAACACTCAGAAGATAAAGTATGTAATCTTTGGCTAGAAAGAAATTATAGTCCCCATGTTATTTGAAACATTGACATATTAGTGAACTGAAACAAGAAAATTTCATGTTTTTTTAATCTTGTTTTTTACTTTTGAGCTGAAGAGAAATCAACATTTCTCACACTCTTTTTGTCATGTATTTCCATTTTCCCAACAACTGAATATTCTTTTTTACAAATTCTTAGTAACGAAAGTTACTATCACCTTAGTGATAAAGATTCAAATAATAATCAAAGTTTGAGAGAATATTTTCTTGAAAGTAATGAGTCTGTTTTCTTTTTAATATAGTGAATAAATATTTAAGTTCTGAAAATCCACTGTTCTTTGAACTACGTGCCAGATACCTGATAGCTTGTGAACGCATACCAGAAGCAATGGCTCTTATTAAATCTTGTATAAATCACCCAGAAATCAGTAAAGACTTGTACTTCCATCAAGCTTTCTTCACATGTCTGTTTATGTCACCTGTAGAAGATCAGCTATTACGGGAGGTACTGTCTGTGATTATGTTTGTCTCTTAGCATTTTAACCCTACCAAAAAAAAACTGTCCATTCTTGTTAAATTCCTTTTATAGTAATAACAAAGGTTTTAATATTACATTATCTAGATGTGTTTTCTTTGGCACCGTTCTTAAAGCTCACATTGAATTAAAATGTGATACTGACAAATATTAAATTAATAAAACTCATTAATAAGCATTTTCCATGTTGAGCTTTTGATATGACAGAGGTCAAATAAAAACTGAGAGGCATTATTTTTACCTTTTACATAAAATACCAAGAAACTAAATACTCTTCTTTTTTTTTTTTTTAAGATAAAAGACCCTTTTTGTAATAAGCATGTGCTCAAATAATGGTTTACTGTCATATCATCATGTTGATAAGGAAAAAAAATCCTGGCCAATGTTAAACAAAATGACATTATTTAAGGATCTAGTTTCATTTTATGTTGTTTCACTTGAAATCAGTTTCCAAGACCTTATAAATGAAATTGCATGAGGATTTTACTGTACTGACTACTTAACCAATAAGTTAAGAACTTTAACAAGATTGAAACAAGTCATTGGAAACAGTAGGTGTTATACAGAGAAACTATGAAAATATTTTGATATGTTTCTTTATTGTGTTTTGTAGGAGTAAACTAGAAATCTAATTTCTTCTGAACGTTTAATTTAAACATATATTGCAACTTGTATATTGGATTACCTATAGCATTTCAGATATTTTTAATAATATGAATGGGTTTTTCTTTTCCTCTTATAGCATTTATTGAAAACCGATTGTAAGAGTGGGATTGATATCATCTGTAATACTGAAAAAGAAGGCAAGACTCTCTTAGCCTTACAACTCTGTGAATCATTTCTTATTCCACAGCTCCAGAATGGGGATATGTACTGTATCTGGTAAGTGTTCCTATTACAGAAATTGAAATAGTAAGATGAGGACAGAAGAATTTATTAGCAGAATTTGGACTTAATTTTTTTAAAAGTTATTTGGAAATTTAAACCACTATTTTCCATTATTTTTATACAATAATTCTTGGTTTTTAAAAATTTTTATTTATTTTTAGGTAGAAGAACTGGGATGTAGACCAGAGGCACAGGAGGTGAGAAGAATCACCACAAACAGAATGGGGAGCAGAATAGGTGGAGCTACTGAAATACACTGCTAAGGGGAGCAGTGGGTGAGACAGGAGAGGTCTGCTGCACCATGTGGGTTAGCTCCCTGGCTGGGGCTCAAACTCAGACCATAGAGGTGATAGCGCTGAGACTGACTTAACCATGAGGTTACCAGGGAGGCCCAATGTTGAGATATTGACAATATTGAGTATTCCAATCTCCTGAAATGTTGTACTTCTCTATTTAGTTGCTTTATTTCATTCACCAGAGTTTTGTAATTTTCCTCATGTAAATCTTGTACATATTTTGTTAAATTTACACCTGATTATTTCATTATGGGGGTGCTAACATGGTATTGCATGAGTATTATTTCTAAACATTTGAAAAATAACTTAGAAGTTATTAGGCCATAAAAACACTAAGTTTACCTAGCAATCACGTGGCTTAGAATGTGGTATGAGAGTATCTACCCTTCAAGTGCTATTAGGTGAAATCATAAATGATAATTATAAAAGAGTCTAATAATTTCTGCCTTCTTTACACATAATACAGACACACAAAACCCTCATTGCTTTGGTGTTTCATTATTTCTTAAAAGGAAAACTAGGTTTCATTTGCTGAACATAATAATTAGAGGTGATATGGAATAGAAATACTTTTAAATAAATGTTTTCTAATATAAAATCTTATGTTTAGAATAATAGCTTAAAGGGGAATTGAAAAATAACCTCACTTGGGCCTCCCCTGGTGGGGCAGGCGGTTGAGTGCCATGCTATGAAGCTGTCCGCAGCCTCTGCAGCACCGGTTTGAGCCCGGCCGGCCTGCCGGTAAGGGTCCCACATGGCACAGCAGACCTAGCCTGTCTCACCTGCTGCTCCCCTCAGCAGTGTATTTCAGTTAGTCTGCCTGTTCTGCTCCCAACTCTGTCTCGGTGAATCCTCTCACCTTCCTGTGCATCTGGCCCATACCTCGGTTCTTGTATAAATAAATAAGTAAATCTTTAAAAAAAACAAAATAAAAATAAAAATAACCTCACTTTGTATTCTTGTTTCATAGATTAAAACTTTTAGACTCAGAGTGAAATAGCTAATTTGTAGCAGAGTGTGTCTAGAAACAAGAGGAGTTATCTTCTGGGAGAGCACACTTTTACATTTTGCATATTTTTATTCAAAAGTTTATCATGTAAATTGGAATTTCTATAGGAGGGGATTGAGAAATGGTAGTAAGACATATACATAATTTTCAAAGTATTTTTTGATATGTAGTTATTTTGAAATAATATAGTCATGACCGTTATAGTAGATTTCTTCCTATGAGGATAGGAATTTCTCTATTTTGGGCTGTATTAAATCATTCAAATGGGATTTCTTTTAGTGTTTTTATTTAAATATATCCATATTAAACTGGAATCAAGTTTAAGGAAACGAACAGGAAAACATTTTATTTTCTTCTCTTTGCTAACAAATTTAATAGAACACTCATATCCTTTCTGCTACTGGCCAGTCACCCTCTAAGAATAAAAGCTGGGTGTGCAATTCCCACCTTCCTAACAGGAGAGAAACCTTTAGCCTGCATCTTTGTCCTTTCTTCTGAGTAGTCTGATTCTGATAGCCTGCTCGTCTAGCTCTCCTCTATATTTCTGAATGCCTGTGTCCTTTTACTTTCAGAAGTTGATTTTTTTCCCCTGTAACTTGAAAAGTAGGATTCTTTCCAGCCTACAAGGGCTGTGTTGTCTGTTTCATTTTGGCTTTCCCTATGAGCTAGTTTAGCCTTCATCTCCTCTTTCTTAGTATAGAATCTGATCCACAGTTCAACTTGGCTCTGTAACAAGTTAATGGGGTAAACGATTAACCACATTTTTCTCATTACTACTCATGCTAATAATAATAGCTGCTAATATTTGCTGAGTGCTTCCTAGTATCTTAGTCCAACTATCTTATGGGATAGATACTATGCTCAAGCCATTCCACTAGTAAGTAGAGAAGCCAGAATTCAAACCCAAATAGCCTAACTCAAAGGCTGTGCTACTAATCACTTACTATAAATTGGTCAAATCTGAAAAAAAAAAAAAAAAATCTGTATTTTAAGACCACAGACCCTGTTAAAGCCTATTCTCTACAACTGCTAACAGTTAGCTACTTGGGATATATGTTTGTATACCAAATTGATGCTCTGTTTTTTAGAAGATCCTGTTTGTAAAGAAAATGCAGGCAATAAGCTTCATTAAGCATTCCTATTTAGGCCTTGCAGAGACTATTGTCTTACTTCAGTATGTTTTGTTCTTTGGTGTTTTCCAAAATCCTGTGTACAACTAACACCTGAGATCCCTTTTTGTGAATTAAATCAAGATGGAGCTTTATAATCATATTTTCAGATTTCTGCTTGGTTTGCTAAAAAGCTAAAAATCCATATTGATAGTTGTCTCCTGGAAAATTTACTAGGATCTTGGGATTGCATTATATTTTATTTACTGAGTTTCCTCATGAGTTAACAGAGACAAAGAAAAATGCCTTCCTTTAAAGAAATATAATATTGCGTCTGAAGAATGGCTGGCTGAAAAAAATATCAAATTATTTTCAGGGACAAGCTGGAAAATACATATATTCATTTTGAAGATGTTAAACATTTTTATAATAATGAATGGAATACTCTCCCATAATTTCCATTGCTTTTTTTTGTCTTTAAATCTGTTGCAGAGAGATGCACAGTTGGTTTGTTTGCCTTCTTCCATCTATACCCCTCTGTTCATAATATATATCCCTTATCCTTTTCTATGTCCACATAGAAAAGGATGTAGACATGTCTACAGTTTCCCTTCATATATTTCCTTAAGAGACTTATAAATGCGTTCAGCTTTTAGGAATACAATTTTTTACTAGGTTATTAACTAGCAGATATTTATTGAGTAACTCTTACTGCTTGGTATACTGAGAAGATTGTAACAACAAAAAAGAAACTAGCAATTTATGACACGTAGTATCTATCAGACATTTCACCTACATCTTTACACATCTCTCTTAATTCTTTTTATGTATAAGGAAACTCGATAAAAATTAAAAACCACACATAGCTGATACAAAATTTATACTAGTCAGCTGGTGGCTAAAATTTATACTAGTCAGTACCAATGATAACATCCTATGTCTAATTAGCTTAGGAGAAAGTCACTTATTGAGAGGATACTGAGTTGTGACACAAGTCACAAAAAGGGTAGAGATATAGTTGTTTCCCAAAGATAACTGCTATCAGGGACAGTGAGATTTCCTAGTATTTTTTTTAAAAAATGTGTTTCACTTCCAGTTAGTCTCTTGTTGGAATCAAAGGAATGCTGAGTCCCTAAGTTCATAGGATAGAGTCATGAATGGGGTCAGTTTCCTATCCTTGAATTGATGATGTAAGAATGGTGAGGTGGCTCACATAGGAAATATAACAAATGGGATCCCAACCCTGGATATAGGGCTATTCCCAAGGGTCGGTGGCTCAGTATGAATAGGGCAGCACCATGTCTGTTAGTGTATAATGAATGCTCTATTGAGATTTGGGTCTCTTCATTTTTAATCTCATGTTCTTGGAACTATTTCCTCTGTGTGTGTGTGTGTGTGTGTGTGTGTGTCTGTGTATAATTATGGATAATTACAACATTACAGTGTTGTAATTGGGAAACAGGTCTTATAAAATAAACAAGGAAGAAAAGGTACTTGATATGGGAAGATAAATTCACCTTAGAAATAAAAAAATAAAGAAGTATTTCCCAAATAAAATAACCAGCATAAACAAAAGTGAGAATAAATGAAGCACTCTGACAGTGAGGAAATCAACCTGCAAGAATGTCCAGAATTTAAATTCTGCTTCATCTAGCTCCCAAACACATTTCTGTTGCTATTAACACTGTACAGCATACTGAATAAGCACTACATGAAATGATCTGGGAAACTGAAAACCAATTCATTTAGCAACCACTGTAGAAGTATATGTTTAAAATTAAAGGGCCTAGAGTGGTAGTATTGAAAAGAATGGTATGGCTGTAGGCAAAAATACAATTGAAATGAAAAGACTTAGAAAAATTAAACAGGTTAAAATTAAAAAGAGAGAGGAATGTTTTATATAATTTATTGATCTAGAAAAAGATTATCAATCTTACAAAAATATGATTAGTTCTATGTGAGTTAGGGTGATAGAAAGCAATCTGAAGTGATATATCCCAGTATGGAAACTAGGAAAGAAGTCAAAGGTAGATATTTGGGAGGACTATATTATTAAACCTGATGAGCATTCTAAAAGAAGTATGTTTATAAAGAAAAAAAGTGGGTAGTAGACTGAAAATTACTAACTGCCCCACAAACCCCAGATGGTATGAAATGGAGATGGAATTTAGGGTTTTTTCTGTTACTTGCAATCATTTTGTGTTTTCTGTATTGTCCCTCTAAGAAGACTATACACCCTTCATGATAGTAGTCAAGCTATTTTTAGATTTACTAGCAATTTGTGCTGGGTGCAAAGTGTGTAGTCAATAAATTTCTTTGAAATGTTAAAAACAATCTTCATCAATACTCTTTAGATTGTGATGCTTTATGTACCTTTTGTAAAATGCTTTTAAAAATTCTAATTTATGAAAATACATCATCCAAACCTAACAATTAAATCGTATGATTTCCTTTGCCTAGAAACTTACTGCTCTTACCTTGTTCATCTAGTAACCTTGCCATATTACAGAAGGAGTCTACCTGTGAAATATTTTAAATTGTCCATTGCCTGTCTTTTTAAAAGTACAACACCTTAATGAAATAGCAGATAATGTAAAATGTGAAATTTTAGAACTAGCATAATATACTTACACTTTCAATATGTGATACTTTTGGTTTGTTAACAGAGTGAAAATGAAAAATATGAGCCATTCTTTGCAGAAAGCCTACAATACTGATTTCTAAATTTGCAAGTAGAGTATTAAAGTATAAAGGTTTTAAGTGATAGCATTAATATTGTTACAATGGGATTAGAATTTGTTTTGATTGAGGACTAGAGATGCTCTAGGTTTGCCAGAAAATGATTATCACTCATTCCTTACTACTGCAAAATTACAATCTCTCCCCACCCCCACCCCCCAACTTCTATTAGTTTCAAATAGGTAGCAGAAGTGGCTTGGTGGAGGGGGAGGAGGGAGAGCTGACTTAATATCCATTTACACCCACCTTCTATACACCCCAGCCAGGGTGCATTAGAGAAAGGCTGCTAATGTGTGTATTTGAATAAGCTGTATTTTTGATATTTGTGTTTTTTTCATTTACAGGGAGTTGATTTTCATATGGAGTAAACTTCAGCTTAAGTCTAATCCTTCAAAACAAGTTTTTGTAGATCAATGCTACCAGCTTTTAAGAACAGCAACTAATGTGAGAGTCATATTTCCTTTCATGAAAATCATTAAAGATGAGGTAAATAGGATATATTTATCCCTTCATTTTAAATGAAATTTAAATGCCATTCACTGAAATATGAATCTTTTGATAAAATTCATTTGATTATGACATTAAAGAGGAGGATTTTTAAGGCCATATTCTCCATACACATCTTTTCCACTCTCAACATCAAATTCCCAACATTGTACAAAGAATATATATAAATGAAAATAACTGAAAAAAAGACAGTAAAAAAGCCAATTTAGTGTTGCTAAAAATTTGAGATGGGAACATTTGCTTCCAAGGAAGCTATGGTATCTTTTATTATAATGAAATAATTCTGCCATGTTTAATATCCTAAGTCATATTTGTAGAATCTTAACTAATTTGCAAATGAACTTTGTATACCTATAGGTAATACCTGCTCACTGTCAGAAAAATGTAATTCAGTTTTAAATCTGGTGTTTAGGTGACAAGGATCAATACATTCTGAGGTATATTTGAAACTTAAGGACATATTTCTAAGATGTTTATTTGAAGTAATAGTCAAAATCTATTATTTTTAAAAATTGTTCTCAAACAAGTGTTTCATGGACCACTTGCAAGTGAGTACAGTTCTGCATATGGCTCTTATATGGACGTAATAATGGATCCTGCAGATCTTTTCAATTTTTCCTTTACATTAACCAACTTTCAATGCAAAGAGAGGAAAGATAAAGCTACCTTGCATTTTAGATAGCTCCATTAAGAATCATTATATGGGTTAATTTTAAGTATATAAAGAAGAATCCATTATATATATTTTTTCTTATGTATTTATGCATTTATCATATTCATTATCACATAACTCATTAGATGACTGTGGTGATCTTATTTTCATACAAAGTTGGCAACACTGTATCATTGTGTTGTTTTGTTTTCCTATTTATTTTGCAAACTGTATTAATAGCGTCATTATTATTAAATAGTAAAATGTCACTCAACTGCACTATAAAATTTAACCTCTCACCCTATCAAAAGAAGGAGGGAAAAACTATGCTATATAATAGTTCTCAACATCTGAGTACATCAGAATCACCTACAAAATTTTTTTTTTAAAAATAAATGTGTCCATAAATACACTCTTTACATGGCTTTAATTTGCACCAAAAATTGAGAGACCTTGTTATAAAAAGATTACAATATAGATGATAGGCCCAGTAATAATAGTTTTTCTATTTTTTTAGTTTTATATTTTCATTATAAAAGGAAAAATTCAAAGGTGAAACCATTACAAATGTGCTTAATTGTTCACACTACTAAAAATATTTTTATCTGACAGAATAGATCATTCATGTATCTTAGTGAAAAAGGCATAAAAAATGCTGTGTGAGTTTAGATATTATAGACGTTATATTTGAAAAGACTTCACAAAAAAAACTTGCATTTTTGAATTATAGATAAGGATTTCATACTAACATTTATAGAGGGCTTTGTAGTTTACGGAGTACTTTTGCCTCATTTCATTAATTTAATTCTCAATTTTCCAGTGACATTAATAGACTAGTACAGAAAAGTGGTGGCGGGGGGAGGAGGGAAGATAATAAAAAATAGTTAAGATAATAAACTATTCAGAGAGACTGCAGGGGGGTGGGGTTGCTTCTTAGATCTTAATGGGACTTGAGTGCTACACTAAAAATTGGAATATCACTCCATAAATAATACTGGAATCATTAAAAGACTTCAGGTAAGTCTATCCCCCTTTTGTGATGATCCTGATATTTTAAATGTAGACAGTTGGGTACATTACAATTGCAGGAGTCAATATAGAAGCCAGAGATAGAATTTTGAAGAAAGAGAAAGAATAATTTTGAACTAATGAGTTTTAAATTTGTTGTATCTGTGAAAATCTAGGGTAGAAATAGCTAATTGTATGAGAAAATAAGACATTATAATTTAGAATAAGATTCCACTGGAAATGATAGATTTAGAACAGAAAACTAAGGTCAGTGTACTAGATCAGATCCCATTCATTCTGTAAACATTTATTCAAAAGTCACTATATACCAACTGCTACGTTAACGATAGGAGGATACAAAAAAGTTAAGATACTATGCCTGTGATTTAGGAATTCAAAGGGGTAGAGACATACATAGATAGTTATTAAAATATATACATACTTTTTACAAATGAGTATAAGTTACTCTCAAGTAAAAAAGAAAAGGAATTTTTAACTTAACATAGGATGGATCTGATAAATGGCGAGAAAAACTTCTAGAGTGTAACTGATTCTTTAAAGAATGAATAGGAGATGGTTAAGAATTTACTATGTTGATAAAACTGGGAGTATGATAAGCAAAGTTGAGGTCAATTTGTGGAACTGCAAGTAGTTAAGGTCACACAGCACACAAAGTAGAAGACATGAGGTTGGCAAGATAGTATTGTCATTTATAACATTCTATTTGTAGGATGACGTAACACACACATAACTTTAAAGACATATTATTGTATCTTTCTATTTGTACTGGCATTTAGACTTTTACAAATCACTGAAGACATTTATAACTTCAATTAAGATTGATAGACAAGTTTCCAAGTTAAAACTGATATAGTTATCTTTGAGCCACCGGCAAAAGTTTCAAAGCTTGAAACATTTTCAGAACATAACTGCTAGTAGGTTCATTATTGATATTATTGTAATTGCACTTTCTGTGTGGGCCAAACTGCTTCCCTTATAAATTACTTAAAGTAATAAAATAAGTAATGTAGTTTCATACAGGTTTATGAAAGTTTCTACATATAATTTAACACTTCTGCCACAGAATGTGAGATGGATACTTAAAATAATAAACAGGGGCCTTGATTTTTAGGCATCTTAATCACTCAGTTTAGAAAGCATTTTGTATTTTAATCAGCGTAAGCTTAGGAAGCAGTTTGTATTATGCTCAATAGGACCTTTCAAACTTGATTATTACATAAATTGAAAACTAACTTTTACAGATTCCTTTCAAGTTAAAAAAGAACAATTTATGTCATATGTTTAAAAAGTCAAACAAGGGTACCCATTGAGGAAAACTGCACATTTGGAATACTGTTTGTTCAGCTTTCATTTTAATTGTATTTTAAAAATATAAATCAGTGTAATAATCTTAAAAAATATTTAGTAGTAGTGTTTTTCTTTTTACAGGTTGAAGAAGAAGGTTTACAAATTTGTGTTGAAATATGTGGTTGTGCTTTACAACTAGACCTTCATGATGATCCCAAAACTAAATGTCTAATTTATAAAACAATTGCACATTTTTTGCCAAATGATTTGGAGATTCTCAGAATTTGTGCACTCTCAATATTTTTTCTTGAGCGCTCCGTGGAAGCTTATCATACTGTTGAAGAGCTTTACAAACATCCAGATGAAGAATATAATGAAGGCACAAGCTGTGTCCAAAATCGTGTTCGTTTTGAATTACTTCCAATTTTAAAAAAGGGATTGTTTTTTGATCCTGAATTCTGGAACTTCGTAATGATTAAGAAGAACTGTGTAGCATTACTGAGTGATAAATCAGCACTTAGGTTTCTAAACGAAAGTACACTGGAAAATTCTATAGATAATCTAAAAAAGGCAGCAGAACAGCATGATTTGGATGAAGGATTTGACTCTCTTATAGATGAGATCACTGGAGAGCTTGATCCTGACGATATATCTGGAATGCAACCTAAAGATCATATTAATACAAAGAAAAACCTTACAGCTCTTAATACTTCCAAAGTAGATCACAATGTCCCAAGGCACCGGTGTATGTTATGTAACAAGGAATTTCTAGGTGGTCACATTGTAAGGCATGCCCAGGCTCATCAAAAAAAGGGCAGTTTTTCATGTGTAATATGTGGTAGAAAATTTAGAAACAGAGGGCTTATGCAGAAGCATTTAAAGAATCATGTTAAGAAAATACAGAGACAGCAAATTGCTGCAGCTCAACAGGAAGAAATTCCAGCTTTGGAAGAAATTCATTGCTCCAATTCTTTCATTTCATTTGAAAATGGGAATTCTGATAACAAGGATTTGGAAGTTGAAATTATTACTGCTTCCAATGATGGAAACAAAGAAGTCATTCCTGCACATGTGACTGAATTCATTGAAATCCCTGTAAGTGTATCAGAAGATGCCACTGAAAACATTATTGAAAATGGTAGTCCTGATACTTCTTTAAATACTGTCTCAGAGCCGTTACCTATATGTGAGGACGAGGAAGAGGAAGAGGATGAAGAAGGTGATTATGAAGAAGATGATTACGACTTAAACCAAGAAACTTCAGTACTTCATAAAATCAATGGAACCGTGTGCCATCCGAAAGACATATATGCTACAGATCAAGAAGGAAACTTTAAATGTCCTGCTCTTGGTTGTGTCAGGATATTTAAAAGAATTGGATTTCTAAATAAACATGCAAGGACTGTACATCCAACTGATTTAAATGTGCGACAAACAGTAATGAAGTGGAGCAAAGGAAAATGTAAATTTTGTCAAAGGCAGTTTGAAGATTCCCAACATTTTATAGATCACCTTAATAGACACAGCTATCCAAATGTGTACTTTTGTTTGCATTTTAACTGCAATGAGTCGTTTAAACTGCCATTCCAGCTTGCTCAGCACACAAAGAGTCACAGGATATTTCAAGCTCAGTGCAGTTTTCCAGAATGCCATGAGCTTTTTGAAGATCTTCCTCTTCTCTATGAACATGAAGCTCAGCACTATTTAAGTAAAACACCAGAATCATCTGCACAACCAAGTGAAGCAATTCTTTGGGATGTTATTACAGACTCAAATCCTAATCATCAGGAAAAAGACTCATCTAGTAATGAGAAACAAACTGTTAGTCTGCCAGTTTCTACTAGCAAATTAAGGAAAGATTCTACAGAACCAAAGATGTGTACAGAAAGTATGGAAAAGAAAACAGACAGTTTAGTTCAGAATGGAAATGAACATTCTGATGACACTGTTTCTGATAAAAGCTTGATAGACCAAAAGATGCCTGACATTGAGCCAAATTCTGAAAATAATTGTAGTATTAGTGATTTAGTCAATGGACACAGTGGACTAGAGCAGGCGGCTTTAGTTTCATCAGATCCTGCTTTGAAAAGTGATACACATAAAATCAGGACAGAAAATGGTTCCATCTTACCCACTGTTGTATCACAAGAACACACTACTCTACCGGTATCTCAGGCACCTTCCAAACCAAATCTGACAAGTGAACATACTTCATATGGCTTAATTTTAACAAAGCCATATGTTAGACCATTGCCTCCCAGTTACCTTGATGAACGGTACCTTAGTATGCCAAAACGCAGAAAATTTCTGACTGATAAAGTAGATGCCTGTTCTGATCAAGATAATGTTTGTAAAAAACCGGTGAAAAGATTAAGATGTGGCAAATGCCTGACCACCTACTGTAATGCTGAAGCACTTGAGGCTCACCTTGCACAAAAGAAATGTCAGACACTCTTTGGATTTGATTCAGATGATGAAAGTAAGTCTTCTTTCAGTAGGTATACCTGTAGATATAGAAAATACCATCGCTCTTTATACATTTGTATAGCACAAATAATAAAGCACGAACCCATATATTATTTCCTTTAATCCATACAGTCACAATGAGATGATACTACTATTCCTGTTTTACAGCTCAAGAAACTGAAATTCACAGGTTAAGTAATTTGCATAGGCATAGGCCTATAAACTTGTGGAACCCAACCCGAACATAGGTTTTTCACACACTTTCATGTATCTGAGGCTTTTCTTCACTCCTTGTATAAAAGTTCCAGAAACGAAGTAATTAGGATGCAAATGTTTTTCATTTGTATGCCAGAATATGAACCAGGCGAAGTTGAGCCTCTATTAAAAAGAGAAAGTTAAAAAAATCAGAAAATAATTGAAAAGTAAAGAGCTTGCCTTTTTACTCTCTCAATATTGTTTTAGCAAGTAAGGGTATAAATTAAAAAGGAATCTGATTTAGAATTCCAGCTGAACCTCTATAAAATTTGAATTAACAGAGGTGTTCTATTTTACAGGTGCCTGATAAAAATGTTTCAGAAAGATCTGTCGATCAAGCAGTAGTGTGAAAAAAGCACTACAAGAAAATGCATCATCAGTTTGCTATTTCCCTGATGGCCTTAAATTTAGAACGGTCTTGGATTACTTAAGAAAAAGACAAAGCACATTTTCTAGAATGAACTCACTGAAGAGATGTGCTGGTATAGACTCCAAAAGAGTTATGACAAAACTCCCAAAGTACCAGTTATCCAGAAAACCACACTTTTTAAAAAGTTGATGATTAATAGCAGCATGATCACGTTTCACTTATGTGAGAAATATGTTCAGGCAACTAGTCAGAAGATAAACCAGCTATGGCCTTACAGAAAGGGAAGAGTTAATCCATTATATAAAAGGGGGTGGTGTTGGTTTATAATAAACAACTTAAAGCATTCTACAAATGGAATTTGTTTTCTTGTCATGCATAATCAGAGTATGTCTTCCTTTCTGGTCAAACATGGATTAAGGAACCACTACTCTTAGGTTTATTATAATTTAGAAACTGGAACATGGAAATAAATTGATTTATGACCATACTATCTGGCTGTCTGATATAAATTATTACAGATGGTTGATTACATCAAAAGTTGAATTAATGGCATGCCAGCATTGGAAATTTCAAAAACTAAAACAAAACAGCAATGCTTTGTTTAATAATAATAAGCTCTTGATAAATCTTCCACATACCTACAAATGAGTAAATTTAAAAGGTAACAGTGTCAATTAAATAGGATAAGTACCAACAGTGAGTAACTGGGGAGAGATGGGAGGAATCTAAAACCATTAAAGGCTATTAGTTGAAGGAAAACACTGAATTGCATATTCCTCAATGTGAATAATGGTATAAGCACACTGGGATATTTCTTATTTGTATATAGAGTAGTGTGAGGACATTGTTTGATGATTCATAGTAAGGTCCTTTAGACATTAATGTGAGTTATCTAAGTACAGTCCTACAAAAACAACTGGTTATTAAAAAAATCATGTCATCTAAAGAAATCAGGGCAAGAGTTCGTTGGTTTTATTCAATTAGAATTAATTCTAAAGCCATATTATTTATTAGTAATGAATTTGGTCTGAATAACAATTTTTATATAAGGAAATATTTACACAAAAATTTGCACATCACGAATACAGTAAGATATAATGATCTATTTATTTTCCTTGAAAACCAGTAATTTTCTTAAAGAAGATTTTTAACTTATTAGTCAATACATTGTTAAAACACATTCTTTAAAATACCCTATCACATATTTTCCACTTGTCCATTCTCTTAAAGAGGAAGCTTAAATACCTTCTCTTACCTAAACACATGTTAACCTAATAGCAAGGATTAAAATAAACCTGCAAGGGACATTCCTTAAAAATGGAGCTACTGATATACCAATGTCAAGCAAATATTCCATTTATTTCAAATGATGTATTTTTGTTCAAGTCAGATAATCTTATCAGATCCTACTATTACAAATGTTTGAACATAAAGCTTCTTGAATAAATTTACTAAGGAAGTGGTAGATGGGACATTTTCTTAAAGTAGCATCCAGACTATATTAAATTAGGATTTCCACGCTATGGCAGATTAGATATCTAAAATAAAATTCCCCAGTATTATTAATTTATTTATAATGAGCATTCACTTCTATGCAACTTATATTCATAAATCCCTTTCAGTCAAATTCAGGTTTTTGTTGTTATATAGCCTACATTAGGCTGTGAACTTGTCATTTAAATAGCAGACAGGTAAACACAACTCAACAGATTTTTAAATCATTTAAGGTCAACTAACAAAAAATATTTCCCATACTTCCTAATACTAAAAATTTAATACTTGTGTTCTATTTCAGTCTAAAAGAACATCAGGTAGTAAAAAATTTATTTGGAAACTATTTCATTTGGACAATTTTTTTTTTACATATCATTTCTTTGTACATTTTCCAGAAGTTTAGAATTACAACTTAACATTTTATAATTTTTAACTTTTTTGCAAGTTATAACCATTAGCTCTATGCCCTCAAATTATTTTCATTCTATAGTTCATATCAAGATTTTTTAAACATATTCCACTTATTTGTTTTTAATTTGTGATTGTATTTCTGTTTGTGTTGTTAAGGGAAAGCTGTTTCTGAAAGACAGATTAAAATGGTTTAGATAGAACTAAAAGGAATATTTTATAAAATTCTATTTGACCACACCATCCTAATCGCTCTATATACTTTTCAAATAACTATTGAAAGAGTGTACATTTTATTATGTATGTCTTATACAAATTTATATCATTTTGTTTTTATGGGGTGCATAAACTTGCAACAGTTCTAATTTGGGATTCAAACAAAAAGGAAGTTTTCTCAAGTTATTCTTTTTTTCTTCCTGCTTCTATTTTGAGGATTTTTTTTTTTATCTTACATGGGCCAAGTTTCAATGCTTTATTTTTAAATAAAAATTTCCTTCGAACATTAAATACTAACTTTCTGCTATGTTTCTGTAAGGTCAAGAAAATAGCAAGTCCAAATTTTCGCTGCTCAGATATTATGGAGGACGTAGAAAAGGGAGAATCTCTGTGGACAAGGACACTGGTACTTTGGGCTTTAGCCATATTCTTTTTTTTTTTTTTTAACCCACCAATTATATAATAAGTACATAATTTATAACATTGAACTTGTGATTCTTTTCAAATCACACTTGAAGGTTCAGCCGTACTCCTTTCATGTTTGGTTTAAATTGTTGTATGGATGAAAAACCTAAAAGGGATGATAGTGTTTATTTTTTAATTTATTTGGTACTGTAAAACACCTTTTCAGAGTGACTAAATGCTGCATATGCATTTTGGAATTGTTAATATGTGAAAGATATAAAAGATTCAGCAAGAAAGGAAATTTGTGCTTCCTTGTTGAATATTAAATTATTTTACTTTGCATTTTATAAGAGTACAAATTAAAACTGAGCCATTGAACTGCAATAAATCAACAATAGTGTCTCATTTCAAGAAATTTTTTGTACTGTACATAGATTTGTTCAATAAAACATTGTCCTTGTTGGTAATGAAGTGTTCAGTTTTATGTAGCACACTGCTTCAATTCAAAAGAAATTAGGCTTAAGGTATATATTAAATTAAGAATTAGGCTTATTGTATATATTAAACAAGAAATTTCTATTATGTCTCATTGTAAGAGAAAGAGGTATGTCAGTTAAGATGCAGATACTGAGTAAACTCTTACAACAAAAAAATCAAAGTTCACACAAAAAAGACATTTTTTTTTTTGTGAGAACTGGGGTGTAGACCAGAGGTATGGTGGGGGTGAGAGGAATCACCATAGAATGGGGAGCAGAACAGGTGCATTTACTGAAATACACTGCTGGGGGGAGCAGCAGGTGAGACAGTACAGGTCTGCTGCTTCATAAGTGGGTTAGTTCCCTGGCCAGGGATTAAACTCAGATGGTGCTGAACTAACCCCTAGGCCCCCAGGGAGGCCCCTGTAGACGTTATTTTAGCTAATATTCATATGCAGGAATTACCAATTGCTAGCATACTGGTTACTAAAGTCATTTCAGGTCAATGGTTTCAATATGATACAATACTTAGTAAATGGAAGACAAGTATCAGAACTATTCAAAAGCAAGAGAGTAGGTAAATTTATCTACATTGGTAATTCTTCAAAGATGAAACACTCCTAGTGGAGCTTGAGACTGAGAAGTCACTTTGAACTTGGATGTAAATAATGAAAATCACTTTACAAAAGCAATTCAATGAGGAAATGTTTAAGCCAATTTAATTAATTATCTACAAGTGATGTCCTTGGGCCTGAAGGTTCCTACTTCTTTGGTTTACAAAAGAACCCCCCATATACTATTTGCTATATTTGCAACTGAACAAAATTGGGGCTGAAATAGAAAAATAACCTCTTGGATATGTTGAGGTAGTACTGCAAATGAAAGAATAGATGTGTTAAATGCAGTGATCTGCATACATTACAAACATAATGCTTTGAAAACTAGAAGAAACTTATTAAAGCATTCTAGACCTGAGATCTATATGTCTCAGTGTATTATTTATGGTTGTAGGATCCTAGACTATTAACTAAATGTACTGAGGTATCTGGATAGTTATTGAGGTGATTTAGATGTTCCTTTTTCTTTTCTGAAACTTGAACAATTCTGAGAAGCCGTCAAGTATTGCGTATAATTTCAAGACAAATCAGGTTCTTGTCATGGCATCAAATAAGATCCATAGGGATTTGAAAATCAACTGATACCAGGGACAGAAGTTTTGGCTATATATCAATATCAGAAATGGAGACAATCCAATTTAACATGGAATAAAAATGTTTAAAAATGGGAACTAAGTTCATGCCTTATTTATGGATGCTGCACACTGGAGAAGAAATGGCTTCAGTTTTACTAAATTGCTATATATCAGTTACTTTATATCTGTTACCTCTACCTGTCAAAGCAACTTGAAAGGTAGATATGAGCTTTGTGTTTTTTAGACACCAAGGCTCAGAAAGGCTAAGTCACTCCACTGAAGTCATGCAGGTAATAAATACAGTGGAAATGAAAAAACAGATGTGTCCTAAAACCACATGGCAAGCAGCTTCCATTCTTTCATACAGTTTTCCATTCAAGTCTAGAGCATAAGTGGACCTAATAAGTATAAATAGGTCAGATTTGCATGAGGATCAGTGATTTCAGAGATAAAGGGCCAGAGGTGATGGCCCGGATAATGACTGATGCTTTATTATCTTCACAGTGATTCTTACAGTGTAGTTCCAAAGGAGCAAAATCCTCATCACCAAAGAACTTGTTAGAAATGCTAAATTTTGGTCAGTTAGGAACAAATGTGTCTTTTAAAGACCTCCAGATGATACAGGCTAAGATTTGAAATCCACAGTTCTTAATACTTTACTAGAGGGTAAATGCTTCCCTAAAATTCATACCCTTATCATAGAAGTGCCCTATTAATATGGGCTTAAATAACTACTGCTGAGTGAATGGATATTTTAACAGGGGAAATAATACACAAACCACTCTAATCTATGGAACTTCTTTCTCAGAAAGTACTCAGTAAGTGAAACTACTATAATATCACTTAAGGGAATAGCTAAAGAGATGTTGGAAAACAGTTTTATTCAAAATAGAGTAGAATTTTAAGCAATTAAGTATGTCCCAATGAACTCAGACTTTCACAACTGTTAAAAGAGTTGTTTTTGCAAGCTTTAATCATGAAGTCTGAAGGATCTTGCTAGGATTTTACTAAATTATATTTTCAGGTTATAGTTCCTGTACTATCTTTGGCTCTAGCTGAAACAGCCATGCTGTTTTACTCTATGCATTTTACCTGTAATTCTTTAACCTCTCTCCATCCTCCCTTTGTCACCCTCCCCCCCAATTCTCCTCTTAATTTCTCCAGAAAATGGGTTCCTCTGGATAACTTATGACCTCTCCTTTGAATCCTCCTCCTACTTCTCCCAGTCTTCCTCATAGTAAACAATTTCAACCGCCCAAACCAAAAGTTTGTAGTAATCCGGAACTTGGTTATCAATTCCTCTGCATTTAACTGAAGCCACCCATTTCCCTCATATTATGCAGGTACAAAAATTGCCTAAATAGGATTGCTGTCTGTCTCTACCCTTGTCCTTTTTCAGTCTGCTCTTCATACCAGTAGCGAAAATGATTCTTTAATCATTGAAGCAAATCAGATCATGCCATTCCTCAGTATAAAATCCTCTAGTGGCTTTCCAACTCATTCAACAAATATTTATTTCATACCTATTATGCACCAGGCTCTGTAATAGGGAATGAAAAAAAAAAATCTCAGGCTTACAGAGCTCACATTTTACTAGAGGGCAATAAACACAGTATAGGAGCTATGATGAAAGGTGGGTAGAAAGGTATCAGGAAGCCATGGAATCAATGGTAGTGATTTAAACAGGACAATGAGAGAAGGCCTCCTTGATAAAGTAAGTTTTCTCTCTACCTGAATGAAATAGGGGCAAGATAGCCATTCACATATCTAAAGGAAGAATATGCCAAGCAAAATAGCAAGGGCAGAGGCTCAGAGATCTCCATGGTAAGTTTAAGGAATAAACAGCATGGGAACCATTATGAGCAGTCTGGAATAAGAAATCGAAAGTAACAGAAAATGAAGATAGGTGAAAAATAAAAATCAAAGTCTTTATGAATAAGTTTGTAAGATTCTAGAACTGTACTATCTAGTACATTAGCTACTAACCACACATGGTTATTATGTAAAAAAATATATAAAATTAAAAAATTTTTAAAAAATAATTAAAATTCAGGGGGCCACCCTGGTGGCACAGGAGTTAAAGAGACAGCACTATCAAGCTATCACCAAGCATGGCAGCACAAGTTAGATCCCTGGCTGGCCAGGGAGCAACCCACATGGCACAGCAGACCCCTCCTATCTCACTGGCTTCTCCCCTCAGCAGTATACTTCAGTAGTTCTGCCTGTTCTGTTCCCCATTATCTCTGGTGAATCCTCTCACCGCCCCCCCTCAACACCTCTGGTCTACACCCAGTTCTTGTATGCATAAATAAATCTTAAAAAAAAAAAACAATTAAAATTCAAATAAAATTTAAAATTCAGTTTCTCAGTATACCAGCCACATCCTAAGAATGCAAAACCCACCTGAATTGGGAAGCACGGATATTATTTTCATCATCTCAGAAGGCACTTATGGACAGGTGGCTCTGTTAGTGGTTCCTATCTAAGGGTGAATTACTTCTAGAAACTTGGCAAATTGTAGCTATTTTTGGTAGTCACAACGGTATCAACAAAGTGTAGAAGATGCTACTGACATCTAGTGGGTACAGGGTAGGGATGTTGCTAATGCATAAAAAAGAATTATCCAGTTCATAATGTCAAAAAGTGTCACTGTTCGTAAACCCTGTTGTATCTCAATCTTGACTGCAACTCTAACCTCATTACTTCCTTCTTACTAGCCTCCTTGCCCTCCTTCCTATTTTCCAAACACTACTTTTCTGTAGAACCTCTATTGTCTCTTAGGACAGTCTTCTGTGGTTCACTTTCTCACTTTCTTCTAGTCTTTCCTTCAATGTCACTTAGAAAAGCCTTTCTTGACAGCCTCTATAAAATGGCAATATCCTCTCCACCTTCCTATTTTCTCCAGCATTTCCTGGCATAGTATATAGCTTTTTTATGTTTATTGTAACTGTTTCCTTCCACTAAGCACCAAAGGATTGACATTTCTTCTCAACACAGAGAACAGTAACTGGCAAGTAGCTTGTTGATCAATAAATACATATTTAAAATATAAAAGAGAAAGTTGAGCATTCCTTCCATGTAGTCCCACACCTGAATTATGAGCACTTACCTGTCATGGCTACTTGCAACATTCCCAAGAGTTCCCTGAAGGAGATTCTGTGTCATTTCTCAGGATCTTCAACACCTAGCATAGTAGGCATAGATTAATAATGTTTAATGAAAAAAGATCTGGTATCTGTTGAGTAAATGATATACCCCAAGTAACATCCACTGAAAAACTGGTTCAACGATATTATGGAAGCCTTGTTTTAAAGGTATTTACAGTGTATTTTATGACTGATATTTAGCTGTAATATCTTTTTAATCAGCGGACGTGTACATTTCAGTTACTCAACGGCAATACCCTCATTAAGTTTTAACACATCTAAAACTTGGCCCAAAAAATGGAGACAGACGCAAGTGACAAGTCTGATTGCACAGCAGGCTTAATCTAGCAGAATAGCCATTTCCCTGGCGGGAATGTGTATTGCTCCACTCAGATCGAGCTCTAAGCTCCAGAACTTTTGGCCCCACCCACTCACCACCCCGCCCTTCCGAGGTTGGTGTCGCTACTAGATTTACGAAATCCATTTCGAGATAGTAAACAGAGGAAGAGAAAGGCTAAAAATCTCCCCCACGGTCACAGTAGGTAAATGAAGCCGCAGAACCCTGGAAATCTGGCTTCCAGAGTCCCCAACTTTAATCTGCTCACAGTATCGCCTCGCCTAATGCCAAGGCGGCGAGGACCAGACGGGAAACATTTCGATTCCAGCTGGTTCGCGTCAGCACGGGCGTGGAGCGTATAGGTGATTTTCCCCCTTAACTTTATGTTCACCAAAGCCAAATTATTTCAGCCCAATATAATTTAAGGATACCGAACTACAAGTTCACCCAATTCAGAAGTGACCACTGAGGATGCTCGGGCACCTGGGGGCCGGGCCGCGGGAGGAGGTGGCGCCTCCACGGGCCCGCCCCGCGGCATCACGGGAGCTCGGCGTGCGTGGGGGCGAGGAGCGGCCGCCGCTTTTCCACGCACCTGCACTTGCGCAGTCCTCCCCTGCGCTGTTTTGAGGAAGGGATTCCTAAGGAGCTCAGGGCTTCGCTTACCGCCACCAGATCGCTTGCGGAAAGCCGATGTTTTCCACATAAACGCGGTGCTTCCCTAAAGGGAGATCCGTGGGATTCCGCCGCGTCCCGACTAGCTCGGAACGACAAGTCGGAGCCCCGCGTTTCCACAAGTTACCTCTTCGGCGACCACTTCCGCTCGGGGGGTCTGGAATACCCGAGGCCCTTTGGCGGCGCACTTCGGGAAAGGCACTTCCGGTGTCTGTTGCCTAGGCGCCAGCCCTGTGGGCCTGAAGGGGCGACGGTAGTGGCTTTGCCCTGACCCCCGTTCCTGGGGGTCGAGATGTCGGGGCTCAGCGTCACAGAAAAGAAGGGCTGTCAAAACCTGCTAAGCCTACTGGACAACGACGAGATCAAGGCCCTGTGCGACACCGTCACCAACCGCCTGGTGCAGCCTGAGGACCGCGAAGGTGAGGGTAAACGCGGGCGTCACCCGGGCCCCTGGCTGCGGGAGCCTGGGAGTGGAGCGGGGGGGGGGGGGGGGTCCGCGCCATCTGGGGCGGAACCCCTGGGAATCTGGGGCCACCGCCCGGCTCCAGGCCTTGAAGCTTCCCGCACAGCCTCCGGCGTCCCCCCAGCGCGTCGCCCCTGGGGGAGGTGAAGGTATTGAAAAGACCTGCCTTTAGGTTTCATTTCCTGAATGTTACGACCAAGATGCTTGTGTTTCGAAGATTCAGAATACGTGAATAATAACTTTTTCAAAGTTTCCGGATAGCCAGGGTATTTTCTTTTTTAAGTTTCGATTCCCAGAGGCTTGTCAGCCGCTTTTTTTTTTTTTTTCGTGCCAAGGAGAATAACAAACACGTATTCTAGGTGAAACAACGTACTGTGTAATAAAGAGCAGATAGTTTAAATCTCTGTCTGTTTTTACATTCACTTTTCTTTCCTGATATAATTTTGTGTAATAGGAACCCATTACTCTGAGCGTCAAATATTTCGGTAGATTTCAATGATTGTTAATACTTAGCTGGTGGTTAACTACAATAGTTTGTGTAAAAATGTATAATGAGCAGCTAAAGCATTTATGTCATTTTGTAAATTAGGTGGCTAATTTTTTTCTTATTTTAAACGTGCAACATTTTATATTATAATGTGAAAAATCCAGACACCCATGTTAGTATTTGACTTTAGTATCTACAAAAGGTTCTGCCTTCTAAAACGATATTTCTCTGCTTTTAAGTGTGAAATTTACATTTTTTTTTTTTTACCACTTAAGAAAAGCATTCATTTCAAACTTTGAAGCATGAGCATTAAAAAAGAACTTTCTAAAAATTTAGACCAAAAAAAATTATTTTTTAGCATTTGTTTTGCATGCTAATCACCTATTGATGAATGTGAATTTAAAATTCTGGTAAATAAAACTGCTTCTTTCAACTGATAGTAGATATAAAAGCAAAGAGAGAAACTCTGGTAGAAAAAAATTTAAATAATTTGAAGAGACAATAAGAATAAGAAAAGAGAGTCAGCCTCTTTAGAATAAACAGTGAAATGAAAATCAAAACCACAAGATATTTATGTACCAGATGAGCAAAAAACTACCAATATAAACTTCAAGTGTTAGTAATTATATGAAGTAACTGACAACTGTCTTAAGTTTAAAATTAAACTATCACTTTGGAAATCACATTTGACATTATCTCCTAAAATGAAAGATTTGATTATTCCTAGGCACATATTCTAGAACTGAGCTTCTCAAACTTTAATGTGCTCATGAATCCTTTAGAGATCTTATTAAAATTCACATTCTGATTCAGTGCTTTTAATATGGACCCATAAATTCAGTGTTCGCTCATGGTGTCTTCCCCGCTGTAAACTTCACATAATGCTCATGCTGTTTTCCTCTCTGAAGTAGGGGAATGATGGAAGTTAATAGTGTTTGTAATTGGATACATACAGTAAACTAAGATATAGGAATATATAGCTAAGATATAGGAATATCTCAGGAATAAGTGAACATTTGATTGTAGAAGGGTATATTGAACATTCAAATAATTAAAAAAAAAATACTCGGTTGTTTAGGGGTGTACTTAGACTTTTCAACAATGAAAAAATAACTTAGGTCCATTGGCATTGTTAGAGAAAAAAACTCCTTCCTCAGACTCAATTTTTTGTTCTTAAAAAGAAATGCTGAAATTTCAGTCTTATGAGAAGTGAAATAGAGGGTTTTTTTAAGTAAGGGAGTTTAAAACAAAAGGAATTTTTTTTTAAAGATTTAATTTTTATTTATACAATAGCTGGGGTACAGGCCAGAGGCACGGGAGGGAGAGAGGATTCACCAAAGACAGAGCGGGGAGCAGAACAGGCAGATGGACCTAAAGCACTGCTGAGGGGAGCAGCAGAAGCACAAGAGAGGTCTGCCGTGCCATGTGGGACTCTCCCTGGCCGGCTGGGAATCGAACCCTTGCTACAGAGGCTGAGAACAGCTATACAGCGCTTTGCTCAACCCGCTGCGCCACCACCTGGGAGGCCCTAGAGCAAAAGGAACTTTTAAAAAAAAGCCCAAACCTGAGATAACATGCTTCATGTTTTTTTAGCAATGTTCAGCTCATGCAAAAGCAGTAATGCCAGAGTCTGTACATATTATTTGATAGAATTTCTGCTGATGCTTAACAAATTTACAAGAAACTAATGATTTCCTGTTAATCTTTACAACTTTTTTCTAGATGCCATTCATGCAATAGTAGCATATAGTCAAAGTGCAGAAGAACTTTTGAAGCGCAGAAAAGTCCACCGAGAAGTCATATTTAAGTACTTGGCCACACAGGGGCTAATTATACCTCCGGCTACTGAAAAACACAATCTTATTCAACATGCAAAAGATTACTGGAAAAAGCAATTGCCACTGAAATTGAAGGAAACACCAGAGCCAGTGCAGACAAAGGACATTAGATTCTTTCAACAGGTAAAGTAGATCTTATAGTAATACTCTTAATGTAGAGCTTTCTGAAACTCTTGAAATAATCTTAATTTGGGTTAAGATGGTTAGTAATATTGTACTTTTTTTAAATAATTTTAGCTTTACATGGGATCCTTTGCATCCAGTAAAGCAATTAAAATATTTCTGACATTTATTGATATATGTGAAATAATCAATTGATTTGTGAGGAGAAAAAATGTCTTTATACCCTTATCAAATGAGGACTATTGGATTTTTAAAGAGAATGAATAAACTGCAGAATCATTTTAGTTCTCATCAAGCCTCCAGTTTTCTAATTTTTTTCCTTGGTAAAAGAAGGCAGCTCTAAGTCCTTTCTCATCTCGAAGACTTTCTTTGGTATTTAGTTGCAAAGATTTCATGGTAGAAATGTAAATATATTTTACATTTGGCTTTTTTTTTTAATTAGAAAAAAGCGGTTTAGTAATTCCTCTGACTAATGCTTGCTATTCCTATTTCTTTGTATCTCCACAGTACATTTTAAATAGTCTGAATATTTAAATATTGATTGAATAAATTCTAATTTGCAAGTTTTTGAACACCATATACTTTGAATTAATAAAGTTTTACAGTTTGAGTTACCCTTCATATTAGTAAAGAATCTTTTAAGAACTTCCTTAATGTACTGAAAAGAATGTTGACTTTGAAATCATACACATGTGATTTCAAATTAAGGTCTGATGTTTACGTATACATAAGCAAGTACTTTGATCTTTCTGAGTCTTATTTTCTTTACATATAAAGCATGCATAGAATCTTTATCATAAGGCATAGAAGAAAATAGCACCTCTGTACAGTGCCCACTATATTCAGTAACTAATGCTTAATAAATATAAGGTCTCTAAATGAGAGGTTATGATGTTCTGTTGTACATAGATGAATAAAATCTAACCTGTCAGGTTTCTTTTTGCATTAACATTTACCTTAAAAAAAAATGAAAGTATGAAAATTTTAGAAGATAATCTATTTCAGTCATGTTAAAAGTATCTGTTTAAAGACTTTGATTTATTATCAACATTATTGTGGTATAATTTACATGCAACCAAGTGTGCCATTTGAAGCATACATTTTGGTGGTTTTGATTTTCAAGCAAGAGAAAATGTTTATATAAATCATTATTCTCTGTTCATATTGACTATTAAGAGGCTTTGTTGAGCCTTAACTTTTTTTTTACTGAGCTTTCAGATGTTTAAGCTGGGAAATTTAAAGTGATTTTTCCCTTTTTGAGAAAAGAAATCACTATGCATGGTGGGCTCCATGAATTCATATGCTTGCATTTCCCTCTATTATAATCAACACATTAAAACTTAGCTCTAAAATAGAACAAACTGAAAGTAGATATGATAGTTAACCAGGTTTTGTTTTATGTTTATTATATATTTTTCATGTAGGAGGAAAAAGAAGATAAGAAAGCTGAAAAAGTTGATTTTCGTCGATTAGGAGAAGAATTCTGTCATTGGTTCTTTGAACTTCTTAATTCTCAGAATCCTTTTCTGGGACCACCTCAAGATGAATGGGGGCCACAGCACTTCTGGCATGATGTCAAGCTTAAGTTTTATTACAACACATCTGAAGAGAATACGATTGACTACCATGGAGCAGAAATGGTGAGCCTTCGGCTGTTGTCATTAGTGAAAGAAGAATACCTTTTTCTCAGTCCAAACCTAGATGCCTGTGGACTAAAGTGTGCTTCTTCCCCCCATGGTCTAGTTATGGTTGGAGTTGCTGGTACTGTTCACCGAGGAAACACTTGTTTGGGCGTTTTTGAACAAATTTTTGGACTCATCCGCTGCCCTTTTTTGGCGAATACCTGGAAAATCAAATTTATCAACCTGAGGATTATTGGAGAGAGGTCCCTTGCTCCTGGAACATTAACAAAACCAGCTATTCCATTTGAACCCTGTGAAGTGGAGTCCTTTTATAATGTAGTCACTGTATGTGGAACCGTGGAAATACGACTTAATGTAAGGCAGGCCTTGAATAGTGGAAATGGAGACCAGCCTTTATGTGGTGGAAATGAGGCCTTTTTGAACAAAAAGGAACTGAACTTACCTGATCCTTTAAAGCGATGAGCACTGTTTGTCAGTCTAAAAAAATCTATACACAAACTCTTCCAAATACTACATCAGTAATACCTAAGTGATTTCAGATGTGAGGATTGATATATTTTAGTTGAAATCTTTCTTGACTACAGACTTACATGAGAATACTTGCTTATTTCTACCTACGTTACAGCAGGTGTTCTAAATGCTTACTGCAGTTCATCAAACAAATTCCACTTTAGATGTTATAATTAATGGTGTGCCTTAGAAACCAGGTAATAATTTGGTGAATATTCTGCCAAAATCTGTATTTCTCACATGGGAAAGGATGACTAGTTTTGAGGGCATTTCCTTTTTTAAGTATTTACTTTAAATCTAGATAATTGTATGAATGCATCTTATGACAGTATTGTTCAAAAATTACATAGTATACATGTTTAATGTAAAACTCAAATTACCCAACATAGGACATCATTCAACTTGAATGACATTCTTACGCAAAAGCAGGTGGAGAAAAATTTACTTTGCCTTTTCTTAATATCTCAGAAATAATTTTAAAGCTGCCTACTGTAGTCCAAGAGAAATATGTTATAATCTGCAACATTTTCTTAACTACTTTGGGCAGTGATAAATATTGTTCTCAAAACAGACCTTATTCCTATCTAAGGCTTCAGCGAACAGCTTTATAGAGCTGTTTTTTGTAACATAAAGGAAACTTGCTGTTCAGTTTTTTTAAGTGTGACTAGTTCCTCACTTTGAAGTGAATTACTCTTTTACTTCTTGATTGATCTTGGAAGAGGTGACCAGAATGTGGGCATGTGTAGATACACATATATATCATCATAGTCCCACATCATAAATAAAATGGTTAGAATTTTGCACCTCTAATTTGTCTTAATTGGTTTGAGTTAACAAGGTTAAGTTGCCAGGTTAATTACATAGCTGCTTTAAATTTCTCATCACCCAGCAACAAATTGCCAAGCCTGATTCAATTAGTAATTTTAAAGTACAAAAAATGCCATTTGGAAAAAAATTCAACCAGAAAATGTTGTGATGATATATCGTACATGGTAATTTTTTACCTTTAACTCTGCTCATGATCATTCAGGGTTAATGATACAAATTTTGGAAACAGGAGGGAAGAACTCATCTTTTTTGTTTTTTTAATACTATGCCTCTTATGAGGAGTACAAATTGATATGTCCTAAAATAAGAACTTAATAAAGGAAGGAAATACCTTTTGTCTACTCTAAAAACAGTGTATTATTTAGATTTAAAGCCAAGTTACCTTTTCCTTTGAGTTACGAAATTTCATTATAACATATATAAATACCTTAGAGTATGAAATTAAAAACACTTCCCATCTATTTTTGTTGTGCTATTGATGTCAAGTGCTGCAGAAATATTACTGCAGATTCCCAGGATACATAGGGATTTCCTCTGGCTATCTTCAGTATTGAATTTTTTATTTTGTGTAATGCTCAAGATGGCAAATCTGTGTGTTCTTTCAGTCATCCTTAAAAATTGAAATTTTCCTGATATCTATTGAGGATTGGAACTGTGTTGTATTTTGAATCCCCACAGCTGGACACACAGTAGGACCTAATTTAAGGGAACAGGTGAAGGAATGACCAGGAAAGTATAAAAGATTTTGTCTTTAGTTCTCATCAGTGATTGTTTTGATCATATTGTCTGTTTGCATTTCATGTGTGAGTACACAGAACCTTTCAGGTCCCAAACTAAACCAGATTTGGGGAAAATATTTTCATTTAAAATTAGCTGAATTTTAAAAGCCAAGGTCAGGGTGGGATATCCTGGAGGGCACTAAGACTACCAAGAAGCCGTTACAAGGGAAGTATAGGAAGAAACACTGTTCTGAGAAAGAAAATACTGGAGAAATTGAAATTTGTATATGAAGTTTAAAGTGTGATTAAGCCTTTGAGGTCAAAAAGCATAATGCAATTAAACTTTTAACTACCACCCATTATTCTATTTATATTATGGAATGGCAGACTCCAGTTTTAAGACTTTGCTGCTTCCTTACATTTAGTTGGTATTTGGAAAACCTGTGGGGTCAAGTAGTAAAGAATACAGCATTCTGTACACATAATTCATAGTAATTGGGTGTTCAAACCCGAGTGGTATCTGGATTTTACTTACTGTAGGCAGTTGCCTTTTTCTAATAGGGTATAAGTCACAAAATTATTTAGAATGCCAATAAAAAGCATTTCATGTCTCATATTAACAAAATATTTAATAATAATAATTTTAAAAAGGCCATCCAATTTATTAAATCAATTTGGAAATGGCAAACACAGGTCAGGAAACTTCCTGGATTTTAAGAAAGATAAAATGTTATGCTAAGGAAGACTACCTAGTTCCAAGAGGAAATTATAACACCAGGAAAATATTTAAAGAACAGTTGTTTAAAGAAAAGTGAGATAATGGCTCTTATGGCTAAGTAGATCATAAAAGTGAAAATCACGCCTTGAAACTTTCTTGGCATCTGTTTTTACTAATTTAAAAGCTCTTCACTGTTCCTTAATTTGATTTTTTTTTTTTAAAGATTTATTTTATCTATGCATACAAGAACTGGGGTACAGGCCAGTGATGTGGGGGGTGAGAGCATTCACTAGAGAGAGTGGGGAGCAGAACAGGCAGATCCACTGAAATACACTGCTGAGGGGAGCAGTGGGCAAGACGGGGGAGGTCTGCTCCATGTGGGTTGCTCCCTAGCTGATCGGGGATGGAACCCGTGCTGCAGGGGCTGCCACAGGGGCTGCTGCAGGGGCTGCTGCAGGGGCTGCCAATTTCTTGATAGCGCTGTCTTTAACCCCTGTGCCACCAGGGAAGCCCTGATTATTGAATTTTGAAAAAAGAATTATTTGTCCCTAGAAAAAATGTTTGGATGTAGTATTATAATTGTTGCACTTCCCTAGATCACACCTGCGAATCCTATAGATATCCTTATTTCATGTTAAAGTCCTGCCAGAATAGTTATGTTACCCCCAGACTACTCTTGTTACTACATTCAAAAATAATTTTTAGAAAAATTTGTCCCCTTGTACCTAAAGTAGAGGACTAAATCTTTCTTATGAACGAAAGTATTTGTGTATAATAGTTGTTAACTTGTGAATTTTGTTTTTCAAAAGATGACAGATCAAGACTATTGAGATATTGTCATTTAAAACAAATATTCAGAATTCATTTTATTTTGGCAAGATAAATTTAATGAACAATGAACATGCTTTGGAGAAATTGAAACTCTGAAAAAATATTTTAAATGATGTTCTCTAGACCTTTACAAAAACTCTACCCTATGAAAATATTTATTTAGGAGTAATTGTATATTGCTAACTCTGAGTTTAGAATTTTAAAAATACAAACATTTCCTCTAAATAGCCTACGTATGTCAATCTTCCTCTTCCCACTACTCTCACCTCCCACCCTCTGTACCCTATTTATTACCTTTGTCTATAGCCACTTTGAATGCAGATAGAACAGCAGCACTTCTAAGAAACAAGGCTTTAGGGATCTGTATTCTCTTCAATTTATTTGCCATGTATTTAGTGAGCACCTGCAATTTATAAGTCACTGAATTAAGCATTAGATAAAAATAATACATCAATAGGTTATTTAACTAAATTTATGTTGAAGTCAAATCTCAATCTGGGTTTAGAGTTTTAAAGAAATTATATCAGAACTGTATCAATGTGCTAAATCCATTTACCTTTATTTTACTTTAAATGTTTCCTATAGTCTTTCAGTAAAGCATTCATATTAAAATTGAGTGTGGATATTTACTGTTATAATGTTCTTCAAAATATTAAACCAGAAACGTCAGAGTTGGTTGTATTACACATAAAATGTTAAGAGAATCACCGGCTTAGAATTCGGTACTTTTAATTTTCTGTTTCCAGTACTGCCACATTTCGTTGTTTTTTTGCAGTGAGCCATTTAGTGACTATTCTTTGGTTTTCATCTTTGTTTTGGATATCTGAAATCTCAAGTATGAAATTAGTTACATTTGAATTATTGAGTGTAAGGATTGAAGGAATGCCCTGTTGCCTACTACCAACTGTGTGTTACATGTCTGACTTAATATTTTTCTGAGCAAAAAGTAGAATCTATAACTGCTTAGAAAAGCCTTTTTCCTGAATCATTTAGTTTCATAAATTTTTATTAATCATTTCATCTCTACTAATTATACCTGCTCAGTTACTCATTTAGTAATTTAATACCACTTGGAAAAAATATATAGTGTTCAGGTTTAACAGTATTACTTATGAAAAAGAATAAAGATTTGGGTAATATATAAATATATGTAATAACTTATATCAAATTATTTCACTGGGTCACCTTAATCTGTATTCCTTTCCTGATCATAGATACCAATGTGCTTTCAACTTCAGAAATAGTCTTAGTTTTAAAACATTCAGTTTCTGCTACATTAGGATGTAGTATATCTGTAGTATCATACTCAGTTTCACCTGCTACTGTAATGAGACCTTTTTTACCTAACTTTTGTCTTTTTTTATTATTTAATATTTCTCACATTTGTGAGAAATTAGAGTTTTCTTAAAATACAACTTTGATCATACTGTCCATGCTCAGAATTTTCAGTGTGGTGCATTGCTTCCCAAATAAAGTCCAGATTTCATAATCACTTCATCACCACTTGGATGATGACTACAGGTGTTTTTTGCATTATTTGACCTAGCCGACATCTGTTAAGTAGTATTTATCCTGTGCTTAATCAGCCCCCTGCTTTTTATCAGCAGTTACTCAAAATTGAAGAGTTCATTTTTTGTTGTTGCAGACAGCCTGGTGCTATAGAAAAAAAATAACCTACAGTTGAAATGGAATAACGAAATTATTTTTTTTCTCTTTAGTATTTTTTTAGTATTTTTCTCTTTAGTATTTTTTTCTCTTTAGGAATTTTGTGTATGTAACCTGTCTAGGATAGTCTTTTCCCAACCCTTTGCCTGGCTCCTTCATTTTCATCTTTGAAGATTTGACTTAAATGTTTTCTCCTTTCTAGTGGACCCTCTTGTATTTGTCAGAGCACACTGTTTCAGTCTGAGCACCTTAGTTATTATTAATTTATTAGTCTTCCCCAATAGATTTAAGCTGAGCGCAGGGACTATAACTTTCACTTTCATCACTTTCACTTTCCATCGCTATACATAGACTTGGTGGGTATTTGGTAGATTGCTGTTTACTAAAGATAGAAGCAAGGCAACAAATGGTAACGTTTATTAAGAGCCTCATGTAATGCCTATCTACTAAAGACAATGTCTAGCATACATATTGTTTAATGAATAAAGCCAAATTAATCTTCCTGAATAATGTTATATGAGCTCTATCTAATACTCTGGTAGATGGAATTACTAAAGTTTTATGCTTTTGTAAAAGGTAAAAAAACTGAGCCCCCAATGTTAGGTAACTGCTTGAAGTTCACCCAGTTTTGTTGTGGGTTTTTTTCCTCTGACTTTTGGGCTTTATTTTTCATTTTTAACTGAATTTAAAGCTTACTTTTTTTTTTTTCTTGCACCTTATTTCCATTCTGATTATTGCTGCTATCTTATTTTGGAAGAATGTAAACTCTAATCCTATTCTAATGAAATTCACATGAAAAAATGACTACTTAAGAGATTTCTAAAGTACTCCATTTCTGAAGTTAATGATTTTGTGATTATTTGCAGCCTCAGCAACTCAAAAACATTGCTAGTAAAGGAATTTATAGTTTGTGTTAATTTAAGTCGTTACGATTTTACTTCCTCATACAATTTTTGGAAAACACTTCATTGTGTTTTCAAACAAATATACATGTTTAAATATATGTATGTTGAATATTTCTTATTTATGGGGGGGAGGATGAAAATATACTTAATATCTAGATTAGAAAAGGGGGTAAAGTATAAAGTCTTTAAGATATTTTCACATCACTAGAGATTCTGAAGCTGTTTGTCACTGCTTGTTCTATGAAACCTTGTTTGTTGCCTATGTTCAAAATATGTTTCCATGTTTTAGTTAAGAAAAGTGCAAAGTGGTCAGCAGAAGGCCATATTATATTAATAGATTGTCAGTGATCCTGCTAAAAACAAAGATATGAATAAAATAATCAAATGTAGGTGATTCCCAAAGTTGACTATGTAATATGTGTTGGCAAATATTTGAGTGACATTGGAGACAAGTGGCAGATTTGGGATAGGATTTTCCTGTAGGTGCAAGGCCCTGAATGTGTGCTGCTCACAGGTATTGAAAGTTACTCCATGAAGTTAATGGAAAGCATTTATTTAACAAAGATCTGAGGTTTTGCTGTACTGACTACTGGTTTTGCTGTACTGCTGTACTGATAAGAGCAGTACAGCTTGATGATAGAATGAGCTTAGCGTACAAAACATGACAGGGATTTTAATGCTGGATCTATAGACTATAAATCATTGACCACCAATAGACTCCTAGGAATTAAGAGAAGTAGAATAAGCCACGAGTTTAATGCTGCGAGAGCAACTTTATGTTAAAAGAGTTTACAACTGAGGAAAAAGTTGATTTTAAATAATGTGTCAGTATCTTAAATTTTTTTGACTTGGTAAATGTTTATTGAGCACTTACTCTATGAACCAGGAATTTTAGTACATAAAGTAATTTTTCTATTTTTTATGCTTTTCTCACTTTAACTTGTATAAGGTACCTTTTACTGTTTAATAAAGAGTTTATTTTATTAGAAATTGCTTCTCTGTGATCTTTTATTGATGCCATTCTTTTTTTTTATTAAATAATAAATTTTATTTTTATATTCCCCCATACAATTGCAAACGCCCCATTCTGACCCTAATCCCTCCCCTCCCGCCCCCCACCCCCCAAAAAGTGTTTCTGGTTCATAGTTTTTTGTTGATTTTGATTTTCACTTTCTTATAGTTATTCATTTTCCTGGTCCCTTATTTAAGTTTTCTAGATTCCTGCTATGAGTGAGACCATCCGGTATTTTTCTTTTTCTTTTTGGCTTATTTCGCTGAGCATGATCCCTTCCAGCGCCATCCATGTTGCTGCAAATTGCATGTGTTTATCTTTTTTGAATGCTGAGTAATATTCCATGGTGTATATGTACCACATCTTCTTGATCTAGTCATCTATTTTTGGGCATTTGGGCTGTTTCCAAAGCTTAGCTATTGTAAATAGTGCTGCTATAAACATAGGGGTGCAGGTGCTCTTTGGAATTGATGTTTCTGTGTCCTTTGGGTAAATACCTAGGAGTGGAATTGCTGGATCCAATGGAAGCTCTATGTTTAGTAGGTCCAGAAATCTCCACACAGCTCTCCACAGTGGTTGGACCAGTTTGCACTCCCACCAACAGTGCAGAAGAGTTCCTTTTTCTCCACACCCTCGCCAACATTTGTTGTTGCTAGTTTTTTTAATATGTGCCATTCTCACTGGTGTGAGATGGTATCTCATGGTAGTTTTGATTTGCATTTCCCTGATGTTGAACAAGTGATGTTGAACATTTTTTCATATGTCTGTTGGCCATTTGCATTTCCTCTTCAGAAAAGTTTCTTTTTAGCTCTTCTGCCCATTTTTTGACAGGATTATTTTCTTTGTTGTTGCTGAGTCTCATCAGCTCTTTGCAGATTTTTGTGATCAGTCCTTTATCATTAGTGTTGGGTGCAAAAATGTTCTCCCAGTTGGTGGGGTTTCTCTTTGTTTTTGTTATTGTCTCTTTTGCTGTGCAGAAGCTCTTTAATTTGATGTAGTCCCAGCTGTTTATCTTTCTCTTCACTATCACTGCTTTGGGTGATGTGTCTGTAAAGATGTCTTTGATGTGCAAATCCCGTAGTGTTTCGCCTATATTTCCTTCTATGTATTTTATGGTTTCAGGTCTTATGTCTAGTTCTTTAATCCATTTTGAGTTGATTTTTGTGTATGGTGTGAGGTAGTGGTCAAGCTTCATTCTTTTGCATGTAGCGACCCAGTTTTCCCAGCACCATTTATTGAACAAACTTTCTTTGCTCCAATGCATAGTCTTTGCTCCTTTGTCAAAGTTTAGTTGACCATAAATCTGTGGGTTTATTTCTGGATTTTCTATTCGATTCCATTGGTCTGTATGTCTGTTCTTGTTCCAATACCATGCAGTTTTGATGATTATGGCTTTGTAGTATAGTTTGAAGTCTGGGAGTGTGATGCCTCCATTCCCTTCTTTCTTTTTCAGGAGAGCTTTGGCAATTCGGGGTTTTTTGTGATTCCATATGAATTTCATCAATAATTGTTCTATTTCTTTGAAGAATGACATTGAAATTTTGATTGGAATAGCATTGAATCTGTATATTGCTTTTGGTAGGATGGCCATTTTAATAATGTTTATTCTTCCAATCCATGAGCAGGGGATGTCTTTCCATTTCTTTGTGTCTTCTTCTATTTCTTTTAACAGTGTTTTATAGTTTTCTTTGTATAGGTCCTTTACCTCTTTTGTTAGATTTATTCCCAACTATTTGATTTTTTTTGTTTCAATAATAAAAGGGATGGTTTTTTTGATTTCTTCTTCTTCAGATTTATTGTTTGTGTATAGGAAGGCTACTGACTTTTGCATGTTGATTTTGTATCCTGCCACTTTACTGAACTGATTGATGAGTTGAATTAGTTTTTCTGTGGAGTTTTTGGGGTTCTCTATGTATATTATCATATCATCTGCAAATAGTGATAGTTTGACTTCTTCTTTTCCTATTTGGATTCCTTATATGTCTTTCTCTTGTCTTATTGCTCTGGCTAGGACTTCCAGTATTATATTGAAAAGCAGTGGTGAGAGTGGACATCCTTGTCTTGTTCCAGATCTTAATGGAATTGCTTTCAGCTTTTCACCATTGAGAATGATACTGGCTGTTGGCTTGTCATAGATGGCCTTTATGATGTTGAGGTATGTTCCTTGTATCCCAAGAATTTCAAGGGCTTTTATCATGAATGGGTGTTGCACTTTGTCGAAAGCTTTCTCAGCATCTATTGATATTATCATATGGTTTTTATATTTCTTTTTGTTGATGTGTTGGATAACGTTGATTGATTTTCTGATGTTAAACCATCCTTGTGTCCCTGGAATGAATCCAACTTGGTCGTGGTGAATTATCTTATGGATACATTGTTGGATTCTGATAGCTAAAATTTTATTGAGGATTTTTGCGTCAGTGTTCATTAGGGAGATTGGCCTGTAGTTTTCCTTTTTTGTGTTGTCCTTATTCGGTTTTGGTATTAGTGTAATATTGGCTTCATAGAACGTGTTTGGTATTGTCCCTTCTTAATTTTTTGGAAGAGTTTGTGAAGGATAGGCACTAATTCGTCTCTGAATGTTTGGTAGAATTCATTTGTAAACCCATCAGGTCCTGGGCTTTTGTTTTTGGGGAGGTTTTTGATTACCATTTCAATTTCGTTGCTTGTAATTGGTCTGTTTAGGTGTTCTATTTCTTCTTTATCTAGCTTTGGGTGATTGTAGAGTTGTAGGAATTTGTCCATCTCCTCTAGATTGTTGAACTTTTTTCCATATAACTGTTCATAGTAGTTACTGATTATTCTTTTGATTTCTGCTGTGTCCGTTGTGATTTCCCCTCTTTCATTTATGATCCTGTTTATTTGTGCTTTCTCCCTTTTTTCCTTTGTGAGCCTGGCTAGGGGTTTGTCTATTTTATTGATTTTTTCAAAGAACCAGCTCTTGGTTTCATTGATCTTTTGGATTGTTTTTTTAGTATCAATTTCATTTATTTCTGCTTTGGTTTTTATTATTTCTTTTCTTCTACTGGTTTTGGGGTTTTTTTGTTGTTCTTTTTCTAGATCTTTGAGCTTTGAGATTAGGTTGTTTCTTTGAGTTCTTTCTTGTTTTTTGATGTGAGCTTCTATTGCTATATATTTTCCTCTTATTACTGCTTTTGCTGCATCCCATACATTTAGGATATTGGTGTCCTCCTTGTCATTCAATTCAAAGAATTTTTTAATTTCTTCTTTGATCTCCTCGTTAGTCCAGTGGTCTTCCAGTAGTGTGGTTTTTAATCTCCATGAGGTAGAATAGTTCCTTGCCTTCTTTTTATGGTTTATTTCTAGTTTGATGCCTTCGTGGTCAGAAAAGATGGTTGGTATGATTTCAATCTTGGTGTATCTGTTGATGTTTGTCTTGTGCCCCAGTATGTGATCGATCCTGGAGAATGATCCATGTGCGCTTGAGAAAAATGTGTACTCCGTTTTTTTTGGGTTCAGTGTTCTATAGATGTCTGTTAAGCCCAAATGCTCTAGGTCCTTATTTAGAGCTTTAGTTTCTTTACTTATTTTTTGTCTTGTTGATCTATCCATTGTTGATAGTGGTGTGTTGAAGTCTCCCACTACGTATGTGTTTTCTCTGATGTCTGTTTTCAGAGAGGACAACAGTTGTCTGATATATTTTGGTGCTCCTTCGTTTGGTGAGTATATGTTAATGAGTGTTATTTCTTCTTGAAGTATTGTCCCCTTGATCATAATGTAGTGACCATTGGGGTCTCTTTATTTTTTTGAGTTTGAAGTCTGTTTTATCTGATATAAGTATAGCTGTTCCTGCTTTCTTTTTTGGTCCATTTGCTTGTAGGATTGTTTTCCATCCTTTAACTTTGAGCCTATTTTTATCTTTTGTAGCTAAATGTGTTTCCTGGAGACAGCAAAAGGTTGGGTTTTGTTTCTTAATCCAGGCTGCAACTCTGTCTTTTTATTGAAGAGTTTAGTCCATTTAGAGTTAATATTGATATGTTAGCATCTGTATTTGCCATTGTTTGTCTTTCCTTTGATTTTATTTATTTATTCTTTTAATAACTTTTTTTTTTTTTTGGTCTTCTTTCGTTGTTATTCGTCCCTCTGAGGTTCTGGCTTTAGGACTCCTTGTAGTTTTTTTTGGAGTGGGGGTTTAGCTGTAATGAAATTCCGGAGTTTCTGTTTGTCTGGGAAGGTCCATATTCTTTCTTCAAAGAGGAAGGAGAGCTTTGTGGGATAGAGTATTCTTGGTTGGCATCTGTTTTCTTGGAGTCTGTTGACTATGTCCCTCCACTCTCTCCTTGCCCGTAGTGTTTCTTCAGAGAAGTCTGATGTCAGCCTGATTGGTTTTCCTTTGAATGTTATCTGTTTCTTCCCTCTTGTCAGCTTCATTATTTTTTCCTTGTCCTGGATTCTTGGGAGTTTTACTATTATATGTCTTGCTGTATTTTTCCTTTCGTCGTGGAAGTTTGGTGTTCTTCTTGCTTCTTGTATATCAATTTTCAGCTCCTTCTTCGCATTTGGGAAGTTCTCTTCAATTATCTCCTGGAATATTTTCTCTGTTCCTACATCTCTCTCCTCTCCTTCTGGTATTCCTATAACTCTTATATTTCCTTTCCTCATGGAGTCAGATAGTTCCCGAAGTCTTTCTTCATTCTTTTTCCTTCGTACTTCTCTTTCCTTTTCTGTTTTGGTTCTTTTTATTTCTGTGTCTTCAAGAGTACTTATTCGTTCTTCCATTTCATCTATTCTGCTTTCATTGCTTTTCCCAGAGTTCTTTAGTTCCTCCATTAATTCTTTGATCTCCTGCATTTCTTTTACTTCCCTCTTTAGGGACTCAATTTCATTCTTCTGACCATTGTTTTCCCTCTTTAGGGACTCAATTTCCTTCTTCTGATCATTGTTTTCCTTTATGACTTCTATCACTTTTTTAATCATGGCATTTTTAAATTCTCTTTCTGGAAGGTTCAGAAGTTCTTCCAAGTTGCTGTCGTTGCAATCTGGGGAGTGGTTTTCTTTTTGTGGTGTGCTTCTTTCCTGAGGAGTTGTTAGGTTGCGTGTGGTTCTTCTACTCCCTACTGTCTGTTTTCTAATTTGTCGTATGCGTTGGGACACTGTGTTGCTCGGACTGGCTGGCATCTTGGGTGAACTTCTCCGCTCCCCTCTGGCTCCTCCAGGAGCCATCTCTGGCTTCTGGGGGAGCTTTCTGCTGGTTTTAGGCAGTCTTTACTGAAGAAATGTCCCTGTTCTAAAATGGCAAAGCGGGATGCAGTCCCTGCGCCTCCGGTTTCAGGCACACTCTTCTGTGCGCCCGGTCTGCCCCGGACGTGGTTGTCTGCTCCCTCTGTGGGCTCAGACTGCTGGTCGGAAGGGGCCTGGCGTGGGCTAACTTTCCAGCTGGCCACTGGGTCCTCCAGAAGCCTTCTGCCCTTTTCAAGCAGTCTTAAGAAATTTCCTGTTCTATGGGGTGTTAGTGACTTTTTTTTTTTGGTCGCTAGGTGGCGCCAGAGATCTCTCCTATTGTCCTTGGGGGGGCTGTTTTTCGCCTCCCCTCACCCCATGGGACAGGGAACAGAGCGGGAATGGTAGGGTAAACCTCAACGGCTTTGGGGTGCTGTGTCTGCCTTGTGCCCCACCGTCGTGGAGAACCCACGCCCCGAATTTCGTGCCCCGGGTCTCAGTTCCAAAGCCCTCAGGTCCAGGACACGGGCTGTAGCCCAATTCAGTGGCGCGGGAATGGCGCCTTTTGAATCCCGCTCCCGTGCCTGCACGCCTGGTTCCTGCTCACTCAGTGAGGGCCTCCGCGCGTCTCCCCGCAAGCCTAGGTCACAGGCGTGGGGACCTGGGCAGCCGCGATCCGCGCGCCAAGTGCGCCGCTTTCCCGCGCCAGCTTACCGGCAGCCCGGGCTGTGTGCGCGTCTCCCGGGGTCTTTGTTCTTTTCTAATGGCGCCCAGAGCCGTTCGCTCACCGCTGCGGCGAATCCTGCAGGGTTCTCCACAGCTCCCGTTCACAGGGTGTGGTGGCTGCAATAGTTCCTTTCCACTCACAGTCCCGCTTGCTGCGTCGTTTGTTCTTGTTGGCCGTTTTGGTTTGTTGTTTTCCTCCTCTCTGCCGGTCGGAGAGTGCCGACTCTGTGGGCGGGGGAGGGGAGCAGGGTTCTGCGCTTTCCTCCCTTCTGGTCCTCTTTTATGGCCACTTTCTTCTTCCGGTAGTTTGCTGGAGTCGTCTGTTTATCTTCCGTGTCCCAGTTCTCACTGGGACCTGCCGCTTTTCTTCCCTATTAACTTTTTTTAATGGGAGATCTTACTCGCAGCGTCTCCTCGCCGCCATGTTGCTCCGCCCCTAGTATATTGATGCCATTCTTACTACTTTACCCACTGTCATCTTCTGGTGCTTTATCTGAATTGTAGGTAAAATCCTAACCTTTGAATTGGAGCAATGTTGCTAAAGTAATGGTGGTCTTGGTAGTCTGCAAGTAGTTTAGCAACTTAAGAGCGGAAAAGGAGCACTGAGACATTTCACAAATATTTTGCAAATTTTGTGCACATAAGTCACATATTTTGCAGATTTTAAGTATAAGGTCTGATTTCACAAAAATCTTACTAAATATTTTAATAGTGTTTTGTAATGTGCAATCTAGGTGCATTATATACAAGGACTGTGTTCATCAGATTTCTCAGCCAACAAGAAGTCAACAGTGTTATCTTCACTTAATGTACTTTCCTAATAATGTCAGTGTTTGTGAAATGAGGGTTTTATGATTAATACTCTTTTATCCCCACTCATAAAAGTGAAAAAACACCTCCATTCACGAAGATGTCATAATGTTACATAGTAGAATGAACTTCACTGTGAATGCAAAATTACAACCTCTATGAGCTGTGCAAGAAAGTCTGGGAGTGATTTTTTTTTTTTCCATAACATCAGCTGAATTATAAAAGGAAGGACAGTGGTCAACAGTTGAACTGTTTTTTGGCACACCATTCACCATAGGCCACCATAGGCCACCAAACGCCAATAGCATATTTGCATGTTAACATCAAAGTTTTCACATCACTTTTAAAGCACACAGATTTCACTGGTAAATGAATGTAATTAGATTATTTTTCCTAAACAAGGATAAAACACATCTCAGCTTAAAATGTGCATGCAAGATGGAGAAGAGATCAAAATTGCAGAAGCATTCATATTTGGATTCCTTAAAACCAAGTAGACACTTGGCTAGTTTCTATTTCAGGAGTCTGGTACTTACAACCTGCTCACAGATGGTGGCAGAAAACCATCTCACTTTAGACCACTGGCGTCTTTATCTTGAAGTAATCATTTGGACACAGAGGTAAGTTTTAGCATCTTTGTGTTAATGGTTATATGCATCTGTCAATTTGTTTTCTGTGTTATACCTTCTAAAGTAATCCTCAAAAATAATGTGTACTATGGGGCCTTCCCAGTGGCGCAGTGGTTGAGCACTGGGCTGCAAAGCTGCCAGCAGCCTCTGCAGTGCTGGTTTGATCCCCACCAGCTGGCGAGGGTCCCACTTGGCGCGCAGACCTCTCCTGCTGCCCGCTGCTCCCCTCAGCAGTGTGCTTCGTCAGTCTGCCTGTTCTGTACCCCGCTCTGGCTCTGGTGAATTCTCTTACCCTTCTGCGCTTCTGACTGTACCCAATGCTTATATAAATAAATAAATAAATCTTTAAAAAAAAAATGTGTACTAGCTTTTCATAACCGTGACATATTCTGTTATATGTAGGTCTGAACTGGTAGACTTGGTTCAAATAGCAAGTCTATAGCAAAATAATAAAATGACACTTGCTAAGAAGTTTATAAAACTATCATTAACATCAATAACAAGTATGATCAAATCAAGAACAAAACAAGCTATTGGAAATTTCTCTCAAAAAGAAAGTTGCATAATTTGGGGAAAAAGAAGAGGAAAGAGCAATTCCTACCAAATATGTATTCTATAAGATTATTGTATCTTTTGCAGACAGAATCACTGATGTGCAGTGTCTAAATCAGTTGGGGTATGTGTACTAATATATGTGATTGAGAGGTCCTTAACGACTTCTTCTATTCATCTCTGAAAACCCATGAATATAGAAAACAAGATTATACTTGGGAAATATGTTTTGGTAAGGAATAAAAAAGTATCATGATCTTTAATGATGGAGCTCCAGCTATTTGGACAGTAGTGAATTAAAGTAATTAAAGGTATTACACAAAAAGTCAATTGACTTATTCCTAACTTAAATGAGAACAGTTCATTTTCAACAAACTCAAGAGACTATATCATTTTCATAATTTTATGACAAATGGGACAGTGTCACAAAACTCATTTTTTCCCTCGGATACTGTATTTAGAGGAAAAGTATTCACATGAGGTTTTAAGGCCAGGACAGATATTTAAAACATTCTGTTGACACGTTAGTAATGTTAGTAAAGGGCCTTTCATTGATTTTAGGTGCTTGGCTGAAATGACACATCAACCAGTCTATCCACTGTCTTGAAGAGAAGTCCCTTCAGGTCCAGAATGTTCACTATAATGACAAGATCAGATTATTTCAGGAAAACACAGCTGTTGTGCCAATGGCCCAGTTCTAAAATTTTATCCCCCTTGCACCCCCCTTTCTGATTTTCTTGTCTTACCACAGAAACATATTTCAGGAGTTACTTAAAATCATGTCCAAATAATGAAACATAACATGAAAGAATCCTGAGATGAATGCAAAGGACGGATTGGAAATGTATATGACACCATCCGCAGGTAGATATTTCTTTTGGTGACTCTGGTGAGAATTGTGAGGATACATATGAATAAAAATTAATTTATATGTGACTTAAGAAAATCAAGTTTTAAAACCGGAACAGTGACAAGCTTCCTCTTTCTGTATGAATATGATAGTAGGGAGCAAAATTGTGCAGGGAAATACAGAGATTCAACAAGTTGTATACCTGACTTTAATCCTGTTTGAGTTTTTGGCGTATGTGGAAAAGCAGTAATCACCTTTCACACAAGCAATTTAACTGAAATTTTCACCATTCAAGGTGATAATTTAACAACTGTTATTTAGCAAACTTGTTTTCCATCTTTTTATAACCCTGGTAGTAACTGTTGCTCAGATAGGCTTAGTTTGAAACATTTACAGCAGTAGAGTGAAAAAATCACTTTTTATTGTTCATGTTACCATTAATAACATTTTCAGAATAACATGTCATTTAATAATACAGTCTTTTAGAAGTGTGTAGAGCAAGGAAATGTTTTGCATGCTTATTGGAGGGAAGGGTTATTTTCATTGGATCATTTTTTATATACTTTGTTATTTTCTAGCCAAAGAAATCTTTTTATTCATTATCATAATGAATAAATGGGTAAATACTGTCATATTTCTGTGCCTAAATCAGAAAGCTTGCTGTGATGTCTTTTTCATTTTATAGGTTAGTCTTTGTAAGTCTGGCACTCTTGGACTTTCATATTAGGGAAAGTTCCAAGAGTTGTATGCAAGTATCTAAAATATTTCTGGTTCCATTTGCTAGACCTTGACTAGCGATAAATTTAACTCTCACCTGTAATTAAGTGTAACATAACAACAACCAAGTCTCAAAAAACAAAAGATAGTATTATAACTATAAAACGGTCCTGAGAAATCAGTAGCTAATTGTTTCAAGATTAAGTGCACTTGAATCATAAAAAGTTTTGGAGGCTGCACAGAACCCTATAAATGAATAAACAGGCACATTTCCTTTTCTTTCCCTTTTTTTTTTTTTGTGGGACCCTCGCGGTGGCCGGGGATCAAGCCAGCGCTGCAGAGGCTGCAGGCAGCCTTGCAACCCAGCGCTTAACCGCTGCCCACCAGGGGAGGCCCCACATTTCCTTTTCTAAGGTACATTTCCTTTCTTGGATAGGTTTTATTTTTATGCACAAAATATTAATTTTTTGAGAAGAAAAATGTTTCCTTTTTCATGTTGTTCTGTTTCAGAGTACTTTCTTTAAAATATTAAATTTTAATTCCACTTAAGCACATTTATTGGATTACTTTTGCTAAAATTAATTTGTAGAAGTCCAGATAGCATGAGATAACATTGCAAAACCACCTTTCCTTTCTTGATCATTCCTTCTTTTACCATTATTCTTTTTTCTTTATAAAATTAAGAAGGAATCAAGGGTCCTCTTGTTTAGAACCCCAATACTGCTGCCAATTGTTTTGAGGGAAATAAGCTGGCGTTAGCATCTTAAGAATGTGGAATTTTAGTGACATCTTGTGGCCAACACTTTCTCAGTGTATTCTATGTCTATGTCATAGGATTTGCTTTGTAGTAACTGACTTTCAACTGGAAAGCATATGCTTCTGAGGAGATCTGAAGACTTTCTGAAAACGTAAGCTGGTATAAAGAATTTTAAGGAAGTTAATTTCCTTATCCTCAATCTCCTGAACTCTCCCTGCACAACCTGACGTTGCCATTTTTTTCTACCTCCATTTTATAGCTAACCGTTCTCTCAACAAAGGAAAGGGCTGTTTCTTTACTCCTCTTTTCCCCTCTTAGCTTCATTAAAGTCTTTGTTCTGTGGTATCAATACCTCTGGGTGTTAAACACAGAGAAATCTGAAATACTGGTGTTAATGAAGTGAAAGGGGATGACTGCAATGATGGTACAACAAAGGTTATGCTAGTCAGGTTGCTCCTAAACATTTTTTTTTTTAAAGATTTATTTATTAATGCATACAAGAACTGGGGTATAAGCAAGAGGCATGGGGGGGAGGGGAAGGTGGTGAGAGGATTCACCAGAGACAGAGTGGGGAAAGAACAGGCAAATTGACTGAAATACACTGCTGAGGGGAGCAGCGGGTGAGTCAGGGGAGGTCTGCTGCGCCATGTGGGTTGCTCCCTGGCCGGGGATCGAACTAGTGCTGCAGTGGCTGCAGATTGCTTCATAGGTTGCGTCTTAAGCCCTTGTGCTACCAGGGAGGCCCTGCTTCTAAACTTTCTTTAAAATTATTATTTTCACCCATGTAAAGGAAACGTGAACTCATTAATCTGATTTCATCTGATGGGTCATCACAAAAATTAAATCTTTGCAATAAATCACTTGCTAATGTTTTTCCTTGAGATGTTAAATTTACATACAGTAAAATGCAGACATCTTACTTAGGAATATGTTCAAGAAATTGGGTGATATAATTTTTCATAGATATGTGAATAGAATTGATGATGAACTCTGACTTATACAAACAATAAATCCATTTCATTAAATTATGTATTTCCAGTAAAACATGTGAACTAGTTATATTGTTTTGATTGATGAAATAATACTGAAAGCAATAACTCAATGCAGAGACAATTTTTTAGCACTTAAAACACTGTAAGGGAAATATTTTTAGATTGTGATCATGTTTTTGTTACATAGAAGTATGGTATGAGAAAAGTATTGTACATTGGTGGGAAAGCACAAAATATTTTAAAGCACAAAGTATTTCTCATAAGGATAAAATTCTGTGAAATTTTGTACTGGAATAGAAATACAAATGAAAGCAGCACAAGTACAATTTCTAACTTCAAGGGGATCTTTTTATTTAAATACTGGTCGGTCTAGAAGTCAATGAAAATGGATAAAGAAATAATTTAACACTTTTATTTTAAAAGACAAAAGTGTGCCTTTTCAATTTATGGAACAGTTTAATGAATTATTTCAGGTGTCAACTAAAAATCTGTGAGGGGATTAAGTTTGCAAACATTCTTTTAGGAAACATACAAGCAACAAGTTTAAAGGTTAAACAAGTTTATATCGTGTAACTTGGCCAACTACTTCACTGACTCAGATAATAGTTTGGGAGGAAACCCACTTTACTTAGTTCATAACCTAAATAAAATGTGAAGATGGTGGAGGATATTGAGCAGGGAAATGACGTGATCTGATCTTTTAAAAAGATTTTTGTGAGTGCTCGCTTCGGCAGCACATATACTAAAAAGATTTTTGTGATGAGAATGAGTAAAGGCAAGAGTGGTGGGAACAGTAAAACCAGTTGGGAAACTATAGTAAACCAGGTAAGTGACATTTAGTAGCAAAACGGGGCGGTTGGGGGAGGGAGTGTCACAGAATGGAGGAGGTGAGAAGTAGTCAGACTCAAAATATTGTTTGAAGGGAGAACTGACAGATGAGAATCTTCCTAATGGCAAGACAAAGAAAAGAAACAACAGTGTTTTCCAAAGTTTCATCTTGAGCACCCAGAAAGATGCAGTTGCAATGAGCTAAGATGGAAGAAACTATCTGAGGAGCAGAGTTGGGGTAGGAGTGATGTGGAAAAAAGGCCAGAAACTTGTTTTTAAATATGTTCATTTGAGAGATTGATTAGATATTTTAGTGGGGTTATAAAATTTGCCACCTCCAATGAAATGAGCCCTTTTGAATTTCTCAAATAGTGTCTAAAAACAGTCAAAAAGATGGGGCCTCCCCTGGTGGCACAGCGGTTGAGCACTGGGCTGCGAAGCTGCCAGCAGCCTCTGCAGCACCAGTTTGATCCCCGGCCCCCTCAGGGCGAGGGTCCCACATGGGCGCAGACCTCTCCTGCCGCCCGCTGCTCCCCTCAGCAGTGTACTTCAGTCCTTCTGCCTGTTTTGCTCCCCGCTCTGGCTCTGGTGAATTCTTTCACCCTCCTGCACTTCTGACTGTACCCAGTGCTTGTATAAATAAATAAATAAATCTTAAAAAAAAAAAAAAAGATGCAAAGCATGTGTAGACTAAATAGCTGCTGGCCTGTGTGGCTGTCACCAATGGCCTTGACCATGCTAACGCAGGAGGCGCTTGGGAGTATGGGCTCAGGGTACACATGCCTGATGGTGGATACCTGGAGTATGGTGTGCGCGTGTGTAAGTGTGCATCCCTAAGCCCGGAGGTCCAGACTATAAGGCCTGCACAATTACATTGGTGGGACAGTTATGAAGAGAATAGAAGTTGACACCAGAGAGAGCCCAAGGAGAAAAGGTAAAGATTTGCCAGGGTCTGGGAGATCTGCCAGCCTCCCGGTCCCCAGTCCCCTGGCCCTGCGCCTGGTTGCAGCCCTACAGAATGTGTGTGGAGAACAGACTCTTCATCAGGTATGAATTTGGAAGTCCTTAGCATAAAGATGCTATTTGCTATAATGAGCATGACTGAGACCATCAAGTTGTGAATTTAAGGACTGAAGTTCGAGGACTGAGTTCTGCAATGTGAGGGTCAGAAATGAAGAGTCAGTGAGAGAAATAGGGAAATGGATAGGACAGAAAAAAAAAGAAACAAAGAAAGATGGTGTCCCAAAGTTCCTGGAAGAAAGTATTTCAAAGAATGGGCCTCCCTGGTGGCGTACCAGGGGTTAAGCACCGCACTATGAAGCAATCCGCAGCTTCTGCAGCAGGAGTTCGATCCCTGGCTGGCCAGGGAGCAACCCACATGGCACAGCAGACCTCTCCTGTCTCACCCGCTGATCCCCTTAGTGGTATATTTCATTCAGTCTGCCTGTTCTGTTCCCCACTCTGTCTCTGGTGAATCTTCTCACTTCCCGATCTCTAGCCTGTACCCCAGCTCTTGTATGCATAAATAAATCTTAAAAAAAAAAAAAGAAAGTATTCAAGGACAAAGGAACAAACAATTGTTTTAAATGATATGTCACTGGTGACCTTGACTAGGTTCACTTTAGTGACAGACAGTACAAGTCTGAAATGTTTGGGTTCAAAAGACAATGGAAGGAAAGCTGTTGGAGTAATAAACACTCTGCAAAACTTATGATCTGAAGGGTGGCAGAGAAATGAAATATTACAATTCCCTATAACCGGGTTCTTGAATGTGTCATTGGGTTCTGGTGATCCACTTATTGAAAACCAAATCAACAGGGATGTGCTGTCCCTGGTGGTGTCAGGAGGAGGTAAATGGAGACCAAGTAAAGCCTCTGTGAGTACTTAAAGTTCTTGAAATCTGAGCTAGAAAACCTCAAAACCCCAATCACTCAATTCCTACAAGTTGGCTACCCTGTTCTGATAACCAAACCCACAAAACCAGGTCTACCCCACTTCCTATTTCAACCCAGGGCAGTTGTCATCCCACCCCTATTGTGTGATCCACAATAAATGGTCCTAGCTTGCAACCAGTTAATGGCCATTTCAAAATCTTTGTGGGAATTTATTAGTGGAAACCAGACAAAGACCATTCAGATTAGTGAGAGTAATATTGGGTTGTCTGAAAAGTCATGACATATTTTTTGTAAGTTTTTAATGCAAAAATGCATCATGACTTTTCTGACAACCCAATAGTTTGAGAGATATGGGGTCCTGGGAGGGCTTTTTAAGATGAGAGGAAATTTGTGTCCCTCTATGGAAGTGATAGAGATTGATAAACCAGACATGCCAGGGAGAGCATTGGAGAGAACTGCTGGAGCTACACCCCAAAAAGTCAGGTGGGTTCTGAGGCACAGAGCAAGGATTGTTCTTCCATAGGAGCACAGGCAAGTCATTTATATAAAATGTGACACAATATAGTGAAGACTTAAAGAGAGTAAGCTTTCCCCATCACTGGCTGTGTAGCCAAGGGGCAAGTTACCTTATCTCTCTGTGCCTCTGGTGTCTTAGTTGTAAAATAAAGATAAAATGTCCCTGCCTTATGGGGTTAGTGTTAAGATTAAGTTAATTCATGTAAAGTGCTTAGAACAACTTCCAGAAAACAATGCTGTAGCAGTGCTAGCTATTGTTGTTATAACAATAGAAAGGTAGATACAAGTGTCAAGTGCCAAGGGCAGGGCAGATATGGTGGTAGTGGGAGAATAAAGAAGTTCTTTTCTGATTATATTCACTTCTTATGAACATAGGAGTTAAGGCCACTGGCTGGGAGTGAGTGTTAATTTTTTTTTTTAAGATTTATTTATTTGTACAAGAACCAGGGTAGAGGCCAGAGGTGTGGGGAATGAGAGGATTCACCAGAGAGAGAGTGAGGAGCAGAACAGGCAGACTGACTGAAATACACTGCTGAGGGGAGCAGTGGGTGAGACAGGAGAGGTCCCCCATGGGCTGCGGAGAGCTTCACAGCCGCGCTCAACCCGCTGTGCCACTGGGGAGAACCGTGAGCGTTAATTATTTGAAAATAAGGAGGAAGATGTGAAATAGATACTTAGATAAGCAGAAATTTGCCTGGGATAGGAAAATACAGAATTTCGTGATAGAATTTTATGCCCGTTTGGGGTTAGTGAACAGATATTCTAAGTGAGAGATGGTTATGCTTTATTTTCCCATGCTCATTTTCTTAGGCACAGGTGAGGAGTAGGCATAAAATTAAGTGAATTGAGGTTGGCATTTTTCTGGAAGATGACAGTGAAGGGGAATGGAGAGAGTTGAGGGTGTATGTGAGAGACATGGACCTTTGGTTAGTGTGAAAAATGAAATAAGGGACTCAAAATTAGATATAGCAGTGAAAAGGTTATAGGAAACATGGACTGTAGGTCTGAGAAGTTTTGGAATCATGGCGTTAAAGAGAATGACATGGAAATATAAGAAGTAATGACTGGAAAATAGGATGCCTGAAATTGATACTATGAAGGCAATGTAGTCATAGCTGATAAGATTTTGGGTGTGCTGGCGGGAGTAGAGGGTGACTTAGCTTCAGCTGCCACAACAAAATAGACAGGATAGACAGGGTGACTTAAACAACTGGAATTTATTTCTCATAGTTCTGGATATTAGAAGGCTAAGATCAAAGTGCCAGCAGGGTCAGCCTCCTTCTTGCTCTGCTTGTGTCCATGGAGAGAGAGGAAGCAAGGTCTCTGGCATCTCTTCTTATTTTTTTTTTTTTAAGATTTATTTATGCATATAAGAGCTGAGGTGTAGGCCAGAGGTGTGGGGTGGGTGGTGAGAAGATTCACCAGAGACAGAATGGGGAGCAGAACAGGTGGATTGATGAAATACACTGCTGAGGGGAGCAGCGGGCGAGATGGGAGAGGTCTGCTGCGCCATATGGGTCACCTCCCTGGCCGGGGATTGCACTCATGTGGCAGTGGTTGCTGATAGCTTCCTAGTGCTGAGACTTAATCCCTTGTGCCACCAGGGAAGCCCTCCGGCATCTCTTCTCATAAAGCCAGTAATCCTATTGAGGGCTCCGTCCTCACAACCTCACCTAACCCTAATTACCTCCCAAGGGCCTCATCTCCAAATACCATCACATTAGAGGCCAAGCTTCAGCATATGAAATCTGGGAGAGGTCTGCTGTGCCCTGTGGGCATCTTCACGGCTGGCCAGGATCGAACCCACACTGCAGAGGCTGCAGACAGCTTCACAGCAAATGGTGAGGGAGTCTGATCACTGGAGTAACAGAGGGCAAGGCATGGAGCTGCTGTCAGTTATTGGAGTGATAGTCTAGCAGGACATGGGAACAAAGTTGGAGAAAGTAATAGTGAACTAGGGAGTGACTTAGGATCTGGAAATGATTGCAACAAGGAGGACTTTATGTGGCATAATCTGATGGCATGAGATTCAGAGCTCAGCATTTTCATAATGGTGTGAGGAAGAATTGTGACCTTCATGCCTACTGAGAAGAGGAGTAGGAGGGGAAAAAAATAACTTCTCCTTGAGAAGAGTGCAGAGAAGTGAAACCCTCAATTTATACTCTGAGCAGAGATTGTGTTCCTAGCAGAAGCCTGATGGGACACTTGCAAAAATAAAAAAGAAAGAGAGCAAGAGAGCAGGCGAGTGAGAGAGAGAGAGAGAGAGAGAGAGAGAGAGAGAGAGAGCGCACAAGAAAGAGACACATCACTAGCCTTGAGGGGTCATTGCACCCTTAACTTGGAAAGTCTTGGCCTTGCTTTTACAATTATATAAGAATTATCTGATTATCTGGTTTCCCTTTAATTAATTATGTAAGCTCCTAGAAATTGTGTATAATTAGAATTTTTGGAAATAAGATGTTAAGATGTTACCACTGATGCCAGGAGGGGCTGGCTATGCAAGGGCTTCAGGGGCTACTGGGGCAGATGCCAGCAGTGGGAGTTAACAGCTGTGCTGATGGCACAAAAAGGGGAATTTGAATCACTTTTCAGGATGAGTCAAGGGGCACCAATGGACCAAGATATCAGGAAGAACACCCAATCAGCATTTGGGGCGGGGGAGCTTGAGGGGGACTGTTATTATCCATGCCATTCTGTTTTCTCTTTTCCCAAATTAATGTTTTCTGGGTTGACCTTGTAATCCTTCTTCATTAGTATTATACTGATGATGGATGATAGCTATCTGTTGAAAGGAAGTCTGGAATACCACTCTGTCTTTACAAATCTGAAAAGAAAGTGCTTTTACCTACTAAAAATAATATATATTATTTTTGTGGGAACAGGATATGTTCCAGAGTAAAGCTAACAGTCTTAGTATGAATAAGTAGAGATTTTATAACTAGTCAAGATGGTGGGGAAGCTGGAAAGAAGGTTTCTAGAATGTAAATGTTTAATAGTCCACAATGGGGTTGGCAAATACTTGATTCCAAACTCCTCCACCCTCCTTCAACACCAAACCATAACGGACACCCATAATCAATCTTCTCATTCTTTCCCACTGAGCTCAAAGGAGGTCACACATTCTTGAATACATTTTTCCAGGCACCATTCCTAATCAATTGGCATTAGAAAGAGAGGTAAAATCCAACTATCATCTCAGATCTAGATGTTTTCTGTGATTCATGAGAAATGTAATCTCCTTGTTATGTGCTTCAAAGGGGGCCATGTCCTTGAACCACAAAGTTGGCATTTTGAAAATGGTAAGTTATTCAGTAACATTTATTTTATATTTTGACACTCAATCTTATTCTGTTCCATGAATGTGGGATATATTCTTCAACTGTTTGTAATGTAGATATTTACATAGTGTCTCAGGTATTAAGAAATGATTATTTCTGCAATGCATCTGTGATGATTATAGTGATTACATGTAAAATTTGGTTTAATAATTTGAAATCTGAATTTCTAATATTATAATTATATAGACATTTTAGTTAATGACATTATTCATGTCTAGCATTTACATATAAATAGATATTTGTTTATACTTTCTACTAGTAATTTTAGTGAGAAATTTGTTGGTAATTTAAAGATCTTTAAAATAAATAACACACTTCATTTTATAATTATATGGATTAGAGTTTGAAGAGATTATAGAGATTATCTATTGCTCCCTAAAAAGTAATGTAGAAATTTCTTCTATACTATTTCTTACAAATAGTTACCTAATTTTTAAGAACATATTCAGTAAGAGGGAGGTCACTATCTCCCTAGATAGCTTATTTAATGTGGGGGTAATTATAATTATTAATAGTTCTTTTTAAAAGAAAGTCCCAGATATGTTTTTTTTCAACTTTTTTTTTTTAGTGAAGGAGGGATTTTCTAACAAAACAATTATACTATTGTTACATCTAACAAAATTAAAAAGGAGAAAGTGAATTAATTATTGAAAACCTTTTCATTGTTTTGGGGGGATAGTAACAAAGGGGTAAAATTACCTTCTACTTTTGAATTTGGAAAGTCTTCTAATGAAATGATTTAAAAACTGAGTAACCAAAAAAGTATCTATTTCATAAAGAACAATCTTATGTTGAGTGGAAATCTGCCACTTTGTAATTTAAACCCATTTCATCCACTAGATCTCTGGTTCTCAAACTTCAAGTGCATCTACATTATTTGGAGGGCTTGCTGTAATAGATCGAGACCCACCTGCAACCCCTCAAGACACTTGCGTTTCTTAGTTCCTTAATGATACTGATGTGCAGGTACTCACTTTGAGAACCAGCTAGCTCATGTTAGTTCCAGTGGAGTCAACAGTATGGCCTGAGTAAGTGAAGACCATGCTTACTGAGGGGTGTGATTGTTTGGGTTTGAGGTGATTAAATAAGAAACTGGCAGCAAGTCATCTTCTATGCCATGCTCTCATGAGTTCCTTTATATTTCCAAATATAGATATGCAGGACCTTTACACAATCTGTCTACCTGAATTGGTCTTTTCATTGTAAGTATAAATTTTACATATGAGCATGAGCTTTTCCCATGCAAATGATACATAAAAATATTTTTGCCATATAGAGAAACTCAATTATTTTGAGTTCAGTAAACTTTCTGGATTGACAATGTTGGCGCCTCTGTAGACCCAGTAATCACTTCTGGGCCTGCTATATTTGATGCACATTTTTATTCCTAGAAACTCATTTACTCAGCCTCATTTACTCCTAGAAACTCATTTAGATTTGATATGTGCATGTTTCACTTTTATATTACTCAAGGGTTGAAGGAAGTTTTCACTTCACAGTAGCCTAAGATCAGAAACTTGAGGAACTAACTATACTCGTAAATGGCAGAGCATACAAAATGCTGAGATAAGGAATCTTTGGGAGAAGGGCATCTTGAGAAAACTCTGGTTCTCTCATCAAAAATGTATTGAGGGAGGGGGCGGAGCAACATGGCGGCGAGGAGACGCTGCGAGTAAGATCTCCCATTAAAAAAAGTGAATAGGGAGGAAAAGCGGCAGGTCCCAGTGAGAAGTGGGACACGGAAGATAAACGGGTGACGCCAGCGAACTGCCCGAAGAAGAAAGTGGCCATAAAAGAGGACTAGAAGGGAGGGAAGCGCAGAACCCTGCTCCCCTCCCCCGCCCACAGAGGCAGCACTCTCCGACCGGCAGAGAGGAGGAAACAACACACCAAAACGGCCCACAAGAACAAAGGACGCAGCAAGCGGGACTGTGAGTGGAAAGGAACTATTGCAGCCACCACACCCCGGGAACGGGAGCTGAGGCGAACCCTGCAGGATCCGCCGCGGCGGTGAGCGAACGGCTCCTGGCGCCATTAGAGAAGAACAAAGACCCCGGGAGACGCGCACACAGCCCGGGCTGCCGGTAAGCTGGCGCGGAAACGCGGCGCGCTAGGGGAGCTTGAAAAGCAAGTGCAGACCGGGATCGCAGCTGCCCAGGTCCCCGCGCCTGCGACCTAGGCTTGCGGGGAGACGCACGGAGGTCCTCACTGAGGTGAAGGTCCCTCCCTGAGTGAGCAGGAACCAGGCGCCCAGGCACGGGAGCTGTGCAAAAGGCGCCATTCCCGCGCCACTGAACTGGGCTACAGCCCGCGTCCTGGAACTGAGGGCTTCGAACTGAGACCCGGGGCACGAAAATTCGGGGCGTGGGTTCTCCACGACGGTGGGGCACAAGGCAGACACAGCACCCCAAAGCTGTTGAGGTGTACCCTACCATTCCCGCTCTGTTCTCTGTCCCACGGGGTGGGGGGAGGCGAAAAACAGCCCCCCAAGGACAATAGGAGAGATCTCTGGCGCCACCTAGCGACCAGGAAAAAAAATTCACTAACACCCTATAAAACAGGACATTTCTTAAGACTGCTTGAAAAGGGCAGAAGGTTTCTGGCGGACCCAGTGGCCAGCCGGGAAGTTATTCCACGCCAGGCCCCTTCCGACCAGCAGTCTGAGCCCACAGAGGGAGCAGGCACCCACGTCCGGGGCAGACCGGGTGCGCAGAAGAGTGTGCCTGAAACCGGAGGCGCAGGGACTGCATCCCGCTTCGCCATTTGAGAACAGGGACATTTCTTCAGTAAAAACTGCCTAAAACCAGCAGAAAGCTCCCCCAGAAGACAGAGATGGCTCCTGGAAGAGCCAGAGGGGAGCGGAGAAGTTCACCCAAGATGTCAGTCAGTCCGAGCAACACAGTGTCCCAACGCATACGACAAATTAGAAAACAGACAGTAGGGAGTAGAAGAACCACACGCAACCTAAAAACTCCTCAGGAAAGAAGCACACCACAAAAAGAAAACCACTCCCCAGATTGCAACGACAGCAACTTGGAAGAACTTCTGAGCCTTCCAGAAAGAGAATTTAAAATTGCCATGATTAAAAAAGTGATAGATCAGAAGAAGGAAATTGAGTCCCTAAAGAGGGAAGTAAGAGAAATGCAGGAGATCAAAGAATTAATGGAGGAACTAAAGAACTCTGGGAAAAGCAATGAAAGCAGAATAGATGAAATGGAAGAACGAATAAGTAATCTTGAAGACACAGAAATAAAAAGAACCAAAACAGAAAAGGAAAGAGAAGTACGAAGGAAAAAGAATGAAGAAAGACTTCGGAACTATCTGACTCCATGAGGAAAGGAAATATAAGAGTTATAGGAATTCCAGAAGGAGAGGAGAGAGATGTAGGAACAGAGAAAATATTCATGGATATAATTGAAGAGAACTTCCCAAATGAGAAGAAGGAGCTGAAAATTGATATACAAGAAGCAAGAAGAACACCAAACTTCCACGACGAAAGGAAAACAACAGCAAGACACATAATAGCAAAGCTCCCAAGAATCCAGGACAAGGAAAAAATAATGAAGCTGACAAGAGGGAAGAAACAGATAACATTCAAAGGAAAACCAATCAGGCTGACATCAGACTTCTCTGAAGAAACACTACGGGCAAGGAGAGAGTGGAGGGACATAGTCAACAGACTCCAAGAAAACATGCCAACCAAGAATACTCTATCCCGCAAAGCTCTCTTTCCTCCATGAAGAAAGAATATGGACCTTCCCAGACAAAGAGAAACTCCGGAATTTCATTGCGACTAAACCCCCACTCCAAAAAATACTACAAGGAATCCTAAAGCCAGAACCTCAGAGGGACGAATAACAACAAAGAAGACCAAAAAAAAAAAAAAAGTTATTAAAAGAATAAATAAATAAAATCAAAGGAAAGACAAACATAATGGCAAATACAGATGCTAACATATCAATATTAACTCTAAATGTAAATGGACTAAACTCTTCAATAAAAAGACACAGAGTTGCAGCCTGGATTAAGAAACAAAACCCAACCTTTTGCTGTCTCCAGGAAACACATTTAGCTACAAAAGATAAAAATAGGCTCAAAGTCAAAGGATGGAAAACAATCCTACAAGCAAATGGGCCAAAAAAGAAAGCAGGAACAGCTATACTTATATCAGATAAAACAGACTTCAAACTCAAAAAAATAAAAAGAGACCCCAATGGTCACTACATTATGATTAAGGGACAATACTTCAAGAAGAAATAACACTCATTAACATATACTCACCAAACGAAAGAGCACCAAAATATATCAGACAACTGTTGTCCTCTCTGAAAACAGACATCAGAGAAAACACATATGTAGTGGGAGACTTCAACACACCACTATCAACAATGGATAGATCAACAAGACAAAAAATAAGTAAAGAAACTAAAGCTCTAAATAAGGACCTAGAGCATTTGGGCTTAACAGACATCTATAGAACACTAAACCCAAAAAAAACGGAGTACACATTTTTCTCAAGCGCACACGGATCATTCTCCAGGATCGATCACATACTGGGGCACAAGACAAACATCAACAGATACACCAAGATTGAAATCATACCAACCATCTTTTCTGACCACGAAGGCATCAAACTAGAAATAAATCATAAAAAGAAGGCAAGGAACTATCCTACCTCATGGAGATTAAAAGCCACACTACTGGAAGACCACTGGACTAACGAGGAGATCAAAGAAGAAATTAAAAAATTCTTTGAATTGAATGACAAGGAGGACACCAATATCCTAAATGTATGGGATGCAGCAAAAGCAGTAATAAGAGGAAAATATATAGCAATAGAAGCTCACATCAAAAAAAAAGAAAGAACTCAAAGAAACAACCTAATCTCGAAGCTCAAAGATCTAGAAAAAGAACAACAAAAAAACCCCAGAACCAGTAGAAGAAAAGAAATAATAAAAACCAAAGCAGAAATAAATGAAATTGAAACTAAAAAAACAATCCAAAAGATCAATGAAACCAAGAGCTGGTTCTTTGAAAAAATAAATAAAATAGACAAACCCCTAGCCAGGCTCACAAAGGAAAAAGGGAGAAAGCACAAATACACAGAATCATAAATGAAAGAGGAGAAATCACAACGGACACAGCAGAAATCAAAAGAATAATCAGTAACTACTATGAACAGTTATATGGAAACAAGTTCAACAATCTAGAGGAGATGGACAAATTCCTACAACTCTACAATCACCCAAAGCTAGATAAAGAAGAAATAGAACACCTAAACAGACCAATTACAAGCAGCGAAATTGAAATGGTAATTAAAAACCTCCCCAAAAACAAAAGCCCAGGACCTGATGGATTTACAAATGAATTCTACCAAACATTCAGAGACGAATTAGTGCCTATCCTTCACAAACTCTTCCAAAAAATTGAGAAGGAAGGGACAATACCAAACACGTTCTATGAAGCCAATATTACACTAATACCAAAACCGAATAAGGACAACACAAAAAAGGAAAACTATAGGCCAATCTCCCTAATGAACACTGATGCAAAAATCCTCAATAAAATTTTAGCTATCAGAATCCAACAATGTATCCATAAGATAATTCACCACGACCAAGTTGGATTCATTCCAGGGGCACAAGGATGGTTTAACATCCGAAAATCAATCAACGTTATCCAACACATCAACAAAAAGAAATATAAAAACCATATGATAATATCAATAGATGCTGAGAAAGCTTTCGACAAAGTGCAACACCCATTCATGATAAAGGCCCTTGAAATTCTTGGGATACAAGGAACATACCTCAACATCATAAAGGCCCTCTATGACAAGCCAACAGCCAGTATCATTCTCAATGGTGAAAAGCTGAAAGCAATTCCATTAAGATCTGGAACAAGACAAGGATGTCCACTCTCACCACTGCTTTTCAATATAATACTGGAAGTCCTAGCCAGAGCAATAAGACAAGAGAAAGACATCCAAGGAATCCAAATAGGAAAAGAAGAAGTCAAACTATCACTATTTGCAGATGATATGATAATATACATAGAGAACCCCAAAATCTCCACAGAAAAACTAATTCAACTCATCAATCAATTCAGTAAAGTGGCAGGATACAAAATCAACACGCAAAAGTCAGTAGCCTTCCTATACACAAACAATAAATCTGAAGAAGAAGAAATCAAAAAAACCACCCCTTTTATTATCGAAACAAAAAAAATCAAATATTTGGGAATAAATCTAACAAAAGAGGTAAAGGACCTATACAAAGAAAACTATAAAACACTGTTAAAAGAAATAGAAGAAGACACAAAGAAATGGAAAGACATCCCCTGCTCATGGATTGGAAGAATAAACATTATTAAAATGGCCATCCTACCAAAAGCAATATACAGATTCAATGCTATTCCAATCAAAATCTCAATGGCATTCTTCAAAGAAATAGAACAATTATTGATGAAATTCATATGGAATCACCAAAAACCCCGAATAGCCAAAGCTCTACTGAAAAAAAAGAAGGAAATGGAGGCATCACACTCCCAGACTTCAAACTATACTACAAAGCCATAATCATCAAAACTGCATGGTATTGGAACAAGAACAGACATACAGACCAATGGAATCGAATAGAAAATCCAGAAATAAACCCACAGATTTATGGTCAACTAATCTTTGACAAAGGAGCAAAGACTATGCATTGGAGCAAAGAAAGTTTGTTCAATAAATGGTGCTGGGAAAACTGGGTCGCTACATGCAAAAGAATGAAGCTTGACCACTACCTCACACCATACACAAAAATCAACTCAAAATGGATTAAAGAACTAGACATAAGACCTGAAACCATAAAATACATAGAAGGAAATATAGGCGAAACACTACGGGATTTGCACATCAAAGACATCTTTACAGACACATCACCCAAAGCAGTGATAGTGAAGAGAAAGATAAACAGCTGGGACTACATCAAATTAAAGAGCTTCTGCACAGCAAAAGAGACAATAACAAAAACAAAGAGAAACCCCACCAACTGGGAGAACATTTTTGCACCCAACACTAATGATAAAGGACTGATCACAAAAATCTGCAAAGAGCTGATGAGACTCAGCAACAACAAAGAAAATAATCCAGTCAAAAAATGGGCAGAAGAGCTAAAAAGAAACTTCTCTGAAGAGGAAATGCAAATGGCCAACAGACATATGAAAAAATGTTCAACATCACTTGTCATCAGGGAAATGCAAATCAAAACTACCATGAGATACCATCTCACACCAGTGAGAATGGCACATATTAAAAAAACTAGCAACAACAAATGTTGGCGAGGATGTGGAGAAAAAGGAACTCTTGTGCACTGTTGGTGGGAGTGCAAACTGGTCCAACCACTATGGAGAGCTGTGTGGAGATTTCTGGACCTACTAAACATAGAGCTTCCATATGATCCAGCAATTCCACTCCTAGGTATTTACCCAAAGGACACAGAAACATCAATTCCAAAGAGCACCTGCACTCCTATGTTTATAGCAGCACTGTTTACAATAGCTAAGCTTTGGAAACAACCCAAATGCCCAAAAATAGATGACTGGATCAAGAAGATGTGGTACATATATACCATGGAATATTACTCAGCATTCAAAAAAGATAAACACATGCAATTTGCAGCAACATGGATGGCACTGGAAGGGATCATGCTCAGCGAAATAAGCCAAAAAGAAAAAGTTAAATACCGGATGGTCTCACTCATAGCAGGAATCTAGAAAACTTAAATAAGGGACCAGGAAAATGAATATAAGAAAGTGAAAATCAAAATCAACAAAAAACTATGAACCAGAGACACTTTTTGGGGGGTGGGGCGGGAGGGGAAGGATTGGGGTCAGAATGGGGCGTTTGCAATTGTATGGGGAATATAAAAATAAAATTTAATATTTAAAAAAAAAAAAAAAATAAAGATGTTGCTGAGGTGCATGTAAAAAAAAAAAAAAAAAAGTATTGAGTGCTTTCTATGTATAAAACACTATGTCAGGTATATGGAATACATAAAGATGATGAGACATGAATCTTGCTTTCATGGTACAAACAAATAAGCAAGATGTAATATGAATGTTAGCAATTTCAAATTATTTTCCATGCTCAGAGAGTTCCACACCCCCAAAAAATGCTGCTTAATAAACTGAAAATCTGCTCAACATCTGAAAATAAAACTATTAGGTAGTCTTCATTTTACATTTTTATTTCTTTCCTGTCAAACCTAAGTTTCTGGAAACTATATTCTATATTTTTTTTCCTTCCTTATTTGTTACTTGTCAACCTACTACAATTTGGCTTGGGGAAACTCAAGCTCAAACTATCCCACTAAAATTCCTCTGAGTAAGGTCTTCAGAGAGCATTTTAACTACAAATTAAAAAACAACAAGAAGCTTAGAGATTGTTTTAATCTTAATAGATGTTTTTGGCAAATTTCCTTAAAATGTTTTATTTCCTTGACAACCATGATATTCTGTTTCCCTACTTCTTTTACTCTAGGTAACATGGTGATTAATGTCTTGATAACAGAAACCTAATCTGTTTAATCTGTTTGTTTTTATATCACACCAAACCTGGCACATTGCAGATTAGTTGTGTTCTAAAAGAGGTTAGGGCACACAATCAAGAGTTTGTAACAGCAATGGTATTCTGGGCATTTCTTTATGCAAATGTTCTTGAATGACTCTATTCGGGAGAAAATATAAGGAACGTGCATGCATATTCTAGAGGAATGTACAATCTATTGGGTCCTATGTGATCAAATAACTGTATGATTAGGAAGTTTAAGGTACAAGTTTTAACAGAAGTAGCAAGTACTATTTAGAATTTCTTTTCTGTAAATTTGGCCAACATTTAAAATTCTTTACATTTTTAGCAGGAAGGTAGATATGTGGATTGACTTTAGGATACATGTGATCATTCATATTATAGTTTTAAGAATGACTACTACCTACAAAACAAATCTATAATTTCTAGAAAGTAAAATGAAGGGGAAACATGAATAGATATAAAAGGAGGTTGAAATTAACACACAAAACATCAAGCCAATTAGAAAGCACAAATGAAACATTCACAGTAAGTTCAATTATACCAAGAGTAATAATAAAAGTAAATAGATCAAATTGCCAGTTTAAAAGAAAAAGTGAGATTTCATAATAAATATTTTAGCTATTATCATCACTGATGATCCATAAAGATGCCACTTACCTCTCCAAAGCCTACAGAAATCATTTCCACACATTTAACAAACTACATGAGAAAAGCAAAAGTTTCAACCTCTTAAAGGAAAATAAAGGAGAACACACATGCCACAAGTTAAAGGACTATTTTTCAGAAAAAATAGCACAAACCACAGGAAAGATGGTTAAATTAACTATATGCACATAAAATTATTTAATTAGTAGAAAGAATTATTAGATACTCAAATATTAACCACAATAGTGATATTTAAATTTTCTTCTTAGAATGAAATACAAAATCACACACACACAAAAAAAAAAACCACAAAATAAGCCAAGGCTGAGTAAAGATATTGGAAAGTATCAGAAAGATTAAGGATAGCATTCAAAATTTAGTAAAGTAGAACAACAAATAGAAAATTTTGTAAAATAGATCACAGGACATTTTTAAGAGAAGGAAGACCAGTGACAAACTTGTTCAAATTATATGTACTATGGAGAGATGTAAGAAAAAAGGTGCATCTCTCAGATTAGCAAAAATTGAAAAGCTCTAAGAACACTGATTTTCATTGAGACTGGAGCAAGGAAGCAATGCTGAGAATGAATATTGGAACACGTCCTACAATTTTACAATTTAACTTTAACTATCTATAGAGACTTAGAATAAGTCTGGAATACAAGTACAAGTTAATGATTTTAGCTATATTAATTATAATAGTAAAAAAAGCTGAAGCCAATAAAATTTTTCTCACTTGCAGGAAGTGGATAAAAAAGTTTATTTTATCACCATGAAATACTCATTATTAGTAAAAATAAATGCATTGGCATCATTATATGTGATGCCATTCCCCCACTCCCAGTTCCCCTGTCAGGGCATAGGATAAAATAAATATACAGCATGACACTATTGAGATACTTTTGAAAAATTGAAAATTCCACTATACATTACTTAGGATTGTATAACTATATAACACAATTATAAATAATGCACTTGAATGAAAAATACCAAATTTATAGTTAGCGTTACCTTTGTGAGAGAGGGAGAATTTCTTTAGGAAAGGTATACTGAGATCCTCAGCGACGTTTTTAAGTATTTATTTACTAGTTATATTCCTTTTCATATCTTTTTATATATTTGAAGTATTTCAAAATAAGTGTTTTGTTTTGTTTTTTAAAAAAAGAGCTAGAGTATTTGGGGTTGGGTGGAGAGATCAGCTTTTTTGTTGTTGTTGTTAAAGGTTTATCTATCTGTGCATACAAGAGCTGAGGTACAGGCCAGAGATGCAGGGGGTGAGAGGATTCACCAGAGAGAGAGTGGGGAACAGAACAAGTAGAATGACCAAAGTGCAGCGGGCAAGTGAGGAGAGCAGCGGGCAAGACAGGAGAGTCTGCTGCGCCATGTGGGCTGCTCCCTGGCAGGCCGGGAATCAAACTCCTGCTGCAGAGGCCGTGGATCGCTTCATCGTGCGGAGCTTAACCCCTTGCGCCACCAGGGAGGCCTGAGAGATCAGCTTTGACTGCAGCGAATCAAGAAAGTTAATAAGCTGGTCAAAAAAGCAAAGGGGTGAAAGACAGCATTGGGAGTGAAGAGGGTACAAAGTGGATGGGGGCACCATGAGCGTTCTCACCTGAATCCAGAAGCAAACTCAGAGACCCGAGGCTGGCCTGGTTCCACATGAACATGGAGACAGCAGAAAATAGGAGGAGATAAAATTTTGGGTGCTTCAGAGAAAAGCACTGACCATTAGGATTTTCTACTTTGTTCATTTACCTTGTGAAGATATTTAGAACTTTTTAGCAGGGAATTATAAAGGTTGGCATGAGCGCTAGAAATAGAAAAGAAGTACAGAATAAATGAAGATTTGACATGTTAAAATGACGAATCTTATATGTGAGGATACTTATGAAACCCCTGCAAAGTTCCAAGAAGGAGATGATGGAGGGTGACCTGTAGCTAGGAGGGTAGAAGGGGAAGTAGGAAAAGAGATGGGCATAAGAAATAGTCTTTAGATTAAAACAGAAAGATGCAGAGTCTAACTGAGCATGGGTGATTCCAGACAACTCCAAGTTTGGGACTAGCTGGCAGAATAGTTATGGCATTAATAGAAATAGAATTCTTGAGGGCCTCCCCTGGTGGCACAGTGATTGAGAGCTGAAGCTGCCCGCAGCCTCTGTAGCGCCAGTTTGATCCCCGACTGGTGAGGGTCCCACATGGTACACAGACTTCTCCTGCCGTGCTCGCTGCTCCCCTCAGCAGCGTGTTTCGTCGGTCTGCCTGTACTGTTCCCCACTCTGGCTCTGGTGAATTCTCTCACCCTCTTGCGCTTCTGACTGTACGAGCATTGTATACAATGCTCGTATAAATAAATAAATAAATCTTGAAAAAAAAAAGAATTTATTAAAAAAATAGAATTCTTGAGACTGTACTAATTTTGAAAAGAAATTTCAGTTTTATTCATATTGAAATATGTTTCGTATATATTAAGAAAGCAGTCATGTATCTGCTTAATGATGATATTGGACACCATTGTTATGATTTCATCCAAAAGAAACCAGTAAAGACATTATTGATAGGAGTAGAATTTTCTGGAATGACTATTTTTTAGGACTATTTTTAGGACTATTATAAGAGCCAATGTTGAGAGAGACTAAGTAGAAGAGTATCTTGCTGAAGTGAGGTGAGAGAACTATAACTGAATTTAATGATTCGTAGGGTACTGGTGTATATTGAGAGAGGGGTTTTAAAAGAAAGGCTAAAAATATAATGCATTGCTTAAAATTTGAATGAAGTTAGTTTTTAAACACATAACATTTCTAATGCTATTTTAATTAATTGTGACATTTGGTTCCAATTCTTTGATTATTTCTTTCTGCCCTACCTTTTTAGCACTCTTCTAGGAACTTTCTCATCTTCAGGGCATTGCCAAACAAGCTTCCAGAAATAGTTACAGGACAAATGAAGTGTAGTGAAACAATCTAGTTTCATTTTTTTCTATTGACAGAAGCATCTTTCAAAGTCCCATGGTTTTAAGAGTGACTCTGCTCCAGTGATTTTAGTGATAATGCCTATTACACTTACCTATTTCAGCTAAATCCATTGAATTAATGGAATTGGCCTATGTTTTTCTTTTAAACTAGAGAAATCAATCTGTCAAGCCTATGACATGCCTAGTCTTTCAGATATAACAATATGCTTTTGGTATTCCATGTTCTCAAGTCTTTTATTTAGAATATTGTATGGTCTTATTCATGACTTTATAGACTCACAGTTGCTTTTAGAGTATTTATCTAAAAAAGTATTAGTAAATCCTAAATATTTGGCATTTGGTTTATACATTTTTATTTGTTCAATTATTATATTCACATGCAAAATCTTCTTGAATCTTAAATCTGGATGAGACCTTACAGAAAAATTAGTTTTCATCATTTGATACATGAGGGATGAAAGTCCCAGAAAAATGAGGGGACAAGGTAAAAGTCACATGACCTGTTAACACAGGTTACAAAGGGTACAAAGTTACACAGGTTACATAGTTACAAAGGCCAATACGTAATAAAACTATGTACACATTACTTACCCACTTCAGTTGTCCTACCTATTTTTCCATTTCTACTATGCACATACTGGGAGCTGAGGAGGAAACTAAAGGAGACAGTGACGCAGTCCTACCCTCTAGGAGGCACTGGGAGATAGTCTGCTGTGCCGTCCAGAGAACCTAAAATAGAAACTCGTCAGTGTTGGATAAAGGAAGGTAAATGCATAATTTCAGCTAAGAAAACGCATTTTATTTATTACATGGTGATATTATTAACAGACAAGTCAATCTAGATTAATATTTTCTTAAGCAAAGTAGATTGTCAGAAAGACTTTACAAGGAGGATTGGGAAATTTAGGTAGATTTATCATCCTCTTTCCCTCATTTATGAAATCACTTTACTCTCCACTTCATATTAGAAAAAAAGGGGACTGTGTACAAAGGCACCTTGAAATATGTATATAATAAGAAAACAGGAGATCTTTGATGTTCGATCTGATGGCACACAGTTTGGAAGACTCTAAAACTTAAGCTTAACTCAGGTTAGTATAGTTTGTGCTTTAGATAAATTTGGGGGGAAAGGGATAATGTTTAATAAAGGAATATCTAACTTAGAGGAATAAAGATATGACATAGTTTTCTCTGTATTTTTGCCTTCTAAATAGTGCATTTGAGATAATTTTTAATAATTGCATTTAGATACGTGTAGGATGAAAAGATAGGAATGAGCTATTAGGAAAGAAACCACAGCAAATTATACCAGCAGGACATTAAGTCGTGATGATTAAAGAATACTCATAAAATTCTGGGACTAAGATTAATTTTCAGGAAACCGTTCAAATTAGTTCCATTTAGTATTGAGTAAATGCTAGGGAGCATTACCTTTACTTAAGACCTGAAGAGCTTGCATTCCCAGAGTGGTAAGCGATCCTGGATCTGGCCACAGTGTGGAGATGTTGCGACACAGATTCACCTTGCCTTGCCGGAGGAATGCTGAGTTCTCTTATTGGAACATGGATTTCCACTGCCTGTCCTTATTTTCCTTTCCATTTTATAACCTCTTATCACAAACTACTGCTTCCATTTTCTAGTATCAGTTTATAAATGTGTGTGCCACACTTTTTTTTTTGGAGGAAACATTAAAATGTCTATGCATCTGGTACCCCTAAATGTTGACATGTAATATGATGCTTTAAAAACTGATCTTCCATACAATAACTAGGAATCCATGTGATGTTAAATAAACTAATTTCAATATATAGTACTCTTGAAAGACTCACTAGAGCATATAAAACTATAGCAAACATGGCCATAGGTGTGGGTTTCATCTAAGAATGAAATGACATTCATTGTAAAAAGCATTCTTGAGTTCTTATGCAAATCTAGCTCTTCATTCATTCTACAAATGTCAAGCGCTTATTCTGTGCCAGACACTCTTCCTGGATATGCAGAGAGAGACAAAACAGACTTGATACCTACCTACTGAAATAGAGTGACATTATATGCATCATTACTATGTGGGATAAACAAGGTAAAGGAAAATGAAGACATAATGAAATAATACAAACTGATTCCAGTGGAGCTGAGGAAGGAGGAGAGTGATAAGATAGCCAGGTGGAAAATTTTCTCCAGCAGACAGACAACAGCATGTGGGAAGGTCCTGCGGCAATGATAGGGGGTGGGAGGAATTTGGCAAAGTCAACAAACTGAAACACTGTAACCAGATCAATGGGGCTAAAGAATTTTGGGGTGCTAGGGTAAAAGTGTCAGGAGATGACCTGCCAAGTCAGCAGGGGCCAGAACTGTTGAGGCTTATGAGTGAAATGACAAAGATTATAGAGTTTACTCCAATTTTTGTGGGAAAGCATTAGACCCTTTGTAAAAAAGAACAAGATTATACTTTTGTATTTTGCTGTAACATGTAGATTCCAACTCTAAACATTTAAAAACTTTAAAGATTGTTTTACTAGCATTTCCCCCCCACACCAATTTTATTTTTCGTTTGCCAGAAACTATCTATCTTGGACAAAGATTGCTTAAAGTTTAAGACATAGAGGTCTTGGGGTAAAAAAATAAAATCCCTTTAAAAATGTTTGGTTTTGCTGGTAATATTCAGTCAGCAACGGGCTTGTGTAATTTGGCTTGAAAAAAATTTACCTTTATTTGAAAAAATTTGGATGATTAAGTTATTAAGTTGATTTCAACACTATTGAATTTATTATTCAGTGGGGGAAAAAAATCCCAAAGATTATGTTCAGTATATAATTTTTTTAAAGATTTATTTATTTATGCATACAAGAGCTGCGGTACAGGCCAGAGATGCAGGGGGTGAGAGGATTCACGAGAGACATAGTGGGGAATAGAACACTGCTGAAGGGAACAGCAGGTGAGTCAAGAGAGGTCTGCTGTGCCATGCGGTAGCTCCCTGGCCAGCAGAGGTTGAACTTGTCTGCAGAGGCAGCAGATCACTTCATAGTGCAGTGCTTAACCCCTTGCGCCACCAGGGTGGCCCTGTTCATTATATAATTTGTGGAAATATAGATTCCTTAAACTGAGTTAAGTATCTTTGTGGCAGGCATAGAGAACACCTAGGTTCTTCCTTATTAGATTAATAGTCTGTGTCCCTCTGTGTAAACTTTTTACCATTCTTTTGCTCTCTGAGAATTCCAGCAACTCTATACCACACAGTGTGTCCTGAAGAGTGACTGCTATGTGCTAAAGTGACTGATGGTGCATCAGAATTGGCTACATGTTTAAAAAAATAGGTCAATTATATCTCCACTCACCAGCTGCCAAGCTGCAACATAAAGGGAAAAAAAACCCAGAATGATAAAGAGTGGATATTAATTATAGGATGGCATTAAGCTAGTTCGGTCAAATTGACTTGCAACCCGCCCTCAGGCTAGAAGGTAGAAAATTTACACAAATAGATGAATGGGAAATTTGTTTTAAAAGTACACAAGTTTGGAGGGATTAATTTACTTATTCTTAGTAGTCGGTGTCTTTACTGGCCGGGCCGGCCACTGCAGAGGGATGCAGCAGGGAGTGGGGTAGGTGGGTGGCTCCATCAGGCCAGCAGCTCTCCCCAGATTGATAGATGGAGAATGCGCCCCACTAGTGGCCGATCATCTTAGGCCTGCTCCCAACCTAAGTCAAGGGCCTGCCAGCCATGGGACCTACTACTGAACGCACGCCTGGGGCAGGGCGAGCATGACCGCCCCACTGCCCGGGGTGTGGCCTCTTTGGCCTGGCGCATGCGCTTATGCACTTCCACCCTAGGCCCACGGGCCTGGGAGCCGAGCCATTGCGTCATCCGTGGCTGGGCAGGACTGCAGCCCACGCTGGTAAGTGAACCTGCTGCTGTCCACATTTTTTTGATGCTCTTCTTTCCTCCCTGTAGATCCAGATTTTCAACCGGTATCATTTTTCTTCTGCCTGTAGAAATTCCTTTATCATTATTTTATTCCTGTGCAGGACTAGTAAATATGAACGCTTAGCTTTTTTGGGGGAAACATTCTTTATTTCACTTATTGTTTCTGGTTTATGAGATTTTCACTTTGAATTACTTTGGGTACAGAATTCTCATTGACTTTTTGTTTTATTTCAGAGAAAGTTGTGGCTGCCTTTACTTATTCCTGACAATGAGAAGTCCGATGTCATTTGTCCTGTCTAGATAAGGTATCTTTCCCACTCCTTTGGCTGCTTTTAAGATTTTCTTGTTTTCAGCATTTAATAATGGTGTTCTCATAGTTTTTGTTTTTTATCTTGCTTGGGATTTGGGAAGCTTTTGGAGTCTATGAACTTATAGATTTTTTATCAAATTTGGAAAAATTTCTGCTGTCACTTCTTCAGATACTTTTTCTGTACCTTCCTTCCTTCCATTCAGTCCCTGCTCCCGCTTCCAACAACAGAGCCAATGCTGCTTGATTGTCCCAAAGGACTGTATGACTCTGTTCAATTTTTCCTTGTTCTTTGTATTTTATTTTGGATCGATTATGTTTCTATGTCTTTCTGTTTACTTCTGTTTTTTTTCCCACATGTCCCTGAAATGTTCAATTTGCTGACAATGCCATCCAGTGAAATTTTCTACAAATAATGTATTTTTCATTTCTCTAAGTCTCATTTGATTATTTCTTATATCTCTTTGTTCTTTCCTCATTCATCATATTTATGTCTTCTTTTAAATTCTGAGCCTATTTGCAATATTTACTGTAGCTGTTTTAAAGTCCACTAATTCCATCATTTCTAACATTTCTTGGTCTGTTTACATTGTTAGATTTTTTTTTTCAGTTGTAAGTTTATGTCCTTAGGTTTTCCTGCTCCTTCACACATTTAATAATTTTTGGACACCAGAAGCTATAAATTCCTTATTGTTGAGTGTTAGATTTTGTTGCACTCCTTTAAAATTCTATACTTTGTTGTGACAGGTTTACCAAAATTCCTACTGCCGAGTCATAGTCATGATGCCTAGCAATCATAATATCGTAGCACTTTATACTGGGCCTCAATCTCATATAGCTTTTGTTTCCCACATCTTTTGATAGCATCATTTCCCCTGATGCTTTATTTAATCCTGTTCACTATAGCCCTTAAATGTGCAAACCCACTGCTAAGATTGTATTTACACAATGATGAAATTGCCTAACAATGCATTTCCCAGAAAGTATCCCTGTTTTTAAGCAACACATGACGGTACTTGCAAGTGTGATTGGTTTTTGGCTTATTTTAAACTATTTTTGGGTGAGTAAATGTAGCTGTTCTCTAGGACTAAATCCCCCTTGTAAAGGACTGTCTTTTTCTGGGAATTCTACTGATACCCAGCATTGTCTGTTTGTACTGCTGAAACAGAATACCACAAACTGGATGGCTTAAACAATAGAAATTTTCCCACATTTCTGGAACCTGGAAATCCAAAAGCAAGGTGCCCAGAGTTGGTTTCTGGTGAAGGCTCTCTTCTTGGAGGGCAGATGTGTGCCTTCTTTCTGTATCCTCACATGGCCTTTTCTCTGTCCCTATGCTCTGAGAGTCTGAAGACTGGTGTCTCTCCTTACATATAAGGAGTCCATTCCTATTGGATCAGTGTCTCACCTTTAGGCCCTCATTTAACCTTAATTACCTCTATAAAGGCCCTATATCCACAGATAGTCACATTGGGGGTTAGAGATGCAGCATATGAATATTATGGAGATATAGTTCAGTCTATCACAGTCAGCGAGGTTTCTCCACTCTGCCTGCCAAGTATGTTTGATTGAATTATTCTCAGTTCTGTGTAACCTTCAAATTCTTTATTTTGTGGGTACCCTCTAGTTGTTCTTCCCCTTATTTTTTCCCCTAGTTTTGTGGAATTTCACCCTATCCATGCTCATATTGTTCCACATTCAGATACTTTAGGAAACCCTTATGCTGATTTACGGAATCCTCTCTCTTATTTTATCTTCTTTTTTTTTTTTAAGATTTATTTATTTATGCATACAAGAGCTGCGATACAGGCCAGAGATGCGGGAGGTGAGAGGACTCACCAGGCAGAGGCTGTTGATTGCTTCATAGTGCGGTGCTTAACCCCTTGTGCCACCAGGGAGCCCCCTCTTATTTTATCTTCTGCCTTAAACACTAATCTATGTTATTTCACCTTAGCGAGACCACCGTGTTCTAGTTATGTTCCCTTCCTTGTGCTGTACCTGGATACTACCCACAGGTAGATATAGGATTCACATTGGGCTCCTCTTCTCTCAGGTTCACAATTCTTTTTGCTTGTTGTCCATTGCCTAAAAAAAGTTATATAATTTTCCAGTTTCCTACATTTTTGTTGGTAAGTCTCATTGAAGTTATTATTCTATTGTCTGAAACAGTTCTTTCTGTTTGTAAAAATTAAAGATTTGTGACTATATGACTATATATTTTTTTGATAAATGATTGTCAGACTTGATGATTAACAGACTTGCCTTTTAGATAGATCTATAATAGATATGTGATAGACGGACACATAGGTATGTAGATAGATAGATAGAAGGTAAGTCTAAGTATATTTGAAAGGCAAGCTATATTGTCAGACCCAATAGTAAGTTATACTGTGGTTCCAATCACAACTGCCAAATCCTAAAAATTTATGGTCTGTTAGATAACGTTCAATTTCACAATTGTAAAACTAATATGAAAGATACTGTGAAAAAATGCCCTTGCTTGATAGCCATTGTTATAATGTATTCTAAAATTGACCAAACCTGTGAAAATGATGAAGCTCTATGTTAAGAAATTGAATATCATTGGTCTCCTGAACATTCTGTAACAGCATCATTTAGCCTTTTGTGCAAGTGAGAATAAAGCACATGCAAGTGGTAGGCAGTGCATCTGAGATTAAGCAGTAATATAGGTGATGTGCTCAAATGTTGAGATACTGTTCTAGAGCTCAAACTTGAGTGTGTGTCAGAATCAAATGGAAGTCTTGTTAAAATCCAGATTACCAAGGCTCACTCCTTGAGACTTTGAGTCATTAGGGCTTACCAGGACCTAAGAAGGTGCATTCAAGCGATTTCCAAGATGCTACTGCTGCTAGTCCTGGGACCATACCTTTAGAATCATTGTTCTATAGCATAGTGACTTGTGTTGTTTAAATCTGGCAATAGTAGTTCTCTGAGCAAAAAATTTTATTAATGATGTGATATGTGAATTGATCATGTTCTATAGTCAGAGATGTACAGGAGCTGGAATTAAAATGGAAATAAAATGAAACACTGTGGTTCAGCCACTGCTAGAAAGTCATTTTTGTGTCTCTGAATCACAGATTTATCATCTGTAGAAAGGTAATTATAATATATGATTAGCTAGCTATTTTCTCGCATAAGTAAGACATTTTAATTTATTAATATTCATTAATAAACACTGCTTTTACACCATTTCTTTCCTTACTGAAGAAAAAAATTATTCCAACAAGAGTGTGTAAATTCCTATTCACTAGAAAGCTCTAAACAACTAAGGTAAAAGTCAGTGGAGAAACTAGAACATAATCATTTTAATCATCTAGGTCAATTCTGAAATAGTTTTTTAAAACTTAAGAAGAACAGGGGACTGTTACAGGGTAATCCCAATTTGAAATGTATTGGCCTGACTGTGGGTTCTCACCTGCGTGCTTAAAAGGCACTTATAATAAGACTCAACTGCAGGCACACACAAAAAGGTTAACAAAGGGTTTATTTACAAAAGAGGGGGAAATGAAGAAATGAGTAACAGGGTGAAAGAGAGAGAGAGAAATTGGTGAATGCGTCCTACCAGTTCCACTGAACTGGAACCCCAACAGCATGCTGAAAGCCAGGGAAAAACCAAGAAGGACCCCCAAGGCCAACATATCTGGTTATACACCAGACCTGGCTGCTTAATTCCACCCTAAGTTCCTAGCAGTCCTCCCTTCGGTGGTAATGACATTATGGGATTTGTAGTCCTTGACATGGATCTCTTTGGTCTGGGGTGGGGGTGGGGTCCATAAAACCTATTTTTGGAGGTTGTTTAGGACATCTTTGCCCCCCAACAGGACCTGAGTTTAGGTTCAATAGAATATATTTTGACTTTCTTTAACTCTGTTTTTGAATATACAAATTCTGGATTTACTTTAGAATTAACAAGGATTTTTGAGATTCTAGTAATATGAGTGAGAATTATGAATATATCCACCATGATTATTTCAGACTGAACCAAAAACCATGACATCTACCTATTTGGACTTTCTGGTTTACTGTGGGTAATTTATGAGAAATAAACATTACTCTGTTGGAGAGTTTGCTTGAAAGCTCTTGCCAGTAAGATGCATCAGTCATTAGGAGGTTGCTTTTCAAAACAGACATGTTACACGATGTTCTTTACTGCATTTTCTTGCTGGAAGGATGTGTAATGTGTGTTACCACTTCTGTCATTAAGAGTATGGATCTTGCTTAGCATGACATTTTGTGGGATACTCATTGTGTGGTATATTTATAGGCATCTAACCGGATGAATAACATCTGATGAGTTCAAAGCACACACATTAATGGTAGTATGGACATCTTTCTGAATAAATTACAAAAACAAATCCAAATTCTGTGGTAATTCTTCCATCTGTCCTGTGATACTCATTCTTGTCGAATATCATACAGTCGTCGTGTCACAAATGTTATGTCTCTGGAGCATCATGTAACCTTGGGAGCAGAAATATCTGAAGAACCAAAGGAGAGTAAAGGCTATAATTAAAAATAAGCCCCAAGAAATAGTTTCCATGTGGTTGTAAGAAGCCCTTGAGCACAGCTGGAAAATTTCAGGCTGAAATATGTTGGAACAATAGTTTACAGAGGAAAGTAGCTGGGTTTGTGGTTACACTTAGAAGTGAAATTTCCTTGCTTGGTCATAATAGCAAACTAGCTATAATGTTTGGAAGAATATTCCCTAAAGAAGATTTTTTACTCCCTGAATTACAGAGAAACATAATAGAAGATGGGTTTTTTTCAATTCAGAGTGTGGGATTTTACTCACATTAAGAATAGTTTATTATGTACAAATGAAAATAAGTTTCAAGGTATAAAGAAAAACAGATTTATTTAATAATAAGGGTTGAGGGCCTCCTGGGTGGCACAAGGGGTTAAGACACAACCTATGACTCTATCTGCAGCCACTGCAGCAAGAGTTCGATCCCCGGCGGCCAAGGAGCAACCCACATGGTGCAGCAGACCTCTCCTGACTTGCCTGTGCTCCCCTCAGCAGTATATTTCAGTCAGTCTGCCTGTTCTGCTCCCCACTCTCTCTCTGGTGAATCCTCTCACCCTCCCACGCCTCTGGCCTGCACCCCAGTTCTTGTATGCATAAATAAATCTTTAAAAAATAATAATAAGGGTTGAAAAATCTAAATTTCAGGAGGGGAATTTGGATTTAGAATAAAGTTGTAAAATCAGGTTATATTTTAAATCTTGTGGTACAAATCTTTTCTTTGGTATTTGATAAATATCTCGATATATCCAAAATCAACTCCTCGTTCCCTCTAGATTCACTTTGTATTATTGTTGTTGTTGTTTCTGGCTTCATCTTCCTTCAAGTGATCTAATCTTGAAAGTTTGATGTTAATTTTTATTTCTCACTGTATTCATTCTCCATAGTAAGTCAATTCTTAATTTTTATCATTCTGCTTTTAATAGATCATTCACATCCCATGTCTATTTATTAAATTGCTTTAAGATGTTGAGATTATTGAAAGTAGTCTTAAATGCCAGGCAAGCAAAAAAGTGCTGTGAAGTTGTAAAGTTTTCAGTTGTGGATAATCATTTGGAAATGAGAAGTGGCAGGGTGGTTAATTTGTGGTTGATGAAATTTTAAGAAATCAGTGCACTGAAAAGCTAGGGTGGAATCCAGGAGTAGGCACAGAAAAGCTAAAGTGTTGTGTGACAGGCATATGTGGGTAATCATGAACAATATTATGGATGATAAGGATGCATTTTAGAATAAAAATGTATACTGCTGCTGACAAGCATGTTATCAAACTCTAAAAAATTTTTCTTAATATTGTCTATTTGGGGGTGGAAATGGATTCTCCCTGTAAAGAATGTAGCTTTAATCAATGTTTATTCTACCGTTAGACATATTATTATAAACTGTTTCGTAGAATATAATGCTGGAGATTTTGTTTAGAAGTTTTATTTGCCAAACATGAGTAAAATTTTTATTGTTACCAAGAAGGAAGCTAAAAAGTCCAATACAACCTATAACTGTATAAATGTGTATGCTGGCTCAGTGGTATGGTTAGCAATACATGACAAATTTAAGTACTTTGTTCAAGATCTAGGTCTTAATGTAAGTTCAGTGAGTCTTTATTAGTTTTCCATTGCTAGGATTTGTTCTCTGTATTAGTTAGAAAATACAGATTATTGGAAAAGCTTTTTATAATGTGTCACATGATTGTAATGTAAAACAATTTATTTTAATGAGAGTCAACTTATTTTTAAGGAATATTATACAAGCATTAGTACTTTGACTTCTAAAAATAAATATTGTTATTATATTGGTCCCTCCAAATCTAGTCTGATTTTCAGCTATGAATCATTTCCTAGAATAACAAAACCAAAGCTAATTATATTGTAAATTGGTGGTATTAATTATGCCATGGAGATACAGAGCCCTTTTCTTTCTTATCGTAGTATATAATACCATGAATATATTCTTGTTCGTGAGGGCTTTTATTCAATTACTTCATTAAAAATGCATATATGAATCAAATATAATCATTTATCAGCATGGATAATTTACTTCTAGTTTGGAATAAACCATAGAACTGAAAAACTCATTAATGAGAATGTCATTAATTCAAAAATGTCTAAATATTCAGCTTGGACTAATAGAATTAAACTTTGTATGATCTATAAAGATGTAAGTAAGACCTATTTTATTTTTATATGGAGCAGACATTGAAACAAGGGAAATGTTTAACCTGATATAAATGGAATGATCTTTTGTTAGTTCTTTCATATATTATCTTTCAGTATAAGCTACACATAAAACATCACATAAAGATATATTACTTTTCTCTAAAGCAATGTTTAAACTTCATCATTTATTCTCTTGATGATTAAATACTTACTGAGCACTAACTATGTTCCAGGTACTGTACAAGAGGAACTACAACTACTACTACTACTAGAAATACCTATGGAAAATATTTATTGAGCAGCTGCTATTTTTTCAGAAAATTTGCTAAACTCTTAACATGCATTATTTCATTAAGTCCTTACTACAGTCCTATTAGTTAACCATTATTAGCTATTAATATTCACATTTTACATAATTGGATTGAAGCATAAGCTACTAAATAATTTGCTCAAGGACACAACTAGTCTAGATTCAGAATACACATCAGGTAGTCTGATTCCGAAAGCAAAAATTATTTCTTACAATTACTGTTATAATAATAAGAGTGAAAGAAAAATTTAGTATCCTGCCCTAATCAGACTTAAATCCTACTTACTGGAGATAGCATTAAAGAAACAAACAACCAAATATAGAATGGTAATTAGTAATTTATTTTTATGAAGAAAGATGATAGAGTTACAGAAGAACTAATTTAAGTAGAGTGGGAGTTTGGCCTTAAATGGGAGGGAGGCAGAACTAGCATTTTCCACTGGAAGAGGGAAGTCTGGAGAAAGGTGGAAAGAGCATGGTAGGTTGAGGAACTGAAAGCAAGGGGGAAAATGGCATGTAATGGGGTGAGACAGGACTTTGTTAGTTAGCAAGACCTTTTAAAAGTTAATTTAAAATAATCCGAGGGTTTCAAATTTTGAATAATTATTCATGGTGTAATTCAAAGAACAGTTAGAAGAAGACTTTGGAGATGACCAATTAGGAAGCTATTGCAGGAGATCAGGCACAAGGCAGTTTTGCTTTATTAGATTAGTAGTAGTGGAAAAAAGATAAATGAATTAAATTTAATGCTAACTGAAAGAGAGGCACCAATTAACTTGGGTGTGTGTGGGGATGGTGGTGTAAGAGAGGCATGTGTGAATAAAAAGGGAGGAAGTCTAAGAAGAAACAAGCAGAGAGACAGGAAGAAGACCTGAGCATGTGGTATTAAAAAGCCTGGGAAACTGTGCCTTTAAGGAAAATGTTTAATTGTTTAAAAAACTCAATAGAAATCAAGAAAAAGAATACTGAAAATTTTCCATTGTATTTGCTAGCATGGAGTTCATGAATGGCTTCTGCAAGTAGAGTTTCAGTGGGAGAATGGGATCTAAATCCAGATTAGAGGTAGTTAAGGAGTAAGGGAGATAGATTGGGTAGAAAATTCTTGAGAAAGTTGACTGTCAAGTGTTATATTGAGAAAAGACTATAAAATTAATGACTTATTGATTCAATAGTTAGATTAATGGACACAGATTATTTGCTACTGATCCCATTTAAAGATTCGAATTTTCCTCCCCTAATTTTGGCTGACTTTAGTCACTTTCCAGTAGAATATGGCAAAAGTGCTGTTCTGGCACTTATGAGGAGGCCATTAAAAACCTTGGAGCTTGTACCTAGGCCTCTTGGAAAACTTACATGGTTCCATGAACCATCATATGAAAAGCTTGAGAACTGGGAAAAAATGCTTTAAAGAAGGTCAGACTAGACACGTGACGAGGCTGTATTAAGGGAGGGATACCTGGATGTTTTCATCTGTTCCAGCCATTCCAGTGTCAGCAACAGGCCTAGTGTAAAGAAGCCATCTTGACGGTTGTAGCCTTAGTGGTTGCAATGTGGAGAGAAGAATCCAGAAATCCAGCTGACAGCCAGAAATAAGGATTTTGACACATGGCCTCATGCTAGTAAGTTTGGGAGGTTTTTTCTTTCCTCCTTATATATAGTAGTTGTTCAGTAAATACTCATTTTGTTAAATAGTACAATTCACAAAAATCCAGTGTATTTAAAAATTTTACAGAATGGGCCTCCTGGTGGCTTATTGGGTTGAGCACAGTGCTGTGAGGTTGTCCGTAGCCTCCGTAGTGCCTGTTTGTTTCCTGGCTGGCCAGGGAGAGTCCCACATGGCGCTGCAGACCTCTCCTGTCTCTCCCGCTGCTCCCCTCAGCAGTGTGTTTCATCAGTCTGCCTGTTCTGTTCCCTGCTTTGTCTCTGGTGAATTCTTTCACCCTCTCATGCCTCTGGCCTGTACCCCAGTGCTTGTAAAAATAAATAAATCTTTAAAAAAAAATTTTTACCGAACACATGCTTAAAATAGGACAAATAATTATGTGACAACTAGAAATTTCTTAATAAAGTATGTAACTCAACATTTTAATTTAATTGACATTTGCCCTATTTACTCAAAATCAGGGAAAATTTTATATTCATAATTTATTTACAGTCAAATTACTTGAACTTTATTTAAAACAACTTTTTACCCTCCCCTTTAAAGAACATTCTGTGTTCACTTGATACACACTTTCTTGATATTATTAGATACTATTCTAGATGTTATTCAAAGGGCTTCACATACAATAATTTGTTTAGCCTAAGAACAACTGTGCCAGGTAAGTATGATTTTTACTTGTATTTTACAGAAGTGAAGTTAAATAATATTGTCAAGGTGTGCAGTGAATACCTGACCAAACAAAAATTTGAATCCAGGGGGGCAGAGGTGATTGCTTCCTCCCCTGTGAGATCTCAGTCTAAGTCTGACCCTTTATCTGTCTTATTCATTGGAGGATTGATGTGCTGAGCCTGAGTCAAGTCTTTAATATTTTATATCTGCTCCAATACAAAATCGCTGAGACCAGGTTTACTTAGAGCCTCCTATTCATTTTAGCTATGCTTTATGAGGTCTCACTAGTTAGTCACACATTCAAATAGATCTTAATTGATAAGATTTGCAGTTTTATATATGCTCAGCATTCACAGCCAAGTTCATTCATAAATACAAACTTCTCCCCCTGGAAAGATAGGTGTGGTACTTCTGTTTAGGAAGTTGTTGGCAACTTTTAAATATTATTCAGTAACAATCTCCCGCATCAACTTTCAAGGAAATGACACTGGACTGCTACCAAAGCTTTGTTACGTGTTCCCCAGAAATGTGAATCTTAGTGGTAAGTTTTTATAATGTTCTCTAAATGAATTTTTTGCCCTCAAGAGAAGTGTTATGTGTTAGAGGTGACTTCTGATCAAACTGGCAGGAACACTTTAGCAGGAAAAGTAACTTGAATTTTTTAGTGAAATTTAACTTTATCCCACTGAAAACTATAATATATGAAATTAAATTGGTTTTGTATAATGTATGTTCTTTCATACATTTATTTATTTTTGCAGGTAAGAACACCTCTTTACCAAACAATGTTTTCAAATTAAACAGATATTCCAGAATGATAGGCTTTATGATCAACAACACCCTCATACATTTGGTGTTCCTTTGAATAGGGACAGAAGGTATGACTATAAATGTATACAGTGACAAGTTTTCATGTATCGTATGGAGGAAGCAAAGCAATAAAGGGTGAGATAAGACCAAGCAAAGCAGGTATATAGATGAGTGTGCAAAGGAGTAGGGAAGCTGAGCAAGTAATATTGGAAAAAGCCATTTTTTTCCCCAGAGTATAGGACGATGGTGGTTAGGAAAAGAAATCGTTTTTAGAGATTTCTGTAATTGAGGACTAGAGATATTTTTATTGCTGGTACTTGAAACTTTTTCCTCACTCTTTTCATATGAAACAAAGATTAATGTTCCCCTTTTATAAGAAAATTTTAGTTTCTAGACAATTTTCACATCATGAGAAGCTTAAAGTTTTCTGTTCTCTGGTATTATCTATTTTCAGATGCTTTCGCTGTTGTTGTTTTGTTTCCAAAGCCATTTTCTTAATTTTCAGAGAAAATTGCCTCTAGGTTTCTGCCATTCCTTTTCTGACTCTGGGGTATCCCAGACCATGGAAACAGAAGACCCAGGAGTCTGCCCATCCGGTGGGACCCTCTTTGGCCTTGTGGACCATGTGCCCTGGAAAGAGAATTCCTTTTCAACTGTAGGGGATAAATCTTTTTTAATGTGTATATGTATACTTGATATATAGCATTATATTAGTTTCAGGCGCACAACATAATGATTTGACATTTGTGTATACTGTGACACTACGAGTCTAGATAAATCTCAGTGTACATAGTTACCACACTTTTTTTCTTGTAATGAGAATTTTTAAGGTCTACTCTCTTGGCAACTTTCAAATACGCAATACAACATAATTAACTATAGCCACCATGCTGTATATTGTATCCCTATGATGTTTATCTGACAACTGGAAGTTTGTACCTTTTAACTTCCTTCACCTATTTTCCCTACCCCTTGCCTCTAGCAGTCACTAATCTGTTCTGTATCTATAAGACTGATTGATTTTTCTGTTTGTTCTTTCTATATTTCACATACAAGTGAAATCATAATGTATGCCTCTTTCTGACCTATTTTATGTAGCATAATGCCCTCCGAGCACATTGCCACAAAATGGCAAGATTTCACTCTTTTTTATGGCTGAATAATATTCCATCATGTATTTCATATACACGTGTGTGTATGTGTGTGTGTGTATAGATATATAGGTCACATTTCTTTACTCATCCATCAGTGACACTTAGGTTGTTTTTGTAGTTTGGGTATTATAATAATGCTGCAATAAACATGAAGGTGCAGTTTCCTTTTTTAGTCTTTTCATTTTCTTTGGATAAATACCCAGAAATGGAATTACTGGAGCATATGGTAGTTCCATTTTTAATCTTTTGAGGGACCTTCATACTATTTTCCATCGTGTCTGCTCCAATTCACATTCTTACCAGCAATACTCAGGGGTTCTCTTTTCTCCTCCACATATTTGCCAGCACTTGTTACCTCTTGTCTTTTTAATGAAAGTCACTCTAACAGATATAAGGTGATAGGCCCATTGTGGTTTTGATTTGCATTTTCTTGATGATTAGTAGTTGTTGACCATCTGTATGCATTTTTTTTAGAAGAATGTCAGTTTAGAGACTCTGCCCAAATTTCAATTGAATTTTTTCTCCTATTGAGTTATGAGTTATTCATATATTTTGGATATTAACCACTATCAGATAGAGGATTTACAAGTGTTTTCTCCCACTCAGTAGGCTGTTTCTTCATTTCGCTGATCATTTCCTTTGCTGTGCAGTAGACTTTACGTTTGACGTAGTCTCACTTGTTTATTTTTACTTTTGGAGTCAGATCCATATTTTTCTTCTAGGCAGTTTATGGTTCCAGGTCTTACATTCATAATTTTTGTATATGATGTGACACAATGATGTAGCTTCTTTCTTTTGCTTATGACTGTCCAGTATTTCCAACACTATTTATTGAAGAGGCTGTCCTTTCCCCAGAGTAAGGGGTAAATCTTGATTAGTTTAAACCCAACTTGGTGATTCATTCCATCCACTTATTGTTTTGTGCATGTCATGAACTTCTGATCAAGGGATAAGAGGGAAATTCATTCTGGGGGCTGTGTCAATTCTTAATTTATTGTCTCTCAGCCCTGAGTGCACCAACTCTCATTGCTCTATAGTAAATAATGGAATTTCTTTAACCATTTCCCCTTGAGTTGAATATGATGCTAACCTTTTTCAGTAGAGGGCACTGGAGAGACATTGCATGAGAAGAAAGCTTCCTGCAATTTGCAGCCTGAAATATGGATGTGAGAACTTTGCATGGAGCCTGCCTGAGCCAAAGACCCAGACTACATCTCTGTGACCTTCTTGCTATGACCTAGTGATAAACTGGCAGGTCTGGGAGGGAGAAATATGTCTAGAAACTGTTTTGCCAGACTTGTATTCTCCTCTGCTTCCCCTCCACCCTCAACAGACAAGAGAGTTCTCAGTCCCCTGTTGACGTCCACACCACTGGTAGCTGACTTTCTTCCTATTCCCCAGCTCTGCTTCCTGCACTGGGCAGAGCGCCTGTGGTTTGCCCAGCAACTCCAGACCCTCATAGGACTGGCTAGACTCTACAGCCTCCCTGTTATCCTATGCCGGTGGCACCCCTTCTCTAACAAAGCCTGAACTCTTTCCAAGTTTGCCTTTCCTTAGATATTCTTCCTTAGCCTCAGGGTACCATAGAGAGGTTCCTTATCTTATTATAACTGTGTTATTGTAGTTAGTAATTCTCATATTAAACTCTTCACATTTAACCTATTGTGTAATTTCTATCTCCTAATTAGACCAGACAACTGTAGGGGGTTTCTGAGACGCAATCTTCTCATTCAGAAAAAGCAATGGGTGAGTGATGCATTTGGATGCATTTTCTGTACCTAAATGTTAATATGTGTAATCCCTGAAACTTCAGGTCATTTGCTAATGGGAGGAGACAGATTGAAAAAAACCTGGAATTTTAATGACAGCTTGATATCCAACTTATTTACCACGATATTGTTCTACACTCAGATTTATATTAGGTGGGGTAAAAAATTACTCTCCTTTTAAAGCTACTTTGCAGTAGAAATTGTAATTATTTGGAGCACAAAGTTGTATATAAAGATGTATAATATTCCCTGTTTTAAGTCATCACTATTCTATTTGAAGGTTCTGCTGAGGATAGCTTATGATGGACTATCTATTTGACCCATTGGAAGGTTTGGTCTCAGATTCATTCTGATGGGTCCTCCGTGTTAAATAATTCAGGGGTCTGCTACCTCTATATTGGCTGTTCTGTTGCCTTGAACCTTTGACACGTTCATGTGTGGCTTGGTATTGCTCAGTTATTTTCGTTTTTGCTTTTCAGTGAAGCTCCTTAATCTTTCTTCTGTGTTGCATGTTAATTTTGGCATGGTAAAGATCTGGATTGGAAATATTTGTTTTTAGCTTACAGTATTTCTACTGAAAAATCTGCTGACAGTTTAATTGGTACTCCCATACTCTGTTTTCTCTTGATGACCTTAGTCTTCTGTCCTTGTCATTGGTTTTCAACAGTTTTATTATGACGTGTCCTGATGTGCATCTGTCGTTCTATTTTGTTTGGAACTCCTTGGGTCTCTTGGATCATGTGTCTGATTCCTTTCCCACATTGAAATGGTTCTTAGCAATTATTTCTTTAAATAAATTCTCCATGTCTTCTTCTTTTTCTTCTCCTTCTGGGACCTCCATGATATGGATGTTGTTTTTTCTTCAGATTATCTGTTACACAATTATCTCTTACACAATTTTCATTTATTTTAATTCTGTTTTCTCTTTGTTCTCTGACACTGTGCTTTGGAGCTCACTAATTCTCTCCATTGCTAACACTAATTCTCTGCATTTCTTGGCAAGACCTTCAATTGTGTTTTTAAATTTGGTTATTGTATTTTTTTTAATCAAGTCTTCATTATTCTAAAGTTTTCTTTTTAGCTTTAAAAAATAAACTATCACATTATTTCTTGGCAATCCTTGGCGATGACATGGACTTTTACTCTTTAGTCATTAGTTTTATTACTCACCTTACTTAATACCGTCATTGTTATAATGAGGGGTAGGGCACAAGGCAGGGGTGGGGTCCATTGAACTAAGGTGGGGGATTACTGGGGCTTTGATAGTGGGTGTGGTATGGTAACATACATCTAAAGAAGTGTGAACCTATACCCCTAAATCATATGCAGTGTTGAAAACCATTGTTACCTCAATAGAAAGTAATATAATTAGGGCCTCCCCAGTGGTGCAGTGGTTGAGCACTGGGTTGCGAAGCTGCCCGCAGCCTCTGCAGTGCCAGTTTGATCCCCAGCCACCGGGCGAGGGTCCCACATGGTGCGCAGATCTCTCCTGTCACACCCGCTGCTTCCCTCAGCAGTGTGTTTCCTCAGTCTGCCTGTTCTGCTCTCTGCTCTGGCTCTGGTGAATTCTCTCACCCTCCTGCGCTTCTGACTGTACCCAGTGCTTGTATGAATAAATAAATAAATCTTTAAAAAAAAAAGTAATATAATTAAAAAACTCATTTCACTGTTATACAAATTCAAGTCCCTCATATCATAAAATTGTACAGGCAATTCTTTTTTAAAATTTAAAAACATATTTTTTCTTAAATGTTGAATATCATTCTTATAGCAAAAAGCAATTCCCTTGATATCAAGGTCCTTTGTGTACTTTTTTTCAGGTTAAATGTTACTCCTTCCTCAGAAACCTAGGTCTTTCTAAAGGAAAGCAGATACTTTAGTGGATTTCCTGCTTCTTTACTTGCAAAAAGTTGGGTGTAATAATTTAGAATTGACAATACACAATGAATACAAGGAAACATAAAAACATAAAACATGAAAAATACAACACTATAAAGCCTATGTCTCATACTGCTGTGTCACCTAAAACTTACAGATTTCATCCCTTACTCAAAGGAAATCTTTCCAGAGTGGGCTGGGCTGCAGGGAAAATATCAACCATGTGACTTTTATGACTATGTTCTGCGCATCACCATGTCCTTGCTTGCCCCCTCTGCCCTTTATTTTCAATGTGTTGTCCCTGGATTTGCCTTTACTTACTGACTTTGAGTCTTCCTCCAGAAACCATGTCCAGTACTTCTTGATATCTCCAGCCTTTTTGAGTTGGAACCAGTTCTTGTAATTCTTTGTGGGAGAATAAAGATCTAAAAGTAATTTACCCGTGCCTTCCCACCCCCCAATCCGATCCAGTCTCCTTCCTCAACCTCCTTCACCTGCATAGAATGATGTGATGACCACACTGCTGCCTTTTCTTGCTAACATCTCATCACGAGCTCTTTCTTTCTTCTTCTTTTTTCCTGTTCTTCACAAAGTGACTCACTCTGCATGCCTTTAAAGCATTGTTTCTATTCTGGGCTTTGGGAGACCCATGTCCCTGATTCCCTTCCCAGGAGACCTGTTGAACTGCCTTAATACTCTTCCAGCTTGTACACATCTTCTAGTGAATAATGACATGCTTGCTTTCTCATGGAGCTACCTAGGAAGTTTGGCTACTGCTAAAGTTCATCACTGCCTTACTCATAGGAAAGTTCATACTCTCAACTTGCAAAGTTAACTTGTTTTTGTTGCAAAAGAAATAGGATTTAGGACTTAGGTATAAGGTTTGAGGGGCAGAAGAAGGAGAAAAAAAAATGACTTCCTCTTACTGTTCATTTGCAATGCTCAAGGATACCTGTTAGTCTAAGAAAATCAAAGTGAGACTCCAGATATCTAGTGGCATATGAGAGGAAGGAGGTCCTCAACATTATGAACCCCAGAAACCAGAATCCCCAGCAGGTTATCCCCATTTAAATGGTATCCTTCCTCTGTATTTCCATTTTTCAACCCTGTGGTGCAAAATTGTCGTAACCATCGACCGACCCGCTAATCAAATGTCTTGATATTTGATTTTTAAAAATCAGAAAAATGTCAGTGAATGTAGCTCTTTGAAATCCATATAAACATGCAAAGAAACACTAAACTCACTAGCAAAGTTTGAGAACTATTCATTTTACAATGGGAGCAAGGAGCCTTAAAATTAAAATTCAAAAGTATAGCTTTCTTTCGTGAATATGTTGAAAGACTGCCTACATTCTTGCAGTGTTTTCACTCTCTCTCTCTCTCTTGCTGTCTTCTTTAAGGGAAATAAGGAATGCCTAAAATAATACTTAACATTTGTCTCAGTTGCCCTGGTCTACTTACCCTGTCTCACTTCTATCCAAAACTGAATGATGAGGAATTCAGTGAGGACAGCTGAGTTGCCCTGTCTCAGGACATTTCAAAAGTGATCTTGACTTCTCACACCTCAGCACCGTCAATCCTGAATCTCTCTTCAGGAGGCAGACCTTTAAAGATTTATTTATTTATTTATACAAGCACTGGGTACAGTCAGAAGTGCGGGAGGGTGAGAGAATTCACCAGAGTCAGAGCAGAGAGCAGAGCAGGCAGACTGATGAAGTACACTGCTGAGGGGAGCAGTGGGTGGCAGGAGAGGTCTGCGCGCCATGTGGGACCCTCACCCGGTGGCCGGGGATCGAACTGGTGCTGCAGAGGCTGCGGGCAGCTTCGCAACCCAGCGCTCAACCGCTGCGCCACCCACCGGGGAGGCCGAGAGGAGGCAGACCTTTAATCTTAAAATCATTAAGGATAAGATAGGCCCAGAGGCTTTACCACTGCTCACTCTCCTTTGTACTAGGGACAACATATCTTTATCCTAATTGTGCATTGGGTGTTTAATAAAGTATTGATATTTATCAATTGTTAGTAAGTCTTAAATTTTTTGCTTAACATTGCCATTCTATTTTTTATGTCTAGGGATTTAACCTAAAAATTAGGAATGTATACACACACACACATACATACCCATACGTACATACATATATAAATTGAGCTACAGGATGTTCATTGTAAAATTGCAAAAACCAATACATATGCATATACATATTTTTACATTCACACCCATATATGAAATTATCTACATATAGTAGATATGTGTCTTTAATCATGTTGCTTGTGGAAAAACATTTAATAACCTAAGAAAATACTTACCTTGAAGGGAAAATCAGATTAAAAAATATGCTAAATCTTTATTATCTTACATCATTTGTGTCTGTAGGTGCCATGTCTAAATCCACATCCTACCAGCTACATCACTGATTAGTTTTATTGCTCTCACCATCAGTTTCCTCCCTCCACGCCACCCCTCCCCTCCCCACCATTCTTTCATCCTCCTTCCCTGTTCTACTCACAAAAAGCTTATGTTGCTATCTTGAAGTTACAATTATGGATGGTTTATATTTTGTTCTTTCTCCTTACCTGTATTTAGTAATTTTTCTATAATTATTGCATGTAATTTGGCTTCCCCTACATCTTCTACACAACTTCCTGTAATGACTCATGATAGAACTTAAGAGGCCTCAGAAATATTCTTAACAAAAAAAGATCATTCTATCTGATTATTAGTGGTTTCATACAGTTTTCAGTTTATGTTTCAGTTTACACCACAAGAGACAGACAAAATTTGGAGATTATCCCATTCGGTTCCTCATCTTAAGGGGAATAGATTTAAATATGCCTAGAGAGGCAGACAATCAAGGCAACTTAAGAAGTCACCTACCTGGTGGCCTGAAGGTTTAGTCTCAGCACTATCACCGCTGTGTCCTGGGTTTGATCCTGGGGCGGTGAGTGGTGGGGAGCTAACCTAAATGACACAGCAGACCTCTCCTGTCTTGCTGGCTGCTCCCCTTTCAGTGTGTTACAGTGGGTCTGCGTGTTCTGCTCCCCACTCTGTCTCTGGTGAATCCTCTCACCCCCCCCCACACCTCTGGCCTATACCCCAGTTTTTCTATGCAAAAATAAATAAAAATTTATAGATATGTATTTTTTTTTTTAAAAAGAAGTCATGGTGCAAATACAGGGTTCTCACTATACTATGAGTTTTATGACAACACATGAACTTGTTTGAAATTCTGTCATTTTTCAGTGGTTGGTGAAAAACAGATAATTAATACTACATGCCCAGTAATGACAATAGGTTTGTATCTTTACATCAGATTATTTAAAATTCAAGAAAAAGTCCTAATTCCAGTGTAATTGTGACAAATCTAGATATGATGTGCTCAGAATGGCTTCCAATATTGAGTTGAGTCTTATTCAATTTTGAAAAGAGAGCACATCAAAAATCTCCATTATAAAAGGAGAATCTTCCTCAAATATTATACTAACAAAATTCAAGCAGTAACTTTTACCTCTAAAGAACTGTATGTCAAGATATCAAGAGAGGCTTCTTAGCAATTATTATGATATTTTAGATCAAAATTTATCATAAAATTAAAACAATAGTTTAAAATAAATCCTATGCATATTATATGGGTGTGTGAGTGAAAATAATTATTGCCATGATTCAAATATAGTTAGAACTTGACCTTACTTCAGCTACATATTTTGTCTTTGAAAAAAGATGCCTTGTGCATCCTACCTACCTCCTCCTGCCTTCCACAGACAAATTGACAATCTAGACCAGACCATGCTCTGTAAAATTGCAGCAGAGAAATTTGCAAAGACCTCCATTTGAGCTCCTGGTTCCTGTTATTTGATCTGGTTCAGTCTGACATGTTGTTTGTGTTTATACAGTGTAGTAAGACATCTGCTGCCCACCAGAACCTATCGTGATCCATGGCTCTTCCCAGCTGATTGCTATCCTATTTATATTAACTGAACGCAGTGTATTCTGCATACACTGCTGATTACCCTCATTTATTTCAGTTCCTAAAGACCCAGGATTTCTCTCCATGCCTTTGTAACTTTGTTCTACTCATTTGGCTCCAATTAGCTTCAGCTAACGAAAATACATTACAACAAACCTCTGGTTAGCCATTGCTGTTTCTAATGACATAATTTGCGAGTTTTTAGCCCTTGAAAGTAAGACACTGGGAATTAAGTTATAGTATCTTCTGTGGGGCTGAGAAATATTAATTGCAGCCATCTGAGCTCACTTCCTCAAAGAAGATTTGTGATTTCTATTTAGCTAATAAATGTTGACATAATTGAAGACCTATAAGCTCCATATGTTGAACTTTCTGAGGAATTTCTGATTATACCCTTGTTCAGTTAAGTAAGAAAATGCTTTGGCATTAACACTATATTGGATTTATTTGCACTTAATGCTTTATAATTATACTGAATGATTAAAAAAAGAATTTCCTTAGGAATATATTAAAAGATAAAAGTTTATCCTAAAATGATAAAAATGTCATTAGTTTCGTGAAAAAGGCATATATTTTTAACATACATTTTTCTTCTCAAATTCTCCATTCTAGTGGCTTGTTTTAGGTCTAGAGCCCTGGATCATACTCTAATAATAATTTACACCTTAAAAATTAAATTAAAAATATATTAAAAATATATTTTAAAAATACTAGTCTCTAGTACTAGTAGTCTAGTTCAGCAATTTTCCTGTCTTTTAGACTAGGTGTTTGCATATTATACAAGTGTCCTGCATGGTGTAAAATCTGAATTTTGATCTGTTTTGAAATACAGTTAATTACCTTATACTAGTCTGAGGAAATTTCATTGCTAAATTATAACCTTAAGCAAAAAGTCTTCCTACTCATCACTCTTTTGGAAGTTTTAGTTTTTAAATGGTGTTCTCATTTCATTTTATGTTTTTTTCCCCCTTCCATCCCAAACTTGAAAAGACAAGGCAAATCATAGTCAAATACCGTAAAAGCTGTGCTCCCTTGGTTTTTATGTAAAGTTAATAAAATAAATAAGAGGCAGCTGTGCATTTCAGGAAATCACTCCATTGAGGGGTTCTGGGAATACTATAACCGCAAGTGTGAAGCTGGAGTCACCAGAAACCCTCAATGGAATTATAGCTCAATAAATCAAAATTTGCTCCTTTTTACCTTTACAGTATAACTCTGCATTCTATGTGGTGCCTGTGCTTTACAACAGTCCTACTGCTATCTTTTTAATTATCATGGAAGTTCTTGCTTCCTGTTCCAGCAGGTTGGGATTTGAGGTGGGGTGCAGGGACTTTTGTTGTATGCTTAGATGCAGTGGGTCTCTACTATTTTGGCTCTAGGGGACATGACATAGTAATAAATCCCCCTCACTTGCCACCACCAAGTGAAAAAGAAAGAAAGTGAATATGAAGAACCATGAGGAATTTTGATAGCATTTCATGGAGGTATATAACAAATACATCCATGCCAGATTGTAATATCATACATGGTAATAGGCTGTGGACTGGCAAATGGACCACCTAGAAGCCTCTACAGACTAGTGAGTCTTATACTGACTGATAGACTGTGAGATACTGTTCTTGACAATCACCGCTATACAGTTGTCATTCTTCTCTTATGCATTCCTTGTTGATAAGCCTGGTAAACTACTTTTTTCCTAGAATTTCTTGTTTTCATGTTTTCTTTACCTCCATTTTCTTTTCAAGTAATATCGAAGTCTTACTTTCCTTGAAAAAACACTACAGAGATTCTTCCAGCTAAGCAGACCAAACACCACAAAGTATGTATCAATTTAGAGTGTGGGTTCAAATGCTGTTTTCCCCCCATTTATTAGCTTTTTGTCCATGAGCAAGTTACTTGTCAAAAGTCTCAATTTTCTCATAAAATGGCAATGTATTAGTGTCCATATCCTAGGAATATAGTGAGGTTTATCAGTAAGTTCTGCTATGTGACATGCTACCTAAAACTTTTTAAAAAAAGATTTATTTATTTATGCATACAAGAACTGGGGTGTAGGCCAGAGGTGTGGGGTGTGTGCATACAAGAACTGGGGTGTAGGCCAGAGGTGTGGGGGGTGTGTGTGAGAGGATTCACCAGAGACAGAGTGGGGAGCATAACAGGCAGACTGACTGAAATACACTGCTGAGGGGAGCAGGGGGTGAGACAGGACAGGTCTGCTGGGGCATCATGTGGGTTAGCTCCCCGGTTGGGGATCAAACTCATGCTACAGTGGCTGGTAATAGGTTGATGGTGCTGTGTCTTTAACTCCTGCACCACTAGGGAGGCCTATTGCCTAAAACTTAGTGGCTTAATACAGTAAACATTTATGTCTATAATTGGTTGGGAAGTTCTGATCTGGAGAAGCTTGATTGGATGTGGATGGAGTAGAATTTTTTTTTTTTTTTACATATTGGTGGTTGTCTATGAGATGGGTAGATATCAGGTGCCAGATGGACAGTGTGACTCTTACTATCCAATAGTTAGCCCAAGCTTTTTCATGGGGTGTCCTCAGGCAGCAAAAGAGAGCAAGTCCAGTTTTAAGCCTCTACTTGCATCATGCTGGCTTATGCCTTTGACTAAAACAAATCACATGATCAAGTCCAGATTGACGGGATGGAAGGATAGATGCTACCCCTTGATAGAAAGAGTGGAAATTTACATGCAAAGGTGGGTACAATTTGGCCTTTATGCAGTTTGCAGCAAGAAGGTGGGAAGACTTTGTAGTGCCGAGAGTAAAGTGCTTCAAATAGATACTACCATCTTCATCATGTTCTTAATTAGCACCATCCTCACACTTGCTAGTAAAGCAGGTTTAGTGTGATTATCTCTCATATGTAAGTGAGACATTTTATCAGTTTAGTTGCTGTTGAAATTCTGTTCTTCAGAGTCCACTAAAATATCCTCCCCTGGGGAATCTGTTTAAGAAGGTGAGTAACATGGTTGTTATAAAGAAAATGAAATGATCTACCTTCCATTCATCCTTTATACTACTGCCACAGTGAAAATATTTAAAAGTCTGGATTTTTCCTTTTTAATTTCTTATTTTCTGGTGTTCATTTTCAACAAAATTCTTAGCCTACCTTCAACCCACATGCCTTCAATTGCTGCTTAAACTGACTGGAACTTATTGCAAATGCATTTCCTTCTGCCTGGAATCTTTTCTAGTGATACTTAGAGAACTGGAACTTTGTGAAATGTCATATTTTTAGAAGACCATGCCTCCTGTCTCCTGCAGATATAAGGACTCTCCCTTCTGATTTCTCACAGTGTTCTGCACATGCCAGAAATTGAACCCAGAATTCATTTGGCCAAAGAATCCTTTCAACACAGCACTCCAGGTAGCTGCAAACATTTAACTGTTCAACACAAACTTATAATGTGAGCTGGATTCTGACTTTACAAACATTTCCTTTTTTTATATTTTTGTGTTGTGTACTCTATGCTCATTGGTACACAAGAACATAAACCAAAAGATTGGTTCAAAGTGAGGGAATTATTCTTTAGTGGTGAGGAGAGTCGAAATAAGTGTGTGATCGGGGTAGCTCAGTGAGATGAAGGGATCTGTGGGGCCAATTCAAGAGCAACTAGGATGTTGGAAAAACAAACTCCTTTCAGAATACAAAAATCAACCTTCATAGGAATTATCTCTCTCTCTCTCTCTCTCTTCATCCTGACAGGATGCCAGGATCTGTCACAGAACAGCAGTACAGGGTGGGGTTAGCTAGATGATGCTGAAAAGAAAAGCTAGAATAGTTCTTCAGTTGATTATTTAGTCCTTACAGGTAGGTGATAATATGTGACAACCTTTCTCGTCTTCTCTTGTGGTTGTTCCTATATTATTAAAAGTTAGACACCTAAAAGAACACTGTGAACAACTGTAACTGGGGGGTGAATGCGAAGATTCATGATGCAGTACCAGTTTTAGGTCCCATAATGAATACATACTTTCTTGCCCATTAACACAAAGTGTGAGAACAACTTCTGGCCTGGGGAATAATTTTCATTAAATGAAATTATTGTACTTATCTTTAACAGTGTTCTCTAACTTTCCCTGAGGTCTATTTATTCTCTTGGAGGCAAGGATCTGGACTCCATCATCTTTCTCCAGTCTGTTCAAACCACTAGAGTTAGTGGAAGATGAAATTGGACTTGAAAGGAAATATTAGATTAGACAAGTCACATGCCCTGTTGGGAAGTGGCTGCTGTAGGATTTCTTTCAGGATAAGACCTTTTAAGTGGACATTGTTCATACAAATGATCTGATTTCTGTTTTGTGATCATCTTGGTATTATTCTTTCTTTAGACAGGTTTCTCTACTGTGGGTGAATGTGACCCCTCAGGGACTTGCCAATGTCTCAAGACATTTCTCATTGTCACGCTGGACAGGGAATGTTACTGGTATCTAAAGGGTAGATGCTACTGATGCTAATAAGCATCCACAATGCACACGACAATGCCTCACAGTCACCTCTTCTGGCCCCAAATGTCAACAGTGCTGCTACTTTAGAATAGACTAATATTGACCAGGTTCAGACTTTTGAGTTTCCATCCCTTGATAGGATTATGCCTACATAATGAAGTTAATTCATTTTCTCTCAATTTTGTTGAGATATTGACATGCAGCATGTTTTAGGTATACAGTATAATGATTCAACTTAGATATATTGTGAAAGGATTGAGACAAAGTTTAGTTATCATCCATCTCATACACATACAAAAAACTAAAAAAAAGAAATTTTTTCCTTATGATGAGAACTCTAGGATCTACATTCTTAGCAATTGTCAAACATACCATACAGCAATATTAATTATAGTCATACGTTGTAAATTATATTTCTGGTATTTATGTGTCTTACAACTGGAAGCTTGTGCCTTCACCTAACCCCCCCTTCTGAAGTGTAATTCTTTAATACTATATTAATAATTTTATTAAAAATAGCGCTGACCATTTTATTTTCTTGAGAGTAAAATCCTTAAGATTTAAAGTTAAATGGTTTTGAAGAGAATTTATTTTAAATGAAGCAGAAACTGACCAATTGGACCTAAAATGACTTCGAACTAAACTCAGCTGACTGCCTTTCACTAGAATATCTAATTGATAGTACCTGGATCACAGTTTCAAGCAGTATTCACAACCTGGACCTTCAGAATATGAAATGGAACCCTTGAGGCTGATACAGTAAATGAACTCCTATTGGTTTGGATTTCATTATGCTTAATAACTATGATAAATGCCAGTCATGGATTCTTGCAAATTCGGTCCTGGGAAAGTTTCCATAAAGATGTGACTCAGGTAAAATAAATGTGTTTTAAGTATCTAATCTACAATGAACAATTTGTTCTATCCCCAAGGAATGAAGCAATAATTTCAAACACATGTTTGGGTAACTGGACAGTAAAGGCAATGTGAGGATTGCCATAATGGCTTGTTTAAGAAGATGGTATTCATTTGTAGTCTCACCAGTAAGATTCTGCTCACATAGTGAAACTGATGCTGTCCAGTGAGTGGAGTATTCAGTTAGGTCTCAAAAGTGCCTTCTGCGTGCCCCCCATCCAGGCATGCCCCCAGTTAAACTGGGAACTGATAGTGCTATGTATCTGCTTCACAGAGCCCCAGAAGGCCTTGTTAATCTTTACCAGGAAGAATATACAAGCTCAGATGCCTGTGGATTAGGCAGTGAATAGATTAGTGAAGTTGGCCAAGTATTTTGCAGTAAAGAATGGTGGGGACTTGGTCAGGTATGAAGTCCATGTCCTACCTAAATGGGTGACCACAACACAGCTCCAATATTTTCCAGATGATCTGATTTTTCACCAAAATATGTAATTTCATCTATTTTTGTGTGGGAATTAAAAAAAATTAAATCAGTACATTGTTCCATTTAACAGTATATTGGTGGTCCTAGCCAGGATAATTAGGTAAGCAAAAGAAATAAAAGCTAGCCCAATTGAACAAAGAAAAAGAAGTGAAATTCTCTGTTTGTAGAGGATGCAATATTTTATGTAAAAAATTCTAAGGAAGTTGCTAAAACAACCTATTAGGACAAATGAGTCTTCAGCAGAGTTACAGAATGTCAGATCAATATACAAATATCACTTGTATTTATATGTACTTGTGTAATGGACAACCTGAATGAAATTAAGAAATTAATTTCATTGGAAATTACCATAAAAAAGAATAGAATATGTAGAAATAAATTTAAAGAAGTTCAAGACTTGTTTGTGGGAGCTATAAAACATCATTGAAAGAAATTAAAGAAGTCCTAAATAATGGAAAGATATCATATATTAATGTATGAGGACTTGATATTCTTAAGATGGTAGTACCCCCTAAATTGATTTACCAGTTCATGTACCCTTATTAGTTCCAGCTCACTTTGGAAATTGTTAAGCTAATCCTAAAATTCCTATAGAGATGCAAGAGATTCAACATAGCCCAAACATTGCTCAAAAAGAATAGCAAATAGACTGGGAATTCAGGACACTTCTGATTTCAAGACAGCATTTTCTACAGTATTCAGCACAGTGTATTTACTGGTATAAGCCTGAAACATATTGATTGTCAAATAGAATTGATAGTGCAGAACTATTTCTGCATTTTGGTCAAGTATTTTGACAGTAATGCCAAGACAATGCATTGGTGGAAAGAATAGTCTTTCAACAAATGATGCTGGAACAACTAGATATTTACATGCAAAAGAATGACTTTAGACTGCTATCATACATCATACACAAAAAAGAACTAAAAATGGACCATATGCCTAAAAGAAAGAGTTAAAATTTTTACAGTCCAGGAGAAAATACAGTTGTAAATCTTTGTGGTCTTGGATTCGGCAGTGCTTTCCTAGATGTGGCCCCCAAAAGCTAAAGTTATAAGATAAAGAAAATATATATTGGACCTCATCAAAATGTTTTGTTGCAAACATGAAAGTGAAAGGACAACCCATAGATGGGGCACTGTTTATTTGCAAATCATGTATCTATATTCAGAACTTATATTCATAATATATAAGGAATCATTCAACTCAATATTGAAAAGCCAAACAATCTAATTTAAAATTGGACAGAGACTGAATAGACGTGTTTCCTAAGAGGATATATAAATGGCCTCTAAGCACGTGAAAACGTGCTTAACATTACTATTAGGAAAATGAAGATCAAAATCACAGCAAGAATCACACACACGGGATAGTTAGAATCAAAAAGGTCAGCTAGAGTTGGTGAGGATTTAGAGAAGCTGGAACTCAAATACACTGTTGGTAGGAATGCAACAGGGTACAACTACTTTGTAAGGCCCTCTGACAGTTTCTTGAAAGGTTAAACATAGAGTTACCATATGACCTAGCTGCTCTTTCCTAAGTATGTATCTAAGAGAAATGAAAACATATGTCCACTTAAAAATTTGTGCACAGATTCTCATAGCAGCATTATTGATAATAATCAAAAAGTGGAAACAATCCAAATGCCCATTAACTGATAAATGGATGAATAAAATGTGGTCTATATATAAAAAGAATATTATTTTGCAATATAAAGGAATGAAATACTGATATATGAGACAACAGGAGTGGATCTTGAAAAATTAGGCTGAAGTCACTAACAGAAAAATTTACATGGCAGGATTCCATTATATGAAATAGCCAGATTGGTCAAGTCTACCGAGACTGAAAATAGATTATTGATTTTCTAAGGCCATTGAGGTGGGGTAGGAAGTTATCTATTGATTAGTACAGATTTCTTTAGGGAGTGATGAAACTGTTCTAAAATGTGATTGTGATAATGATTACGCCAATTCCTTATATAGACTTAAAAAACGGTGTGGGAAACACACACACTGTGCCAACCAAACCAGATGTATTTGAGGACTGAATTTGCCTTGCAGGTTGCTGATTCATGACTTCTGTTGGGGATGGAAAAAGAGACACAAGTGGATGTTCTTTCCATTAAGTCATCTTCAGACTAAGAGAGATGAGAAGATATACTTAATTATAAGAGAATTATTTGAAAATAGGATGCTCTGGCTTACTGTATGGTCAGGGAGAAGGTGTTATGAGATGGGGGTTTGAAGAAATAATAGAGACAAAGGCATTTACATAAAATATCAAAAAAATCTAGGTGATCCATGTTGATATGATTTTAGAGATGCACCCTGACTTGCCAAATGCTCAGTGATGAAATGGTAAGAGCAATAATGTCCAGCGCCAAATGCAAACATCACCTTAATAGAATGAACTTGTAAGGATAAGAACCATACTTTTCAAAATCGCCTTTGCAGTATGATCTGGTTTCCTGTTGAAAGTAATTTGCATGAGATGTAGAAGATGGACGTGAAGTGTTCTTGGCATGTTCTTGGAAAATTTTGGTGCTAAGACACAGTGGCTTTTCAGACTGCTTTATGATCTCTCACTTTGGTAGGGGAGCTACCATGTTCCCTGCTCCCACTTTGCATGTGGCTGCCTTAATTAGCTACTGGGAACTGTGGGCAGAGCTGAGTAGCCAGGTGAAGCAGTATAACATGGTAGGCAGGTGGGTTAAAACAGAGCACTTTTTCTGTAGCCCGACTTGCATCCTAGTACTTAGGGGAAGGAGACACGGGGAGGAAAGACATGCAGAGACAGTTGGAAGAGACATGTGGTGAGCTGATAATGGTTGCCATTATCTTGATTTATACTTTGATTTTGTTCATTTTCTCCCAGACTTGCCTGACCTCTTTTGCCCCTTCCTTATGTTTCTCTGCCAGAAGTTGCCTGGGACTTGTGGAAATCTTGTGGATTTTATTAGCTGCACTTTGGGCTGAGCCTGTTTGGCTGGGCATTTGCCCATGAAGGAATGGGGAGCTTGGGGGGTTTTATTGGGAAACTGTTATATTCTTTTCTCTTACCTCTTTGTGTACAGTAATTCTTTTAAAGATCGTTCACACTGTCTGCTCAGCCTTTCTGCAGCAAATGGCAGGACTGCATCATAAAGCACACAAGCCACAGCTTCTCCTTACTCCAGTCCTTCAGGTTGAAGCCATTAATAACTCTTTCTGACCTTGGTTTTCTCTTTGCAGACCTTAATTTTTCCGCTCCTGCTTCAGTCACATGAGCCCTATCTCTCTGTCAAACTCCTTATTTTCATAACTTTAACAGTGACTTTTAAAAATCAAACAGACTGATAAAGTTTTATTCTGATCGCTCAATAAATTTTGTATTATTACTTATATTTTATAAGCTTTTCTTGTTTCCAAAACAATGTGTTTTTCCCAAATTTATCTAACATACTCTCTCGTGATTAATATCAGAGATATTAACTATCAGTATAGTTTTCTGTTCAACCATAGGAAATTTCTCAACATTTTAAAACTAATTTGTCAGCTATTGTCATTGATTATTATTTCTTCAATAACACTTAATTGCATTTAAGATAAGGGACAGAATTTCAATAAATAAAGCAAGAGTTTTTTTTAGTTTAGGTGATAGCTAAAATGCTTTTGGGCCTCCCTGGTGGTGTAGCGTGTGGAGCGCCGTTCTGTGAAGCTATCTGCAGCCTCTGTGGGGCAGATTCATTTCTCAGTCAGGGAGATACCCACATGGCATGGCAGACCTCTCCTGTCTCACCCACTGCTCCCCTCAGCAGTGTACTTCAGTCATTCTGCCTGTTCTGTTCCCCACTCTGTCTCTGGTGAATCCTCTTACCCTCCTGCGCCTCTGGCCTGTATCCCAGTTCTTGTATGCATAAAATAAATAAATCTTTAAAAGATGCCTTTCTCTGTATTTGAATGTAAAATTTCAGAAGAAGGCAAATCTAAATGTTATGTCTTATTTATATTACTGACATTGTTAAACTGATAAAATGTGTTAATAACTTATCAAACATCTGTCATTGATGAGGGACTTTAGGAATGCCAAAAGTCCAGAAGTTCTATGATGATCCAAGTGCCAAGGCTGAAGCTAAAGTCAAAGAGAAGATTTTGGCAGCACAGTTGGGGAAAAGCTGAAAGTATATTGTGAGAATGCTGTGCACAGAAGGGTACTCTAGAAACACTCATTTTCCCACTAGTGGAGGAGATTAATTATGATTTTCAAAAAACAGGTGCAGTTTCAAAGATACATAACATGTATCAGCAAGTATAAAAGCTAAGAAAGAAAACTAGCCTGGTTTCCTTAACCCCAGTCTTGTTTAGAGGAGAAGGTTTGCTTTAGCTTCCCTCTGAAGTTCATTGAAAGGAGCTGCTTGGAAATTTTGCTAATCAACTCAGCATTTCATAGCAATTAGAATATTAATGAAGCACTTGTCATTTCATCTGGAAAAAAACAGACTGTTTTGAAAAAATAGTTTTTAGGACACTGTGTGGTAAGTGGAATGCTGCTTTGCACTCACAAGACACATGTTCACTTACAACTTGCCAGAAGTGATTTTGTTCTTTTCAGTGTCTGACTTATCACTATGTAACTGGCCTGTAGATATCCAGATAAATAAAGTATATTTGGGGAATGCAGGTGTTGTCTAGAATATCTCTATGATATTTCTGTGGAACTTGAGAGACAAAAGTTGTCTGACTTAGAATTATATTATCATGCATGCAGAAATATTTAGAATTTTAAAATTCTAAAGACTTTTCCCAAATTCATAGGAGAAAAATCAGTTAATTTTCCACTTCTAGAATCTTTTCCAGATAATATGAATAACATTCTTTGCCTTTGGTCTGCTGCAAATAGTGCTAGGAGGTGATGATCAGGTCATTAGAAAATCAACATGATTATTGATGGAAATTTTTGCCACTGGGCATTTTGGGAACAGGAGAGTTCTAATTGTCAAGATTGTTTTCTTCAAGGACCTAAATACTAAGTACTAATAAAAATTGGTGCAGATAACATTAATCAAAGAAAAAAGTTTTAAAAGAGTTTATTTTTGAGCTTTATTGTCTCTCTTCTTAGTGAATTGATAATCTTAATTGGATATATTTGGAACTGATCCAAATTCTTCTTTGGAGATTGAATTGTTTAAGTGATTAAAGAAAGTAACTGAGGTCACCACCCTATTCAATAAGATATTTTTTTGGCATGTAATTAATTATAATCTCATTGTAAATCCTTTTGATTTAAAGATTAATGGCGATTCCTTGCTTCAATTATGCTATTCATTTTTTTTAATTAAAATTAAGGCGTGCAACAGATCACTGTAGAACTTCTTTATGATGTTGATGCTATTCATTTAAATAGCCTGTTTTATTGTTTAGTAAAAAACAATGTATTTGGTATAATTACACTTGTTCATTCTATTGCATAGGGAAGATGCATAGGGAAGTTGCATAGAGATATGTTTTGTATTTTTTTTTTTTACATTTTGAAAGGACAGGTTTATTAGGAAAAAGAGAAAGAAAAAGAGAGGCACCTGCATAGTCACAGGCAGGCAGAAGCTGTATTCTTTAATCTTTTTATTTATAAATGTTAGTTCCATTGCTTTGATTTTTTAAATACTATCAACTCTTCTAGTTTTTTCTCCAAGTATTTATGAATCTCATTCATTTTCTTGATTATACACACACGTGTCTAAAAAGAAACTGTTAGCAAGGATGGTTGATTATTAGTCTTCAGATTAAGTACTCGTTGCAGGCTTTCTCATGGTGTTTCAAACCAAATGAATGACTTCACATGTTTTCTTACACCCAGATTTGCTCAGAGTTACAGTCCATTCAGCAGCTTACAACTCTAATTCAATATAAGATATGTTCATAAACATCATGAGGGATAATGTCAGAAATCAGAATTATAAACTAGGGCAGTATGTTGTCTTTCTCTGTATGGTTAATGAGATTTTAATGTTTTTATGTATTTGCTAAATATAGGTACCTACCTTGTAAATAATACATAATACTAAGTGAACATTTATCTGTATAGGAAGAATGAAAAATGACATATAAGAAACCATCCATTTATTCTTAGGAATAGAAATAACATGGGTAAAATGCAGAGTTGCCAGTCTTCTGAAGCATATGATACTCTCTCATATCTACCAATAATGACTTTGAGGTTATTTCATTATCATCTAGTCATAGGATTAACTTCTTGATCTGCCACCTATGAAATGGATGAAATGGAGATCAGGTTGTGTCAATGGTGAAATTTAGGACACTTTTAATTTAAAAATCATAAAAATCAACTTGTTCGCTGTCCCTTGGAATCAGCTGTTTGAGTTCCACCAGAACAGTGAATGCGAGAGACAAAGGTCAAGAAGTGAAAGGGAAAGAAGAATCAAACCACTGAGTAGGAATATGAGAAGTAAAATTGGACAGTTATTCAATCTTCACAATAAGTAGCACTAGCGCTGATACTTTAGATTGAGGCTGGGTCTTGTCAGGAGCACTTTTAAACCCACCAAGTTGGAGGGAATTCTAATCCCTATCTTACTGTTCTCGGTTAAAGCCTTTCCTGTTTCTAGCTGTCAAAACAGAAGTGTGAGAATTTGCCCTACCTTCTTCACCCTCAGGTAGAGCTCTACATTTTTTTCTAATTCTGATAGGGGGCCAGATCAAGTCTAAAAGCATAAATAATGTTAATAACATATAAATGTATAGAGATAATAACATTTGGTTATGTGGTTCATGAAGATGAACTTTAAATGTGGAATGTCTTTTTCAATGAGAAAGGTAGTATAGTTTCAGGACTATGTAAATTAATTAATCAACAACCTGTTTACACCCTGGACGTAGCCCCTTCTTTGGGTGAGGTCTGAGAAGTGTTTCCCCACTTCTCCAAAGGATCTCTGGGGATCTTGTACACCTCTGTAACTTCTCTTTCTACCTTAGAGCTCTCAGAATCACAGTTTCTACAAGTCTTGATTATGTGAAATAAGCCCACCGTCTTAACCTGTGAGAACTCCGAAGTAGTTGAAAGGGGATGTGAACTCCCCACATTGACATCAGTGTCTATTCTGCTTGCCCTACATAGAGAAATTTTCCAACCCAGTACCTCAGACAGGAACTAGATGTCAAACTTACTCTTACTATTAGAGTTCAGAAGTCACCTTACAAGTTGCTTACTCAACCTTAAGTCTTCTGTTTCAGTGCTATACTGAAAATTAAACTAAGAGAATTATTTCCCCACAAGGGGCGAGGGTGATGGTTCACAGGTTGACGTGCTGTGGTAGACTCATGGGGATTACACCTAAGAGGAGAAATCAAATATCATACAGAAATGAACAACAATATAAGAAAATAAAAAAAAAGTTTAATTAATAAAAAAAGAAAAAAAGCAAAAGAGGAAAAACAAAACAATGAAAGAAGTGTTTTACTATATCCATTTTACATTAGGTTAAATTCCACAGCTGCTGCTATCCAGGCAAAGTACCACCAGCTTAAATAATGTACTAAAACTAGTAGTTTGACATATTGTTTCTAAACCAGTTATCTACTAACTAGTGCTGTGACCTCTTTGTTTTATATGAAGATTACCATTCTGTTTACAAGGGCCTTAGTTTTATTGAGAATTTAAGTAGAGTGTCACACTCACCATGCAAGCATTTTCTGAAGTTGCCATTGTTCTGAAGTTACTTGAGGGTAATAGAGCATCTGAATGTGACCCAGAGAAATCTGGCCAATATCTAGTTATCTCACAGAAGTCTGATCCTGTAGAGAAAGTGGAATTTCTCATTTCTATATTGTGTAGTCTCATATGACAGTTAAAATCAACCAGAATACATGGCTGATCTTCGTCAGATAAGATTCTTCCTTCCTTTACAGAGGCAGGCTATTTTCTATTAATATTACTCATGTAAGGAAACTGCTTAATTTATCATAGGGTGTTCTAAGGTATGGTCCATATCTCTTGTTTAATCAGGCATTTGACTGCTAATCAATTAAAATAATATAACATGAGGTAAGATGTAAGTGAAATTCTGGATCATGACCTCACCTAATGTTCACTTGCATAAAACTTTAAAGTAGGATATTAATTCCAAATTTGCTTATGTCTAAACTTATGGAAAAGACATCATTTTGCATTTTGATTATTTTTTTAATAGTCAAGAAGGTTGGTTAAATATAATGATGACACATGATTCATAAGGTCTTTTTATCCTCAGGTTTTTGGAAAGCATTTTACCAGGAATGGAGATGACTAGCTTCATCATTCCATTTATCTATTTGGCCATAAACATTTCCATACCTACATAATGTAACAAATGTAGAGTATCTATAGTGTTACATGCTATGTACCATGGTCTGCAAGTAAGATGGTAAATTAGACAAGCATCGGCCTCTCTGGTGGCACAGGGGCTTAAGTACCGCACTATGAAGCAATTGACAGCCTCTGCAGCATGAGTTCAGTCCCCGGCTGGCCAGGGAGAAACCACATGGCAAGGCAGACCTCTCCTGTCTCACCCGCTGCTCCCCTCAGCAGTGTGTTTCAGTCTGCCTGTTCTGTTCCCCACTCTGTCTTTGGTGAATTCTCTCACCGTCCCCTCCCCCCACATCTCTGGCCTATTCCCCAGCTCTTGTATGCCTAAATAAATAAATAAATAAATAAATAAGACAAGCATCTGCTCTCAAGTTGCTCACAGTCTATATTTAGGAAATATTTGAGGAGCAGACATTATTTGTTCATTTCCCTAGCTTCCAATTGATTCTTTTCTTAGTGCCAGTTTGAGAAAACATAATATCTGGGAAAGCTCCCATTAAACAAACCATCACCTTCCGTCTTTCTGGTTCACTTGTGAGCATCTGACCTTAGCTGGTACAATTGGGGTAAATCTTTGTGGACATTTGCTTGGTATTCAGTTAATGGTGTTATCTCTCCCATTACAATTCTGTATGACAGCCAGGATCATAGGTTAGAAACACCACTAGGACACAAGTGACAACTAGTCAATCAATAGGCAAGATATTTTAGTGTATTTGGTTAACCTGTCATGAAAGTAACCCGATAAAATGTACATTAGACACTTGGGAACTTCATTTACTTTAAAAAACAAAGTGATGGATGTCAGTTTTCCTTATTAGATTTGAAAAGAACCATTAACTAAAAAAATAAAACAAAATTTTCATAAAAATTCTTATTAATGGAACATGAGCCCAAAAATATGATGTAAAATCACTGATTAAAGCAGTGATATCTTTAAAACAGATTCATATTAAAGCATTGATAGTAAAGCAGATTCATATCTTTAAACTCCCAGGAAGATTTATTTTTGACAAATGAAATTATAATATGTTATCAGGTGATGATTTGATTTATGTATATATTCTGAAAGGATTTCCAGAATTGTGTGAACACAGCCATTGCCTCATATATTTAACTTTTTTCGGGGATTGGTGGGTAACAACATTTAAGTTCTACTCTCTTAAAAAATTTCAATTATATTACACATCAACTGTAGTCATCATGTTATACATTAGGTCCTCAGACATTATTCATCTGATTACTGAAAGTTTGTATCCTTTGCCAAAGACTACCTATATCCACCCTCCTCCCTCCACCTTCTGGCAACCACCATCTACTCTATGAGTTTTGACTCCATTCTGTAGAGGGTCGTTCATTTAAAATCTTTTGTTGGGGGAGGCAATGCCCAGTAAAATAATAACTATTAGTCCATGATAAAAGAGGAAATATTAACACTTTCTAACGTTTGAAATAGTTTAAGGTAAGAAACATTAAATAGGGTGAGAAAGAAGTAATGTAAAATCTATTTCTTAAGTGTGTCTTCCATATAAAATAAAGGGCTGGGTTTGCAAAACTTTACTGATGCAAACATTTAAAATTTTTGCTGCTGAAAGAGGTCAGTTGAATATTTGAAAGTCTTAAAGGATAAAGGAGTTATTCCTGATTTCTGGTCACAACTTTTTCTATAGTGGTGGATTAAGAGTAAATATGGATAATAATGAGTGTTGACATTGAAAATGCTATATTGACTAAGTTATGGAGGAGCTTTCCCTGTTCTGGGAAATTTGGACTTGATCCTATTGAAAGTAGAGAATAAGTCAAGAATTTTAAGTAGAATTGCATGATCTTACTGCCTTTTTTTTTTTTTTTTTTGTTACTGATTTTTTTTTTTTTATAAATTGCTCTCACTGAAGGAGGGGGTGGAGAAAGTACTTAAATATTAGTGGCTATGAGCCTAGGTGACTAGTGTTAAAATACAGGTAAGAGCCAAACCAGTAAGGAAAGGGAGAATGAGAGAGCTTGAATATGAAAAATAGTGGGATGAAGAGAGAGAGAGAGAGAGAGAGAGAGAGAGCGTGAGCACAGATTTAGACACTTGAAACAGTGTAATCAGCATTTATTGGGGAGTGGGTGCTTGAATAAGGTAGTAAGGGAAAGGAAGAATCCAGGGCAGTTGTCAGTTTTCTGTTTTGGTCAAAAATGTAAGTGGTGGTGGATTTCACAGACATAGAGATAGTGGAATAGGAGAAAGGATGAGGAAGGGAGGGCCTGATTCAATTTTGTCCATGTTAGATTTGAGATTATTGTTGATCCTGGAACTAATTACGAATAATTGGCAAAGGGATGCTTCTTTTGACTTTTGGGGTGTGGTAACTAGGAAAGTCATAATTATATAAACAGTTTTAGCAAACTTCTTTGAGACATTTGGTTTACAAAAATTGCAAAGATTTAAAACAGATTCAAAGTATCCTGCAAAGCCTCTTTATGAAATAGTCATGTTTCAAAATCAGAAAGAATTGGAGGACTGGAAAACTACTGATGTCAGACTGAACAGCTATCTAAAATATGGAAGAAGAAAGAAACAGACTTATTAAAACTATCAAGTCTTAATTTTCTCTAGAGTTTTCATATTGGAATTAAAGAAAAAATTCAGTATTTATAACCTGTGATGAGTTTTGACTATTTTCAATTTGCACTTTATATTCAAAGAAAAATGAGGAAAGTGAACACTCCTAAACAAATAACAAAAATATATATGGAGGAGTGAGGAGTCTATAAAGCCTTCTTCTTTTTTTTATTTTTAAAGATTTATTTATTTATTTATACAAGCACTGGACACAGTCAGAAGCACGGGAGGGTGAGAGAATTCACCAGAGCCAGAGCGGGGAGCAGAGCAGGCAGAAGGACCGAAATACACTGCTGAGGGGAACAGCGAGAGTGGCAGGAGAGGTCTGTCGTGCCATGCGGGACCCTTGCCGGTGGCCAGGGATCGAACCAGTGCTGCAGAGACTGCGGGCAGCTTCGCAGCCCAGCGCTCAACCACTGCGCCACCAGGGGAAGCCCTATAATGCCTTCTGATGAAGTTAGGTCATCTGGCTGGCTGTCCTGTCTGTCCGTCATCCATCTATCTACCTACCTATTTATTAATCATCTATCTGTCTATTCCTTCTACTGGCTCCATATCTCTGCAGAATCCTAACACAGGACATTTACTAAAAATGCTAAAGTTAGCCCTGAAGTTTCTGTTTTTTAAAAATAAAAGAAGACAAATTTGTACCTTTGATCCTGAAAAAAGCAAGCCTAATGTAAATAGTGATGAATAATAGTTGAAAGTTAATGTTAATCCACCATTGTGAATAGAAATGATTCCACTTAATTTGGACACATTTAATGGTTAATATGTAGACGTCTATATAGTTCTTAAACTTTTGTGTTTTCAAAGGAAAAAAAATGAATTCAAGAGTTGCAGAAATATGTATCACCAGTGTTTCAATGGAAATATTGATAGCATAGAGTCCTTATGTTTGAGTATAACTTCATAGGTGGTTGGCCTGACCTATGGGTCAATAAACAGACTTAAATATGGGAAGCAGGCAAAGGGAGAGAAACATTTTATAATCATTGTGCAGATGTGATTAACTGAATAATTTCATTTGAAGAAACAAACCTCTGCCTCATCTATTTTAGAATGAGGACTTATCAAATAAGAATTTTCATCCGTTTCCCAAATTACAGAGTTGTTAGTTGCAGTAAGGGCAGATTGAAAAAAATTATATAGCTAAAAAGATTATGAAATAATATGCAGTAATTAAGAATGATGTTATATATAATTTTGACATAATATGAAGTTAAACCTAACTATATATAAAATAGAAATATTATAATAATTTGCACAAGTTTTCCGGTTTAGAAATGAACTACCCTAACACTTAGGGTAGAAAATGGAAACTGCTCACATAAATAAAAAAAACAACAACAATATTTTATTTTATTGGATGACAACGTAGGCACAGAGGAGAGTGAAGGGATTGAGAGGACTCAAGTCCACTGAGATGTTGTGACAAAGGGATTGCTTACAATTGAGGACCAGTGCAAATTCCCCAGTAGTGTGTTTATCAAAGGTCCATTCAGAATTTGGATGTCTGTTGTTTGATTTTAATGCTATTGCTGTGCTATAATCTTGTTGTTGTTGCTTTGTCTTACTACTAAATCTTCAGTGAAGCCTACTGTACTCCCAGATGCTTGTGTGAAGTAGATCTTTTTGTGGAAATCAAAAAAGGGCCTGAGTTTGATATTAGAAATCGAAGAACATATATAAAAGGTGTAGCCTGGAGACAAAAGTTCTCTGGACAACAACTGGGAATGAAGTTCATTCACAGGGTGTGGAGTTAAGGTTCAAGGCAACGTTATTTAGATGTTATGGGAAGAGGAGGTTATAGCTGACCCCACCTGACCCCATCTGCTCCACAGTTTGGAGCAGAACATCATATGCGGCATACCAATTGGGAGGATCCCAACTATATAGAGGATAACAAGATTATCACTAGGCTGGCCACCTGGAATAAAAGTCCAAATAAATACTTAATTCCATTTTGTCTTAGTATGGGAGTCAGCATGGAAGCCGCAACACAGTTACATGCTGGATGAAGTGATGATTACTCATATAGAGAAGAGACAGGAAGGTCGGCTTCCTTGTGGATGACAGTCTTTTAAGGCCAGTCGGACTCTCCAAAGCACTAGAGCAGGGCAATTTACGTATAAGCATCCTTCTTTTGAACCAGGGAAAGAACCTCATCTCCTCCCTGCACAGACTAGGCATGATCTAATGCAACACTTAGAAAGATCAAGGACGCCTACATTGAACTTGCAATAGAAAAAGATATTCCCATATAAGGTGGTCAGTCTAGTCCAGACCATGTGGGCTCTTGATTTCTTGGTAAGGAAGTGTCTGAGGCCTGAGGTCCATTATTATGCTGTTGAGTGGGGCTTGAAAGACTACTGCACTTGAAACTGCCTCATTTATTGGTATATATGTCAATAGATTGCTCCATAGAGTATTTTTTTTTTTTTTGGTACAAGCTGAGGCTACATTCAGGCATGCACACACATTCACACACTCACAAATATTAAAACATTATACACCAAAATGTAAATTGTTTTTGTTTCTAGTAGGTTGGATTTAATACCACTCTTTACATTTTCTTATCTGATGTTTTTTACGATTAATATTGCTAATTAATATTGATATTAATATTGCTAATTAATATTAGTATTGATAATATTAATATTAATAATATTAATTTTGAATCAGAAAGCAGTGGTATTTGTGTTTTGAAAAAACAGTTTTACTTAGCCATTAGAATAAAACTTAATCATGTAATCATGCAGAGGTTGAACTTGCAGATATTTTCAAGAACAGAGCAATAACCACTTTAAGCAGTCTTTGTAAATTCTGTGTAATATTGAAGATATACGTGAAATGGCAGTGCATGTCAAGTCTTTTTCTTTTCTCCTGTTGCTTCACTTTAAACAGGTAAATTATGGCTTTGGAAGTTTGTATGAAATAGATGCTTGTCTTGTCTTTCAAGCTGTATTTTAACATGGGATGCTGTCTCCTTTTTCTAGAATGGCCTTTTTCTCCTCATCCAAATACACCTTTTTATTAATTGAGGTAACATTAGTTTATAACACTTATATGATTCAGAGGTATAGGATCACACTGCTGTAGATGCATGTCACCACCCACACCCACCACCAAGGCACCCATAGTCCTCCACCATAGCCTACTGGGGCCTCCTCTACACTTTGTTCTTCACACTGCTCCTCCCCTCTGTAACCTCAGTTCTATAGTCAGACATCCCTGGTTTGTTACTGGATAGGTTTTAATTGCCCTTTTGTTTAGATTCTTTGTCTTCTACATATAAGTGAAGCTAAGTGATGTTCGTCTCTCTCTTTCTGACTTATTTCACTTAGCATTATCCCCTCCTGTTACATCCATGTTGTCACAAATGGTGAGATTTCATCTCTTTTTATAGCTGAGTAGTATTCCATAGTGTACATATACCACATCTTCTTAATCCATGCATCTATGTTTTTGGGCACAGAGGTTGTTTCTATAGTTTGCCTACTGAGAATTAGTGCAGCAATGAATATAGGAGTGTCACTTTTTTCTTGGTGAACGTGTGTACAGCTTCATTAGTAGTTAATTGCTTTGTCTTTGATCCCATAAGCTTTATAAAATCCTTATCACCTTGTTGTATGCTTTTTTTCCCTATCTGCAGCTAGTTTCTTCACTTGATGATTAATTCCTCAAATTGTTATTCATTCTTTGTGGAGAGACTATTGGTGTGCCCAAGATTTCTGTGAATTCTCAAGCTCATTCTGCCCCTGCTTTCCTGACCATAGTGAATGTGATGAGAGATCACTTTGTTGTCTTACTTGTGCTGTGCTGAGTGACACAGGGCACAGAGCTCTTCTTTTTATCCCCTCTCCTTAGCACAGTGCCTGGCATAGAACAGTTCTCCAATTTGTGTTGCATGGATAATGAGCACGGGGTCAAGTGTTTAGACCTATGCTGACTCAATCCAGTCATGGCTATAAGCTGTTCCTTACACAAACCCACAAAACAGATTTAGAACAGGCTTTTTAGTATAAGTACTATAAACACATGACCAAGTAAGTTTTTAGTTATTGATGCTTTAAATAATTCATACTTAATAGGAATAAGTATGTCTGTTATACCATTCCCCCCAATACTGATATTTTAAAAAAAAATACGCTCTATTTTCTCCCTAGAGTGATACTTATTTTGTAACACATTTAGGATTGTCCCATCTGCATTAAGTTTAACTTCAAAAATATTTGGGATCTGTTCTGTATCCAACTCTTAAGAGAAAACTGCTCTGTCCTTTTTCTATCATCCATTATTATTGTGTTTCCTGCAGTGCTCTATACCATGTGTAACTAATAATTTAGAATTATAGAGAAGCATCTGCTTCTGTTTTAATGTCTTGATAAAAGTGTTGTAAATATTTTAACTGTGTAAGATTCCTCTCCTTAAAGAATCTGTTTCATTTCACCTGGAAACTATCTTAATTCTTAAATCCTCCACCCAGATGCTACATCTAAGAGACGAAGTGCATTGTTTTTAATCAACTCCTTTGTTAATTAGTAATGGAAAATATGTAGTTTCACATTTTCAAGAAGTGGTGTTAAAATTCCAAGATAAATAAAGAGCCAGGGATATAATGTTTACTCCTGTAACACACAATTAACCTTTTAAAACATTGTCCTCATATTCATTTAGTTCCTCAAGGCTTGAAAATTATACTTATAGGCAAAAAATGACTGGTTAGAGCAGAGTAGTGTCCTGATCGTGTGACTGTTCAGGGAGTCCTGTTTTTGAGAACTGTCATTCATGTGATCACTTCCTGCTGCCATTTTCACTCAGTGATAATCACTTTAAACAAGCTTATGGGGACAGCTGGAGGGTTGCCCTTTTCCATTAGGACACACATCCCAGTGGGAACAGGGAGCATAAGGATGTAGCAATAAACTCAAGTTGGGTCATAATCAGTTTGCTGTTTTAGGTTAGAGGTTAAGGGGGCAGAGGTTAATTTACTGTGCCTTTTCCTGAAAAACCATAGTTTCACAGTATGTTAGAGCTGAAAGTGGACCTAGATATAATCTAGTTTAATATTCGTTTCTGGGTAGAAAAACAGAGTTTCAAAATTAAATATGTGACTCCTGGGAAAACAATGCCTTCCTAGGTGTTAATCTACATAATATTAACATAAATTGCCAAAGCCCATTGGTGTATCTAAGGTTTTTGTAAATTGTCAAATTCCCTTTTGGTTTGCATTTCCCTCATGTGGACTTTGATGCGAAATCTGCTTGCCCTCTCAGGTGTGCTCCTAAATCACATAGGATTGATCATTTTTATTACTTTTTCTGCAAAACAGTACTGTTTTTCCAGACTCCTGCCATTCGGTTCATCTCTGCTCTTTCCTTTGTTCCCAAATTACTGTTTGATTTTCAAGCAGAATGTTATTTCTTCTTGACCTTGCCTTCCTTGTCAAATGGTTTATTATGTGTACCGTATATTTGTAGTATATATTGAGTGTATACACATACACACGAAGTTCCCTCTTGCACCAGAAAATGCTAGACACCAACTATGTATATATATAATGTTAGTTAAAAGCCAATACCTAATAATAGAAATAAATTGGTTTAATAAGAGCTTAATAAATTTGATAAGTTATATTAAACACTTCATAAAATATTCTTTGAGTGCATGTTTACATAATGTTGGAGCTATCCCTTTCCATTTAAGTGATACTTCTGTTATACAAGAACTGCTCTTTTCTCCATCTGTGATACTTATCTGGTAAAACCAAAATTCTGGTTAAATCTAACTCTCTGTCCCTGCTCCTGAGCAACTCAATGTGGTTGGCACAAAATACCCAGAATTGCTGAGTGATTTCCCATTAATTCATGACTACATGGGCCTTTGGCATCCAAGTTCTTGACTCTCCAACTCTCTGAGACGATAATTTCCCAAGATCTCTTTTCTCAAACGGCCAGGACTTCCTTCTATTTTATCCTCTCAGCTGACGAGTTTGCTTCCTATTTCACTCAGCAAATAGAGGCAAGCTGAAGAGAACTTTCTCATCTCTACACCGCCCAGTCAACCAGCCTATGTATGTCTGTGCCATTAACTCTGTCGTCACTTTCGTTATAGTGGAATGCTTTGTGCTCATACCCAAGGCTCCTCCACATGTGCACACATCCCAAGCATTTAGTGCTGTGCTTGGCACTTGCTGGGTTTGCAGTAAATACTTTGAAAGGCATGAATGAATGTCACTCTTTGCTTGGTTGACATAGATTCAAGAGCTGCATAATGAGTGAAACTCTGATCTTCTCCACACTAAGATTTTATGCTTCGTTTGTGGGTTCAGGTTGGATGTGGCTGCCACCTACCTGAATTTTCTTTGTTTGCAACAAAAGTTTGAAGGGTGTAATAGGAGGTGAAGATAAGACAGGTAATATGACAATATCCCTATTTTCAAAATATTTCCTCTCTAATAAGGAGAATTATTTTAAGCTAAAATTTTGTTGACAGATTTTGAGATATGTTGAATCTTACTCATTTAATTAATTAAAAAATCAAATTAAACAAATATAGGAGGATATTTTCCCTCTCTACTTGTCTGATTGCTTTTTCTTAAAACTTATTTATTTGGTTTGATGTGTATTGTATCTCTTTACCATGTCTCTGTTGTTCTTTCACCTGAATTCTAACTACTGCAGCTGCTTTTCCACTGTACTTTACCCCATGATGTGTAATTAAGCTGCCCATTTTCCTGTAATTAAAAAGGTTAAAGAATTGATTGTAGTCATCACTCTCTGGGAAAGCAGCAGGAATAAAATTATGATGATAGCTTTTTTTAAACCAAACGTATTAGTATATGTTCCTTTCAAGTGGATTTTGGGATTTATAGAATAAACATCTTACCCATTGCCAGATATCTAGGCAGATATAATTTTTCTTTTCAATAGTTTTTTTTTTTTTTTTGGTTAAGATTTTGTTTATTTATTTATACAAGCACTGGGTACAGTCAGAAGTGCGGGAGGGTGAGAGAATTCACCAGAGCCTGAGTCGGGATCAGAACAGGCAGACTGACGAAGTACACTGCTGAGGGAGCAGCGGGTGGCAGGGCAGGAGAGGTCTGTGCGCCATGTGGGACCCTCGCCTGGCGGCTGGGGATCGAACCAGCACTGCAGAGGCTGCGGGCAGCTTCGCAACCCAGAGCTCAACCGCTGTGCCACCAGGGAGGCCCTCTTTTCAATAGTTTTAAAAGAGAGGAATCATTTTGTCTTTCTCGCTTAGTTTTTATGTTTTATAAATTTTTACATATATAATTTTTTTCTTATATCTTATGTGACTTATCCGCATTTAAGCTCAAGTTTTCATAAAATATATGATTAACCTCACTATTTAATTCATCCAATTTCCTTCATTTAATCTACATGATTTCATTTCTCTGACACTTTACTTTTTGGGCATTTTCCCACAACATTCTCATTGCTTTTCTATAAACATAACTATCAAATAGCATAATATCAGTCTATATTTATTATAAATAAAAAATATCTTTGGCCAAATACAGCAGATAAAGTACCCCTCACTCTCTTAGAACACAATTGCACCATAAGTACTGTTATTATCTTCATTTTTTCACATATATCTGCATTTTACACACATCTTCAATATTATAGACATTCAGTTGGCAAAGCTGAGTTCTGAACCCTAGCTTTCTAGTTTCAGAGCGTGTCCTATTAATCTCATTCAGAGGCTGTGCCCTGGACTTTTTCACTTCGGCACTTCATTGAACACCTACTAGGTGCAGGACACTGTGGAGCTAACCACCTGTAAGGTACAGTTCTACTATTAAAGAGCTGTCATCTTGTTCCTAAGTCATGAAAAATCAATTCATAGATTTAGTGGTGGGAAGAAAAGCAACTAATGTGATCAAGAGGAGTCAGTGCGTGGAGGGTCAGAAAAGTGTCGGATGAATTTACTTGGATAGAAGAGAGCATTTAGGCAGGACACCAGTGGGCGTGACTATGCAGTCAACCAAGGACGAATATACAATGGTGGTTTCCCAAATTCTTATGACCTACTGATGTGATCATCCTATTGTCACAGCATCTTACACAGCAGCCTCATAATCTCCTGATTGCTGTCTTTTGATAGCATCATTTCCCCAGGTGCTTCTTTTAATCTTGTGTTGTTTTATTTGTCATGACCCCAAAGTGCACAAAATCCACAGCTAATGCTGCCAGTAAGAGGCCACATTGAGTGATTGGCCTGAAAACCAAATTAAAAGTAACTAAGGACTACAGACATGGAAAATCAATGATGCTTATTGCTTGAAAATCAGGCATATCCTGTTTCACCATAGCTTTGATCTTGAACAAGGATAGTGCTGGCAGTTGTTAGAGGATCTGCTCTACTGAGTGGGACTAACACAAATTCAAGAAGGGCCTCTATCTGATATGGAGAAACTTCTAATGACGTGGCTGAACACCGGACACAGAAGCATATTTCTCTCAGTACCATAATAATTATGATCAAGCAAATATTTGTTTGCAATGTTGGAAAAAAGATTAGACCTGATTACAATGTTGAATTTACTGCTAGCTCTGGGTGGCTTAAACAATTCAATAATTGTTATTCATCACATGTCATAAAAATGAATAGTGAATATAAGAGTGCTGAAGTAAAGGCAGCTGGAAATATTTGGAAACTTTACATAGCTGAGAGTACAGAAAGATTATTTACCAGGGAAAATCTTCAAGATGAATAAAAGTATCCCTGGAAACAATGCCTGAAAGGACTTTTATTTATAAAGAGGCCAAGTCAGTGCCAGATTTCAAGACTTATGAGGCAGGATAATAGTTTCACTTGGAGGTATTATTGCAAGATAATTTATGCTTTGGTACAATGAGAACCCCAGTATCTTCAAACAGATCAATAAGCACACACTGCTGGTATCCTACCAGAGCAGTAAGAACTTGTGAATGACCCAGCTCCTCTTCCAAAATGCCTTCCTAAATGGCTGTGCCAGTGAAATGGAGAATACGTTTGGAAAATAACATACCTTTCCAGATTTGCTTATTGTTGATAATGTGCCTGAACATTCTCCTTGTATTGGTAATCTTCATTTAATATCAGTGTGGTGCTTCTTCTTCCACACAGCACCCTTTGAAGCAACCAGTACATCAAGGAGTCACCGCAGCTTTTAAGTCTGCCACCTAGGAGAACCTTTGCCCAGGCTTTGCTGCAGCTGAAGGAGACATTGAGAAGACACTGAAGTGATTCTAGAAAGATTACAACATCTTTGTGTGTATCAAGAACTTTGCTTGGGCTTGAGATAATGTCACCAAGGAATGTAGGAGTGGCATCTCTGAGAAAACACTTAGGAGGTTTTCCTATGATTTCAGAAAATTTGTCAAGAATGAGAAGGTTGCAAAAGTTATCAAACTGTGGTAAGATGGCAAACTGTTTTATCCTGAGCGTGGCTGAGATTTGCATTTGGGAGCTCTTATTTTTTTTTTAAGATTTATTTTTATTTATACAAGAACTGGTGTACAAGTCAGAGGCGTGTGAGGGTGAGAGGATTCACCAGAGACAGAGTGGGGAGCAGAACAGGCTGACGGAACGAAGACATTGCTGAGGGGAGCAGCGGGCGAGGCAGGAGAGGTCTGCAGCACCATGTGGGTATCTCCCTGGGCAGCTGGGAATTGAACCCACTCTGCAGAGGCTGCGGACAGCCTCTCAACCCACTGCGCCACCGGGGAGGCCCCATTTGGGAGCTCTTAGGGGCACTTCCTGAATAATTGACTAATGAAGAATTGCCGGAACTGAGACAGGAATATGTACCTGAAGAAGAGGCAAAGGAAAAGCAAATTGCAGGAGAACAAGAAGAATCCTAAAGAAAGGGCTAGCAGAAGCTTTTGCAGAACTTAATAAGTGCCCTTAAAAAGTTTTGAAAACATGGACCTCAATACCAAAAGGTTTTCGTTAAGAGAGAATCTTGACCACAGTACATTATTTGTTTATAAGCAAATATATGAGTTAAAAAAAAGAAATAATCCAAGCAAATAAACATGGACATATTTCTGAAAAGAACAGTACCTATCAAGAAAAGCCTCATGCAGGTCATTCAGGATGCATCCCAGAAGGCAATGCTCTCATTGGATGACAGCTCAATGCAGATTATTGTTAGTGAAAACCTCCTAATAGGATGAGATATGGAGGCGGAACACAGACATTAATTCTGAGCACTTGAGGGCCTAGGTTATTATGTGTATTTAAGTCTGAGTTTTTAATAAAAAAAGGTTAAAAAGTAAAAAAAAAAATAATATAAGGGACTTACAGAATAGGGATAGAAGGAAAGAAAATACTATTTAGGTGTGTTTTTTAAGCTAAGTGATGTTACAAATGAGTCAGAAAGTCCAAAAAATAAAAACCAAAGTAAAAAAAAAATAAATTAAGGTAAATTTAGCTTATTAGTGAAAAAAAAAGGGTTCTTAAAATAAATTTTGTGTGATCTAAGTATACGGTGTTTATAAAATCTCCAGGAATGTTGGTAGTGTCCCAGGCCTTTACATTCTCTTACCACTCACCCACCCACTCACCAGGGCAGCTTCTAATCCTACAAGCTCTGCTCTTGGTAAGTGCTTAATGCAGGTGTACCTTTTTTTTGTGTGTGTGTGTGCCACATTTGACTATACCTTTTATTGAAAAGGTACAGTCTAGCTATGTTTAGATAAAAAAAAAAAAACACCACCCTGCCATTGTGTTGGAATTGCCTACGTTGTTCAGCATGTAACATGCTGCATGGGTTTGTAGCCTCAGAGTAATAGGTTATGTTACATGGTCTAGCTGGAGGCTATACCATCTACATTTGTGTCGTGACACTCTATGACATTCATACTGAAACTAAGATGGGAGCTGCTGGAAAAGTGGTGGCAGTTTTCCACCTGGCCCCAGAAGCTGCTTGCAGACTGCACAAGTGGCAGCATGCGGTGGGCATATCACTGCCCACGCCAGTGGCCCCAGTGGGGCTCAGGCTGCAGGCAGAGGCCAGCAGTGATGGTGGGCAGCAGTGGTTTCCCTACCACACCACCCCAGGGCACACAGCTCCTGTTTGGAGTTGCAGGGAGGAGTTGGTAGCCCACTGGGCCAGCTGCAGACTGTGGCTGCCTCCAGCTGCAGGGAGTAGAGAGGCCTATGGATTTAGTGCCTGGATTGTAGTACACACAATCAGTTGTGTGCTGTGAGCTGATTGGTAAATGGTCCAATCAGCCATAGGATTGAAATGGTCCAATTAGAGCAGGAACCAGCTTTGCCTCATCCGCACAGATGAGCACTGAGTCTGAGGTGTTTTCTCTGGCCTCTGAGGAAAGAAGGGACTGTCTTGCTCTCACTCAGTTCCTGACCCCTGAAGAAGAAAGAAGGAGGACAGCAGCCTACTTCCGAAGACAGAGCAGAAGGTGAGAAGCTTCACAGAGAAGCCGAAGAGCTTCACAGAAGCTGAGCTACTCACACCTTCCTCTGGCCTGCTTCTACCACCATCTAAAAGGAGCTCCAAGGGCCCTAGGCCGGGTTTCTCAAAGAGTGACTTATGAAGAGCTGTTAACATGGTATTTCTGAAACTGCTGCTTTGCAGTACTGGTGACTGCCACTACTGGCCAGTGCTGCCCAGCACTGTCGACAGGTGACTGGCACTTGTTTTTGGGTCATCTCTGAGAGTTGTTCATCATCCAGCATTGCTTACTTGTGCTGCTGCCTCCATTGCTATATTGTCCAGTGTCCAGTGCTGTCTGTCCTGACCTTCAGACTGTTGCTGTGGGGCTGCTGTAGTGTCATCTCAGCCGCCCTGCCTGTGAGCACCTCCAGCTACGAAGAGTTGGATCCTGGCCCACTGCTTGCCAGCTGCCATGCACTCAAGGCCCTTGTTGGTGGGACAGCGCCATCTTTGAGGAGCAGTCTTTTGTTTGGGACTTTTGGACACTATGGACTCTATTTGGGGTAAGCTATCTGGCCCCTTGTGGCCTTAGAAACTCTTTGCTATCCCTGTTTATTAAATAAACCCATTGTTACTGTTCCTTGAACCTGAGTCATCTTGCAATTCTGTGCGTGGGTCAGAACTCGCAGACAGTGACCTGCTCTGTTGGGCACTGTCATTGGCCCTGCCATAGCTCTGTTTCAATACCATGACAGAATTACCTAATGATGAATTTCTCAGAATGTATCTCTGTTGTTAAGCAGTGCATTTCCTAGGGTTGTCATAACAATGTAACATAAACTTGGTGGATTAAGACAACTAGACATTCCTTCCCAGATAAAGAGGCTAAAGTTTGAAATCAAGATGTGGGCATGGTCATGGTCCCTCTGGAGTTTCTAGGGAAGAATCCTTCCTTGCCTCTGCTAGTGTCTGCCAGTTTCTGGTATTCCTTGGTGTTCTTGGCTTGTAGCTGCATCATTGCAATCTCTGCAGCCCTTTTCACATGACCTTCTTTCTGTGTGGCATCTTATAAGGACAGCATCCATGGGATTTAAGGTTCAGGCTAATCCAGTCTGTTATCATTTTAACTAATTATATTTTCAAAGACTTTATTTCCAATAAGGTCACATGAATTTGGGGGGGTACTATTTAATTCTCTAAGTGGTGACAATACAAGAAATGGGATCGGCATCATACTTTTTGAGAAAGAGAAGTAAACAGGATATGTTTGAGGGGAGAAAATGTGCATTGTCCTTTAAGCCGCTTTAGTTTGAGATGACATTTTTGGGATATGTTTCAATGATACTATGAAACAACCTTTTCATTGGAAGTATCACTCATTTCTAGGTCCTCTAAAGCACTTGGTTATTGTCATACAAGAATTAAGTCGATTATCCTCTAATAAATACATTTCCTTCTCTTTCATAAGCTTATATCCTGAAATTTTTGGGGGTGTTCTTCTACATCCTTCTCTCTCTTTTTTTAAAGATTTATTTATTTATTTATACATGAACCAGGGTACAGGCCAGATGTGAGGAAGGGTGAGAGGATTCACCAGAGACAGAGTGGGGAACAGTACAGGCAGACTGATGAAATATACTGCTGAGGGGAGCAGTGGGCGAGACAGGAGAGGTCTGCCGCGCCATGTGGGACCGGCCAGCCGGGATCGAACTAGCGCTGCAGAGGCTGAGGACAGCTTCACAGTGTGGCGCTCAACCGCCTGTGCCACCAGGGGAGGCCCTACATCCTTCTCTTCTTCCTCTTAATTAGCTCTATCATAGAATGGCAACCATTGAGTATCTGTGACATGTTTGGAACCATTTTAAGTCTGTACACTTTATAAAAACTTGATGAAAACTGCCCTGTAATCTTTTTTTACGAGGGAGAGAGGAAACAGATTTTATTTTAATGCTGCATTTTAATGATCATGAGATATTCTTGGGATATTTTATCTCCTAATTAGTTGCAACTACGATGCAAATTGTAGTTAAAAAAGTGTCACCACATGTTGGTTACCAAGACAATAATCAGATGAATAAATGGCTCTTATATTGGATAGGTACTCAAAAGTACAGGAAATACTCTGCCTAGAAATGGAAAGTTTTCTTTGATTTTGGTTACAGAACAAAATTCAATTAAAAAAAAAGTGCTGGGGCTTAAAATATGTAGCATCAAGGATATCTGATAAATTCAGTTTGCCAATCCAGGAATTATGCTGTGCATTTCTTTTGGTGACATATAGTTCCTTGGAACTTGAATTGCTGATTTATACATAGATTTATTCAGAAAGTGGTACTTTTTGAATAGCTGCTTTAAACCTCTCTTTCTGAAAATATTAGGTAAAGGATTCTAGAGAAGTGACTAAGAACATGAAGATTGGACTCAGCCTCCCGACTTGCCGTCCTGGTTTACTGCATGAATGTGGGAAAGTTGCCTAAAGTTTCTAAGCATCAACAACCTCATGCAGGTATGTGTAAGTAACATAAGGGACTACTGTTTGTTTTGTTTTTTGTTTTTTATTTTTTTGTTTGCAGTTTTATTTAATAATTAAAAAAAATTTTTTACCTCATTTTTCATTTTTAAACAATATTTGCTTCCCCCCACCCCCTCAGGTGTAGTCCCCATAGAGTTTCCTTCACCAATGCACCCGTGCACCATCACCTCAGTCCCCTGTGCTCCCTCCTCCTCCCCTGCAGTCTCTGATTTATAACTGTTTTTGCTTTGTTGTGTTTTGTACTGTTATTATTTTTTACACTGATGTCTTATTTGGTTTCCCTATATTCCTGCTAAAAGTGAAATCATGTGATATTTTTCTTTTTCCTTCTGGCTTATTTCACTGGGCATAATTCCTTCTAGCTCCATCCACTTTGCTGCGAATGGCATGAATTTATCTTTTTTGATTGCTGAATAATCCATTGTGTATATATACCACATCTTCCTGATCAGTCATCTATTAAAATTAAATGAAATCATATGTGTTTATCTATAGATTTAATAACTAAAATTTAGTAATGAATAAAAAATACACATTTAGCTCATTATTTATGGAATTATGCATAATGGCTCTTGTTTTAGTGCTTCAGTTTGTTGTTTCAATTTCATTATTTAGATCACCTTGTTGAGAGTTACAAAATTAAATGCAAAATTCTTTCATATTTCAAATGTTGATGGTCTGCTGTAAGGGAATATGGAAGATTCAATTTGAATGATTATTAAATTACTTGTTATATGTGCATACTTATTTTTATGGAGTATACACGAGAGTCTGACTTGGCAATTCTGAAAAGATTTTGAAAATAGGTCAATATTTTCATTATACTACTGGAATCGTTTCCATTTTAGACAGTTCTTTTAACTCTAGTTGAAGTATTAGTTGATGATAATCCTGTAATTTCTTAACTCTCAAGATAATTTATTATCTTAATGTATGTAATGCTTATTCATAATTTAAAAAATAAGATTCAGTGACTTTTTAAATAGTAATTTGAAGTAGTAATAAGTAGCAAATTTTTATATAAATGGATTTTATCTCTTGCAGGTAATCATTTTCTCTCAATTCCAAAATCTCCTTCTGTTTATATTTTGTATAAAATAATATATTTTCACACTCTATGCCTTTACAGAAAAGTGACTAATTCATAACTCAATGCCTAAGTATCACTTTCCCCAAGATGACTAATTTCTCGATTAATTTAGTTCTCTGTATGTTAGAAATTAAAGGCAGTGGAATTCTATTAGTTGATTTATTTTTGTTTCTCTCATAAAGCAATGTGAAGCCTATGGACATGTCTTGGATTATAAAGCACACGACATTTACAGACAGAAGCTAGAAATCAGCAGGGGTAATCTTTGTTGAAACATTCATTTAGCTAATGATTTTTAAATTCTATTAGGATTAGACTTGTAGGGCTTGTTATAAAATAAGTTACTTCTATGTAATAAACTCAATAAAGACTATGAAAATGTCACACATTTAGCTTTTGTAGTTTCCCTAGATTTCCATCCTCATCTGTTATCAAATGTTATTTCAATTTAACATTTCACTTACAGGAAACAAGCTGAGTAATTTTTTCTGAAGATTGGTATATAAAAAAGGAAAGTAATATTTTGATTTTTAAAAAAAATCTTAGATTATAGACATTATAGTTTTCATGTTTAGTTTTCATATATAGATTTGCTTTTGAATTCAAATTTTAGGTCAATATATCTTTGAAGAAACACATTTACAAAAGAAATTTGGGTTCATTTAAACACAATTCATTTATAATAGAAAGATTCTTAAAAATCTGCTAACATCTACTTTCGAAGGGGTATTTTTAAATCTTACCGGTAGGGATATAACATCACTGTATTTTTCCTTTGTTTTCTGGAAATAATGAAAGGAAGTGAATGAGCCCAGCTCATCAATATGAGTCTGGATACAAAGAGCGTGTTGCTTTTCTGAGCTTGGGTATGGCTTGATGATAGCTTAATTATCCTGTTAGAATATAAGAAATTGTTCTTATTTTTTCTGAAAAAAGTGGGCAAAGAGAAGAGCAGACAGGCATAATGGAGACAGCAGACAGTAGAAAGGAGACTGGTGTCACATTATGGGGACAAGAATACACCTAGGAATGAGGATCTAACCATGACATAAAAAATTTTGAGGCTTCACTGTCCGCAGCCTCTGCATGCGGGTTCAATCCCAGCCAGCTGAGGAGATACCTACATGGCATGGCAGACCTCTCCTGTCTCGCCTGCTGCTCCCCTCAGCACTGTATTTCGTCAGTCTGCCTGTTCTGTTCCCTGCTCTGTCTCTGGTGAATCCTCTCACCCTCCTGAACATCTGGCCTGTGCCCTGGTTCTTGTATGCATGAATAAACAAAAAAAATCTTAAAATTTTTTTTGATGCTTTAAAGTATAACTTCTCCCTCTCTCCAAGCTTTCCTCGAATCTGCAGCACCAAATATTTTTTTTAAATTAACTTTTTTATTTTCTTACTTCGTTGTTCACTTTTGTACAGTACTTGATCTTTCCTCTCAGGTTAGTCCCCATAGCTCTCCCACCACCATAGCACCTGTGAACCATCACCATAGTCCCTGTGCTCTTCCCTCCCCTATTTTGACCCTTTTCCTACTGTCCCTCCCTCCACCCTGCTTCCCTACCTCATTGTATGCCTCAGATCTATGGTCTGCTTGCAAATTTTGTCTTTTTTCCTAATCCTCACCAAAGATTTTTGAATGTGTGTAAGTTGAAGAGGAGGACTGGCAGTGAAGTCAGTTATCATTTGAATTTCAGTTAGTTCTGTCATTCTTTTTAATGAATTAAAATATTCTGCTCATTTATCTCTTCAGATTTAAAATAATCACCAACTTGAAAGTATTCGAAAGTATAACATTGTGATCTCATGTCATTTTCAAATGACACAAGCATCATTTTAAGGTCTCCAAGGAGTGCTTGTCAATGACAACACAGTAGATGTGTGCAGTGTTCTTATCGTTGGGTATCAGCACCCTTCATGGTGGTGTGTGTCAACGCCCAGGGTGGTGTTAACAGCTCTGAGGGATCATTTACGCAGTACCATAATGATAGGAAAGTAGGGGCCACTGGCAATTCATGCACTGAGCTTATGTCATTAAGCAGTCACTGGCTGATTTATAGTGTGTGTTATTATTAGCCTGTGTCACAGAATATTAGAAGTTGGGCATCCATATGTGGAGAGGGGCTATGAACCATTTAACCTACCATCAAGCATTTAAAAAGAAAAGAGAATTTCAAGTGATATTAATGGTATTAGTGGTAATATTAGGTTGCACATGTTGTTCTTTTACTTGGTTTTTAATGTATTAAGCAACAATCATAAAATCTCTTGAAACTGGGTCTTAGTTGTGGTGAGGTCAACATGTGCCCTTCATATAATGTGGAACAAAGTTCATCTCAATTGCTACAGTCAGTGAAGTTATAATGGGATTATTTTTTTCTCATGCAGAATCCATGGATTTCTACTCCTTTTCAGAATGCAAATCTCAGGAGATTACAGTTAAAGACTATGTTATTGACCTAATTTCTCTGATGGCTTAAATTAATTCATATTTTCATCTGAGGAATTTTATGCTTATAGTTCTAGTTCATGGCAACTATACTTCATTCAATCCCATTAGATGACCTAGTGGGCTTTGAATAATTAAAGCCTTAGTGATATATAATGTCTGCGTGTACATGTATGCATACATAATTAAAACTGAATAAACAAAATACCAGCTTTAATTCACATTATGCTGAATGATTGCATTAGAGATTAGTTTTCTACTATTACATAAAATATGTCATGTCATACCATAGTTTAAGATCATTGAAGATATTTTTTGGCATTTTTGTGAGAAAACAATATACAGAAACAGTTTAAAATAAAACACTGAAGTTTACCATAACATTTAAATTGTACAGAAGTATTCAAACTATCTACAGCCTATTATTGAGTAATTTTTGTCTATCTTTTGTTAATTAATTTCAAATGTTTTTGTGAAAGTTAAATGTTAGTCATTATTTCTGAAGCTACAGGCTTTTTTACTTTCAATTAAGGTAATCAAGGAGTTTTAATTGATAATATAATTGAATTATTTTGAACCTATTTATCACTGTCATTTAGTTTTAGAGAGAGATAACTAGGAAGAATTATAAACTCTAACGGAAGCATATAATTTACATTATGATGTTTAAAATGAACATTGCTATTAGCTCAATAGAAATTTGCACAGATAGTGTTATATTTGATGTTCAATATGTGCTTCCATACCTTCGTAGGTGACTCATTTAGAATAAATCAGTGGGGACAGAGAGGTTGGTGCTCACTTCTAAAACCACTTTTCTCCCCAAATGTCCCATTCTTCATGCTCCATCTCTTCCTCTCCTTTTATGTGTGTTAGCTGGCAAATGGCATAAGTGAAGTAGCTAGGTACTATTCTGAAAGAAATGTCCGATTTATTATCTAGTTAAGTATTATACTATTACAAAATGAAACAAAGCATATTTCTGTGATTCCTGGAACATTTTAGTTGGAATACATTTTTGTTTAAATCAATGCCTGTTGTTGACCTGATGAGCAAATACCCTTCTTTTTGAGAATTGAGAAATATTCAATACCTTTCTTTTTGAGAATTGAGAAAAAACAGTTTCTTACTTTCCCAGCCCATCCTTGTGATGAAGAGTCACTGAGAGAGACAGTTCACAGATGTAGGTAGAAGTACTATAGGGTTCTTCCTTGTTTTTGCTTTTGAGACCCATATAGTGTCTGGTACTTCGGTGACCGTTTTGTGAACGTGAGGTAGTAAATACGTGAAAAAGGATACTGCGAACCAGGAATCCAACCCTGGCGACCACCTCCCTTATCTGTATTGTCCAATATGGCAGTCACTGTCCACACCTGCCTAATGTGCACTTGAAATGTGATTAGTCTGCATTGAGACTGTTAGTGCAACATATACACCAGATTTCAAAAGCTTACTATGAAGGAAACAATTTATGTGATTAATATTTTTAATGGTAATTACATGTTGAAATCATAATACATTGGATCTGTTCAATTACATAAAATATATTACTAAAATCAACTTTGTTTCATTTACTTATTTAATGTAGCCATTAGAACACTTACATATGTGGCCTGAATTTCTCACATTATATTTCTTTCTGGATAACACTGCTTTAGACTTGCCTGTGTTTTAGAAAGATATTGTTTAGGCAAATAGAAATTGGGCTGTCATTTATGGCTGAACACTTTCCTTGCTGTTACCAAATGCCAGTTCCAGTCTCTGAATAAGAAGATCATGGAAATCATTGGTTGACTCTTTCCTACATGTATAGCTGTTACAATTTTCATCAAACCACAGCGAAGAGTTTACTATTTTTGTATTCATCTACTACTACCTTCTGATTATTATTACTTTTAAACAAATATGTATTTTAAATAGTGCAATGAGACAGATCTAGGTAAACTAGGCTCAACTCCTTGCCAGGATATTATGCAAGTTAGTTAACCTTCCCAGTTCTCAATTTCCCTGATTTTAAAACAAATGCCTACCTTGCAAGATTGTGTAGGAATAGGTGATATACTTTTTATGAAATAATTAACAGTGCCTGTAGATCATTATTGATTTAATGCATGGTAGCTTTTATTATAAAGGATCCAATGGAAGTCTCCAGCAGGGATTGGGTCAACCAAGGAGTAGAAGTTGAGACAGAGCTATTAAGAAATAGTGTGAGTTGTTGCTATGTAGAGTGGTAAAAACATACTGTAAAGACTTGGAGGACTCGGTTCTTGAGCTGGGGCTTGATCATCCACCTATTCATTAGTGGTTCTGCCAAAAGCCTTCCTCCCAGCCTCACTTGCTACCATTTCCATTTTCTCTTTCCAAGGCCATTGAAAATTGGATACAGGCTCAACAGAATTTAGAAATAGCAAAGAAACTCTAGTCAGGAAAGGAAAAACTGTGAAATTTGATTTTATAGAAAATGATCTTGTCTGATGTAGGGAAATTGTACAATTTGATTTGTTTTTCTAGAATTTGTGCCAACAGAAGTGTTTAGAAAGACTTTTTTTTTTGGCTATTAAGTATTTTAAAAGGAAAGGGAAAGATTAGAGAAATAAGAGTACAGTAGTAGGTAATATTGATACTGGTACCAGAGAGCTCTTGGAAGAAAAAGGGAAGGGAATTTGCAGAAATAAACCCATAATCAAATAAATGTTTTCTTGTGTGGTCCAAAAAAATATTCTAATGAAGACTAGTACCACCACTAAGATACATGATTTAATAAGAATCAGTGCTATTGCAGTCAATATTTCAAATGCCACATACTAAGAGGAGCACAGTTGGGAGATAGAAGGGCTTAAAATGGATTAAAATTTAAACAATTCTCAATCAAATGAAATGTTCTGGGAATGATGCCAGAGAATATTGTTGAATTGGTTTTAATATAAGCATTCTAAATTTATCCAGCTGGAATTATTTGCATTGTTTTGAAATTACATGTGTGGGATTTGTAAAGATATTTAAAACACAATATTCTTTAAAAAGTTTGAACCTTGTTCTTAGTGACTGAGGTGTCAGAATATATATTTTGTAAAATGTAGAATAACTGAATTTTAAGTTGGACAGACTCTTAGAGGTCAGTGAGCACAATTCTGTTTCTTGTTGATAGGGAAATGAATCTGGGGAGATTGAGGCTTACAGTCAGCAAGTAAGTGGCTAAGACAGGCCTGGGACCCAACTCTTCTCAAACCCAAGTCAGGGCCTCTGTTCATGATACCCAGATGCCTTTTGCATAAACACTGTGACAGGCTGCCTAGGGTCGGCTTTCTGGACACACAGGTGTGCTCTTCTGTTAACCTCCTGGGTACAAATGTACATTTAACAAAGGTGAAAGGGTGAAAGCTTAGTTTAAAGTACTGGTGAACATGGAAACCTCTGGAAAACATTGCTATAGGCTGGAGAGGGTGTTTGGCATTATCTGAAATGTAGGAGTAGAATTGAGTCTGTGAAAATATATAGACTGAAGACTGTTCAGCGTATCAGAACTGCATGCATTGTTTTGATAATGATTGATGTTGAAAAAATAGCAATAGCCTACTGCCCAAGATCTTGAGAGTTGTCTACACATAGCAGTTATCTAATGATAATGATGATGATAACAGCAGCAATAATAGCAATAAAAAGACAGTATCTCTTTTCCCTCCTTTTATAAAAGAAATTTTGTATTGCAAGGAAAGAGAGACAAGAATAAGTATTAACTTAGCTTTAGGTTAAGCTTTCCATGTGTCTTCCTGGCACTCCTAGCTTCTTTCGTTTTTATATTATTGTTTTTTATTTATATATGTATTACATCATTGTTTATTTTTTTCTTTTTTTTTATTTTTTAATTAGTATTTTATTTTATATAATGCTTACATCATTTTTCATTTTTGCACAACATGTGCATTTTCATTTTGGTTATATTCCCCATACAATTGCACCCCCCCCCTTATTTTGGCCCTAGTCCTTTCTCTCCCCGCCTCTCCCCCCCCACCATAGTGTCTCTGGTTTATAGTTGCTTGTTGATTTTGATTTTTACTTTGATTAATTAGTCTTTTTCCTGTCCCTTATTTAGGTTTTCTAAATTCCTGCTATGAGTGAGACCATTATTGTTCATTTTTAAAAAATGTTTGCCTTTTTTTTTATCCCCACCTCCGCTTTCAGGTGTAGTCCCCATAGAATTTCCTTCCCCAGTGCATCACCACAGTCCCCTGTGCTCCTCCTTCCCTCCCTCTTACCCCTCTCTCTCCTCCTTCCCTGCAGGAAGTCTCTTAAGCATTTTTTTTTTCAGGACCTGACTCAGTCACCACCTCGGTATAGCTGGCACCCATTCTCCATATTGCAGCTAGAAATGAAAACAGTTAGTTGCTTGCGGAGATCTCAGCGTACCTACTGGCATCCTCTGCAGGAAAACCGTGAAGTCCTATGCCTGCTGACAATTCTGGGTTTTGATTTGCAACAGGTAGGATGCAGGAGGAGACTTGATGTTGGCAGCAGTGGCCAGTGCCCAGATCTGGGGAGAACTGCTTTTTGTTGCTGCTGAAAGCTAGCAGTGGAAGCATTGGGAAAAAATTACAAAGGGTTAGAGAGGCAATTGCTAAAACAATTAGTAGATACTAATTGGGTAATCTGAATATCAAATAAGCTTCTGAAAGTCTAGCATAATACAGGAAGACACAGGAAATAAGAGTATACATTACAGACCTCATTTCTAATCTCAGTGGCCAGATCCTCATCTACAATGGAAAACTAAGAAATACGTTTTCTGCTTTGATTACCTTCCAGAGTGGCTGTTTCTAAGGACCCAACTTGTCTGTGTTTTTTTGTGTGTGTGTGTGTGAACATGTGTGAGCAATTTGAATGAGCATGTGTGTGTATGTGTGTGTGAATGTGTGTATGTGGGAACCAGGAAAGAGGGTTCAGAAGGCAAAAGGCTTCGCTTTCCTTATCCAGTGCATGTGCTGAATACATAGGTACAGACACTCCAAAGTGACTTATTTAAAAACAAGAAATGTGACCCAACATAAGAGGGAGGGGAAATGGCTTATGTCCTATGGTTATAATTATGACACTAAAATTTTCAGATGCCTGTATTATTATTATTTTTATCTTTGGGGGTAGGGAGGACCTTTTAGCTTGCTTTTGAATGTCCAGTGGCACCAAGTGTAATGTCTTGTGATATACTTGGCCAAATAAATTGAATTTACACTTCAGTGCTGTTTTCAGATTCTGAAAATTCATAATGATAAGATCTGGTGATGACCTTTTATTTTACCCAGTGATTTGGTCACTAGGTGAGCCCTCTCAATTTCAAACTCAGGTTCCTAAGCTCTGAGAATCTTTCAAAACTGTTTTTATATCTAATTTTCTTCAGTTTTTGTTTTTCCTTTCTGAATGTCTTACTAGTTTGTTGACTTCCCAGTGTTCTTGAATACTATTGCATTCCCAGTATTCTTTTTTAAAAAAAATATTTATTTCTTTATTTTATACAAGAACTCGGGTACAGGTCAGAAGCGCAGGAGGGTGAGAGGATTCACCAGAGCCAGAGTGGGAAGCAGAACAGGCAGATGGACCGAAGACACTACTGAGGGGAGCAGCAGGCGAGACAGGAGAGGTCTGCTGCGCCATGTGGGATTCTCTTTGGCCGGTGGGAAATCGAACCGGTGCTGCAGAGGATGCGGACAGCGTCACAGCGTGGTGCTCAACCGCGTCACCACCGGGGAGGCCCCCCAGTATTCTTTTATTTGTATTTCCTTTTTCTTATTTTCATTCTTTCCACATGCATTTCCTGAGAAATTTCTTAAATTGTTATGTATACTTTTGAATATTTCCTTTCTGACTTTTTTTTTATGAAAGTTCTAAAAAAGTTCAGTTTTATTTTTCTTTGAATTTTTTTCTTATTTCAAGGACCTCTGAGGATATTCAGTATAGTATAATTTTTCTCTGCTTTTGGACTTGTCTCTTATTTGTTAGAGTTTTTCTCTAACAAATAGATTAGAGGTTTTTAGGTTGTCTTTTACTGTTCATATTTGAGTAAGGCAGTAAAAGTTGTATGGACACTGTGTGTTTGGTGTGTGTTAAGGGTATAGTAGTATGTTATGGGTGTGGTAGTATGTTAAGAGTATGGTAGTAAGGGTATGGAGTAATGTTTGGACTGCTTGACTATTTCATTATCAGAAGGTTTTTTTTTGTTTGTTTGTTTTTCTTTTTAAGATAATCAATTTTTTTCAGAGAGGGAATCCTCCAGCACACTACCTGAGGTATACAGACTTGTCTTACTGTTTTAGTGCAGAGTGGGAGAAAGGATTGGGAGTCATCCCTTCATATGCAGACTTTCACTTAATCACTTAGTTTTTAGTGTGATACCCCACCGTGGCTTAGTCATTTCTGTTAACAAATATACCACAGACTGGGTGACTGAAACAACAAACACTTGTTTCCCACACTTCTGGCGACTGGGAGACTAGGTCCAGGCAGATGCTGTGTCTGGTGAGGATCAGTTTCCTGGCTTGTAGACAGCTGCCTCCTCACTCTATCCTCACATGACAGAGGAAAGAGATAACTTCTTAGGCTTCTGCTTACAAAGGCATTAATCCTGCTTGTGAAGGCCCCACCCTTATGACCTATTACATACAAGAGGTCTCTCTTCCAAATATCATCAAATCTCCAAATATCATGGGCATTAAGCTTCACTGTATGTATTTGGGGGAGAAACAAACATTTAGACTGTAGCGCATTCTTAGCTGCATTTCCTGTCCTGGAGTGTCCGCTTCAGCTTCTCCATAGAATACTTTTGTGAATTTTGTGGTGGAAGTTAGTTGGTCAGTTACCTAGCTGCATGAAAGGGGGCATGTAGGGGAAGGGTCAGGAAGACCAAAGCCTACAGTTTTTCCTCCATCTCTTCTTCATGAGTTACCTAGTGCCTTTAATTCCTGGGGTTCTGTAAAGTCAATCAGGTGCCATTTAAGATCACCCCCATGCAGATGTATGTCACCACATTTCACCTATCACCAAAGCATCCATACTCCTCCACCACTGTAGCACATTCTCTACCTTCCCCATTTGGTTGCCTCAATTCTATATTCAAATTTCTAGGGTGTGTTTTGGTTTATTTTTATCTACTTCCTTTGTTTCATTCATGAGTGAAACCATCTTATATTTTACTTTCTCATATTGACTTAGTTCTCTCAGTATAATCCCCCCAGTTACATTCATGTTATGCAAATGGCAAGATTTCATATTTTTTTTTTTAAATACTGAATAGTATTCTAGTGTGTATATGTACCACATCTTCCTAATCCACTCATTGGGCATTTAGATTGTTTCCATGACTTGGATACTGTAAATAGTGCGGCAGTGAACAGGGGAGTTCGTATATCCCTTTGAATTAGTGCTTTTGCATTCTTCAGGTGGGTGCCTAGGAATACCAGATCATATGGAAGATCCACTTTTAATGATTTGAGAAACATCCATATTGTTTACCACAGGCACTGGACCAGTCTTCATTTCCACCAACAGGACCGAGGATTCCTTTTCTGTATACCCTAGCAGGTTTGTTTGTTAGTTTTGATAAGGGTTGTTCTCAGGAATGTGAGGTGGTGTCTCGTGGTTTTGATATGCATTTCCCTGATGATATGTAACTATCGATCAGCATTTTTTTCATCTGTCTGTTGACCATCTCTGTTTTCTATGAAGATGTGTTTTATTTAGCTCTTCTGCCATTTTTTTGATTTATTTGTTTCCTTTGTGTTGAGTTGTGTAGATCTTTGTATCTTTGATATTAGCACCTTGTCAGATATAACATATTTGCATGAACAGGTCTTAACTAAATGTTAATTTTTGTTTTATTTATTTCACTGTCAATAAGCATGCAAATTCTTAAGGCATTTTAAAAGAATTAGCATCTTGAATTTGTCTAAAATTTTTCATTTTCAAACATTAAAATATTTTACTTCATTTTATTCTCAATATAAATTATCCTCAAATGAACAGTCAGCAATTCAGCAAATACTTGGTGAATGCCATACTTTGGGAACTAGGGATATAGTGGCAACACAAGTATATATCCCTTCTGCCAAAGAGTTTATTTTATTTTTAGCAGAATAAGAATTTTAAAGATGAGATGTGATATACAGACTAAACCCCAATCTTTTAACCACAATTTTGGGGCACTTTTCTCAACCATAATATTTCAATTTTTTTTTGCTAAATGTAAAACATAAGAAAACATACACATACTATAAAACTGTCATAGAAAGTATCCTCAATAAAACTAGACTATTATTTGCTCATGCCAATGTGAAATTAACTGTCTTTCATTTATGATACAATGAGACAAAATATACTCTAGTGTGAATACTTCCTGATTGGGAAGAGATCTGTCCTACCAGTACCAATCATTTGGGCACATAGTTTTACTTCTGATTTTTAGTTTCCACTTTAAAATAGTGAGCTTTGGTCAAACTTTCAGATTCCTTTTAACTTGTTGTATACTGAGTATTTAAATATTTGTTTATTTACTGTAATATTCATTACAGTGCTTTATGAAGGATTTAAAAGTAAGGTAAGGCAGTGCTTGCTCTGAAACAATGAATGATACTGAATGATAGTGAATGATGGAGAGGACAGTGACAATGTCAAATGCTGTTGTTACTCAGTGGTGACTCCTGTTGGCACATTGATGGCCAAAAATGCAACTAAACACTACAAAGTACAGGACAGCCTCCCTCATAAAATCACCTGACTCAAACCATCAGTAGTGTTGAGGTTGAGAAACTGCTCTAGAATTAAAAATGAAAAATGATGTAAAAATATATAAAATAAACAAAGTATTTTAAATAACAAAGTTACAATAAATTTCCTCATAAATACTTCAGTAAAACTAAAAAAAAAAAGAAAGAAAAAGAAAAAAAAAAAGAAAGATGAATAAAGTTTCATGGAAGGGTTTTGTTTTTCCATGAACTGCAGGATCACATTTGGAGAAATGGCATAAACAAGGTTATGGAGAAGAAAGTTAACATTGTTTGTTTGGGGAACAGTGAGAAAGAAGGTGCAGGTTCACAAATCAAATGGAGAGTTAAATCAATGCTGTATTGTGGAGAACCTCAAATTCCAGGATGAAGACTTCTCACTTTATTTATTAGACAGTGGGGAGCCATTCAGTGGACCTACTTTAGAGTACACAGTGTTTTTGCTAGATTAGCCTGGCAGTGGTCTGAGGATCTATTGTAGTGGAGAGTCTGGAAGATTATCAAGAGGTGATTGTAATAGTCCAGGCTTGAGGTATTGAGTATTATTTCAAGCAGAACTTGACTTAACCATGATACTTGTACCAAATATTCCTGTCTAAATGCAATTACAGATTAGGGAATAGCCATTCAGCAGTAGTAGCAGCAAATTATGTTATCGGACAAGTATATAAACAATGAGTTCTAGTTGGCAAATGATGTACATTTGCAAAGTGATGCAGTTTGGCTTTTGTGTTTGCTATGCTTAAAAAATTGTGATTTTCGGGCCTCCCTGGTGGCGCAGGTAGTTGAGTGCCACACTGCGAAGCTGTTCACAGCCTCTGCAGCGTGGGTTCGATCCCAGCTGGCTGGTGAGAATCCCACATGGCGCGGCAGACCTCTCCTGTCTCTTCTGCTGCTCCCCTCAGCAGTGTATTTCTTCAGTCTGCCTGTTCTGTTCCCCGCTCTGTCTCTGGTGAATCCTCTCACCCTCCCTTGCATCTGGCCTGTACCCCAGCACGTGTAGAAATAAAAAATAAATCTTTAAAAAAAATTGTGGGGCCTTTCTTGGTGGCACAGGCGGTTGAGCGCAGTGCTGTGAAGCTGTCCACAGCCTCTGCAGTACTGGTTCGATCCCAGCCAGACAGCGAGGGTCCCACATGGCGCGTCAGACCTCTCCTGTCTCACCCGCTGCTCCCCTCAGCAGTGTATTTTGTCAGTCTGCCTGTTCTGTTCCCCGCTTTGTCTCTGGTGAATCCTCTCACCCTCCCGTGCATCTGGCCTGTACCCTGATTCTTGTATAAATAAATAAATAAATAAATAAATAAATCTTTAAAAAAATTGTGATTTTTCAAAAAACTGAAGAGATGAAAAACTTGAGAACATTAGCTTTTATGTCTTTAATTTTGATCCTTTCTGTCCCTCTTCTTGTGTCCCCTCTAGAGTAATACTCCTTAAATGCAGGCTTCCATAATCACAGGACACAAATACATTGCTTTGTAAGTTTGTCACCACATTTGTTTCCACTTGCCTACACAAAAATAAACAACTACCAAAAAGTTTGCTCCTTAGACTCTCAGTAGGAGGTGGGATGAGAATACTAGGCAACTTTTTTAATGCATGTAAGTATCATTATTGACTTTATATCAGTTAGTGCAAGCAATAATTTTTCCTCCTTTACTTTCTGGTTTGCCACAGCTCTAATTGAATAACCCCAGTGGCATGCACTCAGACTTAGATTTGGATGAAGAATTGTTCCTCTGAGGTCAGGATGAGGCAATCTTCTGACCATTACTCTCAAAGGTCCTTGTTCTACCCAGTTGTCATAATCACTTTTTTATGCACCGTAGCTGCACTTCAATAAATATCAAAGATGTCAATGAACAAATGAATGGGAAAAAGGTACAGCATGGCAAAGATCCTGAAACTGACACCTCAAATTACCCATCCTCTCGAGAGCAAATGCCCAGCCAAACAGGGTTGACCCAAAGTGAGGTTGCTGAGGCCGAGTTTTCCACGATTCTACGGTACCTTCTTCTGATGGGGAGCCAAAGGAAGGAGGTTCTGAAGCAGGTCCCAGAAGACAGAAGAAGATTCCATATCAAGATAATGGTTGCCATTGTCACCCTCTACAACTCCCAACCCCTAATGTGTCTCTTACCCATGTTTCTATTTCAAGTGCATTTCTGTGCCTTCCCTCCTTGTGACTCCATCCATGACTCCTTCCCAGCAGTACCAGGAAACAACGGGCTGTAGGAGCAAGAGCTCTCTCCCTTTTTACCCTGAGGACACTGGCCTTGGATGTTATATATCTTCACCTGGCCATCAGCTCCACCCCTTGGGACCTGCAGTCCAAGGTGACTGAATGTAACTGAGGGCAGGGAACATGGTACCTCCCCCAACATTACCATGCCCTGAAGCTTGCTGTTTATACAGATATTAAAGGAAAGAAAGACTCTTGGAGATGGAAAGATTTGGGAAACTACTATGTGGGTGATAAACACCAGAAGACAGGGAAGAAGGAAATGAAGTCCAAAATCTAGGTATTTTTGTCTTTTTCTTACTTCCTAAATATTATGTCTCTATTACATTAGGTTAAAATGCAAGTATGATTTGAGAAACAAAAATGTAAAGAAAAGCAGCAATAAGCAGGACACATTCTGAGGAATAAGTGATGCTAGTTAATGGGAATGGTCTGGCCACTTGATCCCCATCAAAGAGATGGCTTAACAATTCCGGCTTTAATTTAACACCATCTGGCAAAGCCATATCTTCTCCCTTAAGTTTCAGGATATTTCTCAATATTCATGTTTTAATGCTCTCTTGGGACATCTCTAAGTGGAGTACACCCTGACGAAAATGATGCACTTGACATTATTTTGGAAATGGAGGGGGAGACAGAGATGAAATAACACAGTGGGCCGCAGGACTGGAGGGCCAGAGAGGCCCGAGGGAGGAGCTATCCTTACGGGAGCATGACGAATAGAAGATAATCTCAACCAATGTCCTTAGTGTTCCTAATAGGACTTTGAACACTGGAATGGGATTTGGGAGGATAATTTTTATGTGCATTATCCATTTATGTAGCTCTAATGTGGTGTCAGTTAATGAGGCCTAGTCTTCAAGAGTGAACCTCACAATATGGCCATCAGCCTTTCATTTATCTATCTATCTATCTATCTATCTATCTATCTATCTATCTATCTATCTATCTTAAAGATTTATTTTTATTTATACATATGAGAACCGGGTACAGGCCAGATGTGTGGGAGGGTTAGAGGATTCACCAGAGACAGAGCAGGGAACAGAACAGGCAGACTGTCTGAAATACACTGCCGAGGGGAACACTGGGAGAGACAGAGGTCTGCTGGGCCATGTGGGTATATCCCCAGCTGGCCAGAATCAAATTCACACTGCAGAGGCTGCAGACAGCTTCACACTCTGCGCTCAACCAGAGCGCTATGCCACCAGGGAGGCCCACAGCCATCAACCTTTTATTTTTTTTTTTTTTTTTTTTGCTTTATTACCTGTCTTTTATTTTATTTTACAAATTGATATCTGGTATAAAACTACACAATATCAACCTTTTAAAGCTAAAGGTTATTCTAGAAGGAAAGCAAACATGAAGCTTCACGTGTGATCTGGAAAACTTAATCCTCTGGGCTTCAGTTTCCGCATTTGGGAAATAAAGAGATTGGAACAAAAGTTTTTCTAGTGCTGTCAGATAAAAGATTTAATGATTTGATAATGCTAACCACGCAGAATTTACTGGGTGCTAACTTCAAAGCTCTTTGTAGAGTCTAGGAATACAAGGGGTTTAAGACTGATCTTTATCTTCAGGTTATCATAAAAATAATTGAAAAAACAGGGCATGGTAGAAAATTACAAGGTGTAAATCCCATTTCATAAGCTTAGCTCTACAAAAAAGAAGGCATTGTTTATTTGCTAAAAAGTAATTTTGTATTTAAAAATTATCTCGCTTATTACAAGGAATCTCCCCCTTCATAAATCATGCCAAACACAGACCTGAGGGCTTATACAACTAAACTGGGATGGCCTGTTATGCAGGTTTTGGTTTGTGTAAGGTAATATTAAGAAATCCAGGCTTCCGTCTGCATCACCACTGCAGGTCCTGGATAGTCTGTTGCATCCTTACGTCTGGGGCATAGGCAGCTTTTCAAGGCTGCCCTGTGCTCACCTGAGACACTAACCACACAGGCAGCGCTCTCTGGTTTAGGAAGTTTTGCCAGATACCTTCTGGGACCTGTGTCCTCTGAAGAAATATGGAAGTTCTTCAATCTCCTTGTCCAAGCTGAATCCTTGGTCTGGGGCGAATCGTTTTTTCCCTTCATGCTTCTTCAAAGCTGCTCTATTTATGTTTGTGAACACTCTCAGCTCTCCATTGGGTTTTAGCTTTTGAAATTCCAAAATAAGAAAGACTTTTAAGCTACTTCTTGGCCTGACTTCCTAAAGCAATGAGTCACAGAGGTGGCTGCCTTCTTTAAATGGAGGAAAGGAGAAAGGGAAAATACATTGAGGAGAAAAAACTTACTACCTCAAATAACTTGATTTGATTAATGGTAAAAATATAATGGAAAACATAAGAGAATGAACTTTCCCCTGGGTGTGTACTTCTTTTTATGTTATGCAGTACTTCATAATTGCAATGTATATATTTTTGCAAGGCCTCTGGAAGAAGTCACTCGTAGGATTTGCAAAAGGGAGAGTTGTTAGGATCTGATGTAGGTGGGAGAAGAATAGCACTTCTAAGAAGGATAGTGGATGCCAATTTTCTCTGCTTTATGAGTTAACAGAAAATTGAGAGTGTCCTTTCCAGAGAGGACCTCAGCGAGAATACCACATGAGGGTGTCTGGTTTAAGAAAACTGCAGATGGTGGTGTTGGGTTCGGTACACAATGTGGGTGGTGCAGGGGGAGAGGCAGGTCAACTTGCATTAGGAAAGAGATTTCTGGAAAGTGACACTCCCTGTTTGAGGCCACTAGGTCACCAGACTCTAAAGCTTCAAGGGTCTGAATGAATGGAGGGAACTTGCACTATTCTTTGTGTGTTTGGTTTCCCTTAGAATCTGGTAAGTGAGTATGTTTGAACTTGGGGAAAGAAGGCTGGTTGGGAGTGCCAGGGGCATGGTGATTTGCCAGGGGGTAGGAGGTTTTCCCAAGGCACAGAGAAGCCTTTGTTTTTTTCTGCAATAGGTGTCCAGGTGATGGATGGGGCAGTCAAAATCAGAGGACACATCCAGGTTACCCAGGACCCAGAGAGATGGCCAGTGCAGACTCTAGTATGATTACCTTCCCATTAGGTTCATGGCAGCTGGGAAGGACAGAGTTGCTATATGCCCAGAAATTAAATCAGCCAAGCCAGTATGTGGTTAGACCAGATTTATGTGATGGTTAAAAAATGTGCACTGTAAATAGGACTATTTCAGTGATTTTGTTACTATGTTGTTATTTCTTGATTTTTTTCCCTTTAATTTTGTTTTTAATTTACCATCTTAGGAGAGTTTCTTTTGAAATGTTCAGTTTATCTCAACATTAGCCATGGGATAAAGAATTCCACCCTCTTCCCCCTACCTAAACTTGGAGAACATAAGAGTCAATGTGAGGGTCACAGTTTCCCAGCAGACCAGTGGGAAGTAGGGCAGAGAGCACACCTGAAGTGTTCCTGAGCCAAAGACAGGGTGCATAAGACTGAACGTGTAGTCCTTGAAGTGGGCACTGTAGCTTGTTCCATAGGGAGAAATAGTTATGGTTAGGTTTGTGGGGAAAGATTTCATGAAATCATTTTTATTTATTAGACCTTAAAATATGGCTTGGACTTGAAGAAATGTAGTTAGGTGTGAACCTGCTTATCTGCATTAGTTTCAACACTCAATTCACTGTACATGATGTGTTTTAGGTGCAGCCTTTTAAAGTCATATTTTTCATGTTTTGGTTTCTCAGGCTTGGCTGATTGTGAATGAGGAGGCTGGCAAGTTACTTGCAAAGCTGCCTATAAAATAAGTTGAGAGTGGATTAAATGAAGCTCTATGGAATACTCTAAAGAAACTACTTTTTAAGAAATCTAGAAATCAGGGTGAATCATGGTTTTAATATATCCTCATATGAGTTATGGGATGGAAGAGAAATATTAGCAGGCAGTAAATTACTATGTTTTATTTAACCTATGGCTAAGAAAATTCTGACTTTGTCTTTCACAGCTTTGTGTGCAGTGGACAGAGTCAGAAAATCCTAGTTTCGTATGCATATGTACACTTCTGCGGAATTTCATCTATAAAATTGATTGTTGGGATAATAACTTTTAGATGATTTGTTTAGGGAAAGACACTTCACTTCAAAAAGATCAGCTTCTATGTCTTATGTTACTAACTAGTACAATACCTTGGGCAAGACACTTGATGGCACTGATACTGGAATGCTGGCCAGTCTTGTTTCCCTTGGTCAATAAGAGGAAACAGAGTTTGAGGAGAAGGAAAGTAGTTTAATATTGTTGACAGCTCGATGAAGGCAGCAGAATCGTGTCTGAAAGACTACCGTCCTGCTCTTCGGCCGAGGGCAGGAGTATTAGAGTTTACAAGGGGTAGCAGGGGGAGTGGGCAGGGGTCAGCATGTCTGTCCTTATATTCTGGTTGACACCAACTTGTTTTGTGGTTGTCTGGTGGTCAGCAATGCTGATGTTATCTTTGAATTGAGACCTTTTGCCCTTGGAATGTAAAAAAACAGGGTTTATTAAGACTAGAGGGAAAAGAAAGAAAATGGAACTGCTTACCTGGTGAGAAAGAGAAAGACATACACTTTGTTGCTGTATCAGTTCTCAGTAGTCCCATTTTGAGAGGTTGAGCTACTCTTCTACCTCTTTACACAGAAGACTTGCAATATGACAGAAATACTAAATGCTAGCTTGGTCCTGAGGAAGTTGTTTTTGGGTAAAGAGCACATTCAATCTGTTCAATACTGATACATATAGTTCCTATCATAGAAACATAAATTCAAAATAAATTATAAATTACCTATTCTGTTTCCTTGGTTTCAAAACCCAGAATTTTCACAACCTCTCAAACATCTTAATTTGAATATAAGCAAACAATAGCTAAAGTTGATCCTCTTTATGAGCACCCGACTTTTAGAATCTAAACTCATCTCTTTTCTGAAGTTCATGTGGTGTGATTTCAGGTAGATACTCTCTCTCTTATCTGGGCTACCTTTTACCCTTGGGAAATGAGATTTTTTGTTGGTTCAAGAAATCCTAGGGATTAAGTCTCAGCACTATCACTACTACAGCCTGAGTTCAATCCCTGGCCAGGGAGCTACCCACATGGTGCAGCAGACCTCTCCTGTCTTGCCTGCTACTCCCCTCAGCAGTGTACTTCAGTAGATCTGCCTGTTCTACTTCCCACTCTGTCTCTGGTGAATTCTCTCACCCCCTGCACCTCTGGCCTACACCCTAGTTCTTTTATGCAAAAATTCATAAAAATTACTTAAAAAAAAAGAAATCCCCACTTCTTGTTAGAATTTTGATTAAGTTCCTGTTTCTAATATTTTGAACCTTTTGTGTACAGTCCATTGTAGAAGCCAGTACCAGACACTATTAAGTAAAGTATTTGGCCTTCTCTGGAAAGGAGGTTTGGCTCTTATTCCTTCTTCTGGGAGGTAACATCTAAAGCCTTGGATTTGCTGAGTGGTAGGAGTGTCTTTGTTATTCCTGGTGAGGCTCCTGGATCACACCCGATAGCGTATGCTGGCAAGGTGACTTAGGTTGTGTTAGTCACATCCAAAAGTCCAAATGAGGATATGACTTGGGGTAGGGGTCTTTAGTAATGCAGTAGTAGTCAACCTAGGGATTCCTGGCCAGAGCTCCTAAAACTCTTGTAATTTCCTAAGTGATCCCAGTGATAGAACATCGTTAGCTACATTGCTTTTTTGTCCAGGGCTCCTGAAACAATTCCAGAGAGATAAAAATGAAAGTAATGTCTTTTGTTATTTATAACAAGCCCCTTTTAATCACACCTGAGTTTATGTAAATGTGTAGACCTTTGAAAAGCCCCTGTGGTTGGGTTGGGGTGCTGGTTGCCAGGGGAACTAACTAACCAGTTGATTATAGTGGGCAGATTTTGGGGTACTCTGGGACCCCCAAACCTTCCATGTTCTAAATAGGCTCTGCCATCCACCACATAATGACAAAACATACCCTTAATGCATAAGACCTTCAATAAAAATTAACTAATAGAATTAGTGTGTAATAGAGAGAGAAAAGAGAAAGGATTATAGTTTCCCAGCGAAACACCCAAAGTTAACTGTCCTCTAGTGGGTAAATTTCCAGCCAAACAGGGTTGGCCCAAAGTGGGGTTGCCAGTGCCTGAAAGCTTGCCATAAGTCTAAGGTACCTTCTGGTGGGGAACCATAGGAAAGAGGCAGAAGAGTTCAGGCAAGCCTGGAAGGAGAGGAGTACAATGTACGAGTCAAGATAAAAGCTGCTGTTGTCAGCCTCCCCATGGTCTCTCACCCAGGTCTCTTCCAGTTGTATCCGTCCATGTCCTCCAATTCCCTGGTGCAAGTCCAAGGCCAAGAAGCAAACATGTCTTCTTCCTGTGTCTCTCTGTCCCTCCTTCAAGTCTTCTCCACATCCTTTTAAGCTTCCCCTCCTTGCTCAACTCCTCCCTTCATTAGGTGGGGCAGGGAATATCGAACCTTCTCTTTCTAGATCACACTGTGATGCATTCAGCCCTGCTCTTCAACCTCTGGGGAGTAAAAAGGGCTGAAGATTGAATTCTGTCACCCAATGATCTAATTGATCTTTTCTATGTAAGGAGAACCCCTTAAAAACTCTCAATGATGGGGTTCAGAGGGCTTCAGTGTTGGAGAACATATTGAGGTGCTAAGAAGTTGATATGCTCTGAGAGCATGGAGGTTCTGTGCCTCTTTCCCATACCTTGTTCTATACATTTATTTCATTTGGCCCTTCTCAGTTGTATCCTTGATAATAGACTGTTAATAGTGACATACTTTCCTTAGTTGTCACTCTAGTAAATTAGTGAATCTGAAAGGAGGTCTTAGGAATCTCCAGTTTATAGCAGGTTGATCAAAATCATGGGTTGAACTTGGGACTTGTGCTTGGCATCTGAGTTCTTAACTTTGTGGAGTCTGCATAGTTAGTTTCAGAATTGAAATAAACTGTAGGATATCTAGTTGGTGTCAAAAAAAAAAAAACAAACTGGAGAACTTCTTGATGTGGAAAACCTACACATTTGGTGCCAGAAGGTATGTTAATCTGTTCAGGCTGCTACAACAAAATACTTCAGACTGGATGGCTTAAAAATAGCAGAGTTTTGTCTCCCAGTTCTTCAGGCTGGATGTCCGAGGTCCTTACACTGATAGCCTTGCTGGAAGGGGCTAGGGTCTCTGTGGACCCTCACTTACAAGGACATCAGTCCCATTCATGAGCCCTCAGAATCTAATCACCTCTCAAAGACCTCTCTCATTTGGTTGGATACTAGAATTTACTGTGAATTTTGGGGGTACCCAAACATTTGGACTATAATGGGAGTGTTGTGGGCATGTAGAAAAACAGTATGTTTTCCTTTATCTCCCAAGTTCATATTTGACTTTGTGGCCTCTGCTAATACTCTGAATTTCTGTAAGAGAAAGAATGAGCATTTACCTATAACATCATTTCTCCTCTTTTCAGTTTTATCAGCGCTAAACCGGGAGGCAGTGCTCTCAGAAGGGAAGAGAGCTGCGAGTCAGTGCTCCCTGAAGGGAGGCCCACTCTGTGCTCCCAGACTGCTGATCTGGCTCAATTGCCAAGATCTCTTCTAGCATTTAAATATTAATATTCTCTATAAAAGTTTAAAAATATTAATGTCTGGGCCTCCCTGGTGGCGCAGTGGTTGAGCACTGGGCTGCGAAGCTGCCCACAGCCTCTGCAGCGCTGGTTCTATCCCCAGCCGCCGGGCGAGGGTCCTACATGGCGCGCAGACCTCTCCTGCCGCCCGCTGCTCCCCTCAGCAGTGTACTTTGTCAGTCTGCCTGCTCTGCTCTCCTCTCTGGCTTTGGTGAATTCTCTCACCTTCCAGCGCTTGTGACTGTACCCAGTGCTTGTATAAATAAATAAATAAATCTTAAAAACAACAACAACAACAGAAATTATTAAAAAAATTAATGTCTGTAAAAACAATGTCTAATTTTCTGAACTGGAATGGGAACACAAAGTGATAGAATATATAATTCCTCTTATAAGAGGAGTTGACTTTCTCTTTACTTAATGATGGTGAAGATCATTGACTTGTGCCCATACACGAGTTTTCCCATCAGGTGAGACTTTTGTATGAGTTTCAACCTTTTTGAACAGGGGCAGAGGTCCTTATCCTGTCTCCACCCCATCATTCTCCTTTAAGGATTTCAAAAGCACCCCAATATAAAGTGCTGTTTCTTCTGTGAGCATGGTATTTGCAGACATAGGGATTCAGTGTTTGTGCTCTGTATAAGAAATTAGGTGGGCAAGTTTTAAATGGTGTTGTATAACAAGAAAGTTCTTTAGTTTTGCACGATGTAGACTCTTAGGTTTTTGGCCCTATGCTTTTGCTTCAGTACCACCTCTCTGCTAAGTCAAACAATTTAGATGCAGATAAGACAATACTCTGTCAGTGACATTTTGCCACATTCTTATGTTTTTCTACCTTACAAGAAAAAGCAAGTGGATTGACTCTGAAAAAAGGGTACACAGAAATCCCTGTGTTTACTTCTTTTGACCTCAGGCCTCTGAAATTATTGGTTCCTCAATACAATAAGAATTCATCGCCTCGATTATATTTGTAATAAATGAAGTCACATGGTCATTCCAGAATTATTACATATTTATATTATACAGATTATATGATATTTATAGTTCTAATTTAATAGCAAGCACACAGTTTCCATGCTGCAAATGGCTATTAAAATCACAGGAATCATGGAAATTAGATTTATTTGGGCTTCTGTGGCTGCCTGAATTCCACAAGATAAATGCCAGATTATTTTTTATTGCCAGACCCCATACTTAGTGAAACCATGAAAAACTTGGAATTTCCTAAATAACTGTCACAAAGATACAGTTCAATTTAGACTCTAAAAAATGCATTATAATGCAGATTCCTCTTCCCCACCCCCAAACACTGCCATGTCTTCATTTCCCTCTAGCCACCCAGAACTCTTTGCATGCTGCTCACATGTTAATGCCTTTTCACTTAACATAAAATTCTAAAAATACAGCACTGGGTTACAAATTTTATTATTAGAGCATGTGTCATAGCTAAATTTCATCATCCTAATAGTCTTTTATTATTTGATTATTTGGGCTAGATTCTTAAGCCAGAATTTCAAGCTGCATTTGTCAATAAATATTAGTAAATCATTTATGAGTCCAAAACTGTCTTTATATCGGTGGGCATATAATATACTCTTTGGCATTACTTCTGTCTTCATAGGGCTGATAGTGGCAGGTGTGATAAACCATTCAGAAGACAGATTGAGTTTGAAAACAACTCTTAGGAGACTATTATAGATATATGAACTTTGAGTAGTAGCACTTCCTATTAGTCTTAGAGTGTTGACAGGAAGAATACAAACTGTAGGAGGGGAGGTGCACTTGCAGCTACTGGTAAGTTGTGGAAGTCAAAAGAGACAGATGACTCTGGCATGAAGATTTCTTGGTACAGACCTAAATCTGAATAGTGAATTTATGAGTACATTTTGCTCTCTCTGAGCTTTGAGAGGTTTATACCATATCTAATAGAAATTACATGTGAAAATGTAAGATATATACATACATGTATGCAAGCATATATCAGAATATGACTGTATGTATGTATGTATCTATCCATCCACACACATGCTTAAGCAAATACATACACACACATATTAAATAGTCATACTGATCTTAGTCTAATTTTAAAAACTATGCAGGGATATTTCTGAAGAAATATGTCTATTACCTGTCCATTTTTCAGATTGCTGTCCATGTAGAGAGTAGTGATCTAGTTTGTAAGTCTAACTTTCTGATTTATTTTTGATGCTGTTATTTTTTATATTTCTTCAAGAGAAGCCTAGATTTTATCCATAAATATATGGTAGAATCGAATCTCTTCCTTTCCCTTCCTTATTATATTATTTCCAAACAATATAGCTTTAGTATATATAAATATTCATTTTTGGTTGACCATTTTCCAAGGTTATATTATTTTGCTTCAATTAATATTACATTTGAATATTTGCATATCCCATAGCATCTTTGGATTAAATAGAAAACATATGATTAATTCCATTGGTAGCCACATCACTGCTCTAGATATCTTATTAACATTATAAATGATTCAGTTGAAAATGGAATATATTCCCATTTAGTCAGAATGTGGTAAAAGCTACCTCGTTAGTAATATTTCCCATGTGTTCTCATGCCTTTTGATCTAACATCCCTACCATTTTTTCTGATACTCTTGCAAGTACTTACCTTACTGATGTTAATTTTGCCCTGTGCTCAAAATTATATCTTTTATTTTTTAATTTTAGTTTTAGAATAAAATAGATAAAATTTTATGTAAATATTCGCCTGATTTTTTTCTGTAAGAAACCAAATTTAATCCTAAGCAAATTGACATTGGTTTGCATTTCATGAAAGGTCTCAATTTTGTTTGGTTATGCTGACTGTGAAATGAGGAAACTGTACAGAAAACCAAACAGAAATGCAGACCTAACACTGGTGATGTTGCATACTCTGCTGGAGACTTGGGGTGGGGCATCTCAAAGTTTTCTTAGAAAAATAACTTTGGGCCTCCCTGGTGGTGCAGGCGGTTGAGCGCCACCCTGTGAAGCTGTCCGCAGCCCTGTGGCGGGGGCTAGCTCCCTGCGGGCCAGCGAGAATCCCACATGGTGCAGCAGACCTCTCCTGTCTCACCTGCTGCTCGCCTCAGCAGTGTATTTCGTCAGTCTGTAGGTTCTGTTCCCCGCTCTGTCTCCGGTGAATCCTCTCACCCTCCCACGCATCTAGCCTGTACCCCGGTTCTTGTATAAAAGTAAATAAATCTTTAAAAAAAAAAAGAAAAAGAACTTCTAAACTCACTCAAAAGACCAAAGTTAGTCAGGGAGAATAGAAGGTAGAATAATGATAAGAGAGGGAATAGATTGGAGAGAAATTCAGGTGCAAAGTATGTCATGGTGGTACATTGAATGGCCCAGTGTGAGGCTAGAGGTCAGACAGGACAGGTAAGAAGAAACAAGCTTGGAAATGCTTTTTACATTATCTAATAGGATTGAGTTTTATGGCAAGAGCCACTGAAGTAAAACAAAGCATCAACATACTTATGTGCTATTAAATTAATTAAATAATGAGGCCATTAGACTGAGGGGACTCTAATGCCATAGTAGAATATACTAGGCCAACCAAATTCTAAGCTTGTAAATGCCTTAGGCTGCAAAATCAAAACATTAAGGACAACTGATCACAGTCAACTAATAGAGCACTCACAGCTACTTCTGGTTTGGTACTGCCTGTTTCAAATTCATTTTTGTTTAAATATACTAAAAAATTTTAATATGCCTCAATTTATCTTTTAACAGTACCTATATAAATAAGATTGCTACCTTAGTCATAATAATATGAACATAGAGCCATATTTTCTTTTAATGGCAAAATGACTATCTTTAATAACATTCTGAAAGATCAACCAACAAAGTAATCAGTATCAGTTAATGAGTTATCACTTTAAAACAAAAACTAGAAGGAAACCCCCTGATTTTGGCTTTTATTAAGATGTCTTACATGATGCTGGATCATTTTCCTGAAAGCTATGTCATTTAGTTTTGAAGACATGACTGGTATGTAAAAAATTAAATGATATTTTTAACATACTCATGCCCCAAAATGTTTTTCAGGAATAACTTTCTCCTACACAATGTTATTAAGGGAAAAAAATTTCCATAAGTATTTTGTGTTTTGATATGAAAGATCAATAGCGTGAAACCATTTATTAAGAAAACAAAAGATGAAACTTAATTATCCTGGGAAAAAGTTGGGAAATACTTTTAAAGCCATGAGCGGAAAGCACATATTTACATTATTATAAAAGGTAAAAAATTAGTCATTGTAGATAGGTGTCCTCAGGTGTTTGGTATTCTTAACTGTCTTGAATTATCATAAACTGGAAATAATTTGAAAATGAGACTACTGAGGATGAACATGAACAAAAATCATGCCAACAGTTACTAATGCAAAAATTACAGAAGAAAAAAGAACCTGCATTCATATAGATGGTGCTAGCTTTCAAAATCAGTTTCTAAAGATGAAAGTAAAGATATATGAGAATTTTAAAGAAATACAGAGAAAAATAAGAAAGAATAAAATAATGCCAATAAAGGGAAGAAACCAACAGACAATAGAAATGACAACTGAAATTAGAAACAATGATAGCCACTGTGAAAAATATCAAGGTATAAAAAAGCTGCCTATATTTGAAACAAATAAGAAACATTGAACAAAAAAATATTTAGTCTAGGGACCAGAAAAAAAGAGAACAATTGGACACACTTCAGTATTTTTGAGCATGTTTCCTTGAAACAGTTATATACTGTGTCAGCATTTAATCAGTATATAGAGAGATTAAAAAATTCAAAGAAGTATGTTTCTGAATAATGCTATTTTATTAAGGAAAGATCATTATGATCCATTTCTTTAAATGCCATAATAAGTAATCGTGCCATATATTTAAAAATGTTTGATAAAATAATTGAAATGAAAGTTCCAGAACTTAAAGTATCACATCTCCATCTGTCTGAAATTTCTTTTTAAAAATTTATTATTTTTATTATTTATGCATACAAGAACTGGGGTGTAGGCCAGAGGTGCAGAGGGTGAGAGGATTCACTAGAGACAGAGTAGGGAGCAGAACAGGTGGATCTACTAAGATATGCTGCTGAGGGGAGAAGTGGGCAAGACAGGAGAGGTCTGCGGTGCCATGTGGATTAGCAACCTGGGGTGGCAGGGGAGAGGATCAAACTCTTACAGCAGTGACTGTATAGCTCCAGAGTGCTGAGACTTAACCCTTGCATCACCAGGGAGGACCCCATTTGTCAGAAAATTAATTTATCTAAATAATCCCTTTCTAAGTTATATCTCCTCCCTGACTACATTTGTCTTAATATCAACAAATCAAAATTTATTTGTCTGAGTTACCCAGCTAATTTTATTGTTTCATTTTACCCATCTCCTCATTTCATCTGGGTAGAAACATTCTGATTTTGGATCTTATTACTAAATTACTTCTTTCCTGTATAACTTGTTTAATAGAAGGTCATTTAAAAATTGTTTTAGTGAAGAATATAATCACTTGCTTTCTCAACCGTTAAAAATTAGAAATCAAGGTTTCAATAATACATTATGTGTTCAACTGGAATCTAGAGCATTCAATATTAATGAAAATTATAATAGTAATCCCCTATGCATTAATAGATTGCCTGAAGAATAAAATGAAACAAAATGCAAATGTTGAGACTTTTCTATACAGTCAGAGGTTTTGGACATTTTCCATTTTTATCTGCTCAAACCATGCTGCCATGGACTGCCTGAATTTCCTTATCTTTAGTTTCATACCTGAAGTGGATGCAGTTAGTTTTTTTTTGTTTTTCATTTTCAATGTGATTCAATTTTGAAAACTTCTTAAAAAGAGTCCAGAGATTGTAAAAATCCTTGGAGTGGAGCCATATTTTCCTGAATTAATATACACTCTTCTCTGCCCTCAGTTACACATGACTGCCATTGACGTTTGTTGGGTACCTTTCCATACCCATTGATAATGTGTCACAGGCTTCCATTGTACCTTTGCAGACACTTCACCAAGTTAGCTTTAAGCCAATAATCTCTTTCACTAAAATGTGATGATTCTAATAGGAACGTGTGGTCAAATTTCAGTATAATAAATAGAAAATGCACACAATCAGATTTTAAAAGGTCAGCTGTTTCTAATTGCTGCATACTTTTTTGCACTGCTAGTGATTAAAATTGGCATCTATTATTAGCAGGGATTTTCTGTATTATTTTCAATTCCTCTGTTTATTTGTAATCTAGAAGGAAAATTTCCTTTGGGAACTTAATTTTATCTCCAGTGTTCTTTGATTCCTTGTACTAATCATTCTAGAAAATATTTGCAATAGTTATGCACTGTTATGCACTAATTCTAAAGATATGAAAAATGGTAGAAAGATCATTTCATCTGTTTTGCTTTGTGTGTGGGTGGGTGTGTATAAATGTTGTATGAGTATTAATCAATGTCTATTCAAAATAATGTTTCATGAATTGCAAACCTTTAAAGTGCTTCTCTCTTAGATAAATGCATAGCATATGATGATGCTGTACTATTTATTTAGTTCCATGTGTCTAGGAAAGATTATAAAACCTCACAAAGACTTAACCCTATAAGGCCTTCAGCATGTTCTGTGGCCAACCATTTATTTACTGTGAAGTTATAAGTAACAAATCTCAGCTATAACACATGGGATTCCTCTTATCAATAAAAGGGAAATAATTTATGGTAACTGTAAAGGTTAGATTTTCTAAAGAAATATTCTTGCCGAGGACTTGGTGTCTCTTCTGATTAATGGGTAGTTAACACTAGATACCGAAACACAAGTTCTCCTCTTTGATCTGCTTAAAGTTTCCTTTGGAAAAACTTCTGCTGCTACAATATGACTGCACTGAAACTCACCGAAATTCTTAGTGTGGCTTTCATGGTTAAGTTATATGCATTTCAGATAATGGAAGAGAGCCAGCCACATGGTAAAAACAAACAAACAACTCCTCAGTGTGGAGTTACCAATTCACTCGAATGGATACTAATAGAAAAATATCTCTAGGTAAGTTATTTTTGTAAAGATTATATTAATATGTATGATTGTTGTGAAGCTTGCAGTGGAAGCTGGTGTTGTTTCACCAAGAGAGATTCTTCCCAGGCATGAGCACCCGTGGTTCAGCTTCAGTGAATGTTGGTTACTAGAGGCTCAGAGTTATTTTCCTTTGTAGGGCATTGCCCTCCCTGGGCTGACATTAGTTGCTAGTCTGGAGATGGAGAGGGAGGATATACTTGCTACCACCTCTGCCCTCTCAACCTTGGCAGAGTGCAGTTGATGACTAACATAGAGGTTCTGTGAGAAACTTTGAGCCTCTCTTACTTGGCTGAAAGGGACACAATTCTGGTATGTCATTAACTGTCAAGAGCTCCCAGTGGGGTCAGGCTGAGAGAGGGCTCAACTAAAACCATACCTTTGTTTAACTTCTTCCTTGGCCAAGTCCTGTTTCCTTGCTGCCCTACAGGGTTCCCCAAGGGCACTTAATGGATCCCTTGCGTGGAGATTTAATTCCTGGCTCTGGTTGGAAGCAGTGGGCCTAAAACAGTTGCTTTCACTCCTTCAATTCTAGAAGACTTATTTAATAGACAACTGTGGAGACATTGTACATTAACAAGCAAAACTGCATAAGAATTTCTGCATTTAGGCGGTGGGGGGAAGCAAATATTCTTTTTTTTTTAAAAGATTTAATTAATCAATTAATTAATTAATTAATTATACAAGTACTGGGTACAGTCAGAAGCACGGGAAGGTGAGAGAATTCACCAGAGCCAGAGCGGGGAGCAGAACAGACAGACTGATGAAGTACACTGCTGAAGGGAGCAGCGGGCAGCAGGAGAGGTCTGCGTGCCATGTGGGACTCATGCCCGGTGGCCGGGGATCGAACCAGTGCTGTAGAGGCTGCGGGCAGCTTTGCAATCCAGTGCTCAACCGCTGCACTACCAGGGAGGCCCGGAAGCAAATATTCTTTAAAAAGAAAAGAAAAGAACAGAACAGAACAGAAAAGAAAAGAAAGTGTGTCTTACAAAAAAAATAAAAGTGTGTCTTACAACAAAAAAAAAATTCTGCTTTTGAGACACTCAAGGTATGGTGACCGTAGAACACCTACAAGGTCATTTCAAAGGGATATGGGCTATGGCAGAGGAGCAAATGGTCTGGTATGAAGTGGGATCAGGAGACTTCTAAAGGAGGTTGACAATGGAACTGTGTATTAATTAGTAGGAGTTGGTTATACAATAACAAAGGAAAGAGACAAAAATTGTTTTCAAGGATGCCAAAGCATGATGTCTTTGGGAAACAGTCTTAAGCTCAAGGTGTGTGGAATATGCCTGTGGAAGGGTAATGGAGATTGAGGTTAGGCAGAAAGCAGACAGGCTATGTGGGACACCAATGCAAAGAGGTCATGACCCATAGGATATGGACTTCTAAGGAATATTAGACATTAGAACAACATGATCCTATTTGGAATTAAAACAACAAGAACAACACACATTAAGCACATAACCCAAGGAAGAAGAAGGGATTGTGAAAAATATTGATGTAAGCAATGGCAGAGAGAATTCTTTGAGTGAGATATGAGAGATAGATTCAAGAGCTTTTTAAGAATTTTGTGATTTATTAAATGTAGGGGATGAAAGAGAGAGTCTAGGATAAATTGTGGGGATCTGGCTGCAGTAACTGTATCTGATGGTTCCCCGAGGAATACAGAGAGATCTGTTGATTTTATCAGCAAATGCTGTTTTTAAACTTACACTGTTTTGCAAATTTCTAATGCTTCCTTTGGCAAATTTACTGGTAACTGGAGGGAAGATCTAATTATTTCAACCTTCTAATGTCTCTCTTTCAAGTTGATAATGCCACTAGTTGGCAAATTTAATTTTGCTTCTCTGCTCCTTTCATCCCACTCAAATTCTCCTGTCAGTTGAAAACTTTTACTAACCCTCATGCACTTGAGTACCTGTCCCCCTCATTTATTTTTAATGTATTAGGTAGTTTGTAAAAACTACGATTGAATTTTATTTCTATTTTCTTTGCCAATATTGCTCTATTTGGAAATCTTTTTGTAAAACATATCATTTCATAGCTTTTAACATATTGTTAGTTCAAACGGTTTGGATTGAAGATGCTAACGCAGTGGTTTCCACTAAAATTTTCCCAGGTTTTTTTCAAGGGCATGTAACAGAAGTTTCATAGGCATGGTTTAATGAAGCTTGTGTGGTGCTTTAATCTGTTAATATAAGGGCAGCTAAAGCTGAGGCACAGAATCACAAAGGAGTGACCCTAGATGGGCTTTGTGCTGCCACATCATGGACTCAGAAAGCATGAAGAAAATCTGAAGGACGGTTGTCCTGAGTTACAGATACTGATTTACAATGAACTGTTTCTCAGATGGACAATTCTAGTATAGCCAAGGTAACTTAACAGCCACAACTAAGGTGTTTATTTAATGATTTCCCCCAAAATACTAGACTAGAGATTTGTTGGTCTTAAAATATGTAGCTTCAATGAAAGGGAAATGAGAGTATGCGTGGTAATCACTTTTGTCAGAATAAAGTGAGAAGTACTTCTGAGTACATCTAAATTACTATTTTTGCATTGTTAAGTTGACTTTTAGAATATACTCTAAATAATTTTGATTGTAACTTCAAACTTCCATTAGGGTCAGAAGAAAACCAAATATTCAATGATTATAGACCAAAATTATCTACTTACAAAACATTTTATTTCCAATATGTTCTGACCTTACCACCTATCCATTTAATATAAACAATGAAATTTATATTTATATTCCTTATATAAATATAACTGAAAATAAATATTAATCCGATTTTCATTGATTCCTTTTTCTCTTAGCCAACAATACATCTTTGAATAGGTATTTTTGAGCATGTGCTTATATAATACTAAATAGATTTTAATATTTTACTAATTAATAGAACAAAAATATTCTTTCAAGAAATACTTCCATTTCAGTATTAGTTGATTCAAAATCATCCCCAGTTCCATAAAGACATTTAAAATATATAATTGTAGATTCTAAAACTTTATAATAAATCAACAATTATGGACTTGCTAAGGAAATAAAGTGTGGAAATCAATAAAAAGATTAAAATGTATGATTTGGTGAATTTAGTTACACTGTGCTATTGTTTACTTGGTGAAGAACTGGTATACCATAGGAAATTATTGTTAAGCCCACGCACCAAGTGAATGGACACTTTTGCTTCTATGCTATTCAACAAAGAGTACTTCTGTTTTACCACAGTCAATTTTGCCAACCTGCTAATGCCTTTGACTTTGATCTGAGAACCTTTTACTTGGATGTGACCTCTTAAATAAGGTAAATATGGTCATGGCTGTGGTTTGTGGAGGGCAGAGAGACAGCCAGTGTGGGTTTACCCAGCCAGTACTAAGTGTAAATTATGGTGAAGAAGACGGAACATGCCAACTCAAAGATGAAAGAATTTCCTGCGCTTCACTTCTCAAAGCATTCAGAATTATTGAGTTGGTCCCTGATGTACAGAAAAATATTCTAAACTGGAAAGTCATTTGTTTGAAAGGATTTTCTCCCATGGTGAAAACCCCATGAAAAAAATATATATTATAATATATATATTATAATATATAAAAGTGAAAGTTGATATCCTAAATCTCTAAGTAATATTTTCCCTACATGAGGGAGTCTCTTGAGTCTTGATAATTAAAATGACCCCATACTACTGGCAAAGTGGCCGTAGTTTGAGATTTTCCACCACGTAAGTATTGGCTAAGTTTTATTGCTTGAAAAAATGTGCCTTTTCATTAGCAAGTCTTTCAATATTACTGTGTGCCAGTTCTAACATTTATTTTCGTTTTATACAAGTTTTGATTTTTCCTTTTATAATTAATTCAGATTTTTATTGACTGGCATTGGTTTCTTAGAAATTCGTGTCTTCAGAATGATTCCTGCAAATAACCTCTGAGTGGTCTTGTTTTTGTACTGAAAAAAAGAATGGTTTAGATGGAGAGGAAAGATGAGAAGTGTGTACTGCTGACAAATGAATATTTCTTTCATCATGCCACTCCCATAATTAAGAACTTAACGTGTCTTAAAGTTTATCTCAAAAAAATACTAATTCATTCACTTGGCATTGGAGCTTTTATCAACCACACTTTGTGATCTTAATTTATCTCCTATTGTCGGTAATCTGTCTTCCTACCAACACTTATCCAAATTTGTCATTTTGACTTTCTGAAGCTTTTCACATGATTTTCCTTCTGTCTAAAAGATTTTATTCTTTTTTCCTGCCATGCAGATTTAGCATGTTCTTTAAGACCTTGCTGAAATAGACCTCTTGGAAGCTTTCATAATTAAACTCTGGCCTAAGAAGGCTCTTTGTATACCTATCTCTATGACTTTAATCATGTATATGTGATATCACTATCATCTAACTGCCTGTCTGCCTACCTACCTATCATTATCTATTTGTATCAATCTAGCTTGGAGTTAGGTGCCTGATTTTGGAATATAACAACCTAAATATCTTAGAATACTTTATCTCTTGAGATATATAAGCACAGGCTGCAATAGCAATTAGTAAAGGGGAAATTTATACATAAATTCAGGTTGAGGAGATAGGTTATTTCATTTTTTAAATTGCTCCTAACATTTTAAATTCACTTTTTTTTTTTTCCAGGTAATGTCCTCATAGAAATAAGTTGGAGTTAACTGAGGTTTCAGATTCAGTTGGGTACATGAAGAAAAGGTAGACTATTCTAAGTAGGAGAATACCACAAGACATGTTCTGGGGATAGAAAAAGATGTGTTTGCATGAACAATAGTAGATAAATTTAGTATAATCTGCAAATTTGAAAGCCATTAGCTTGATGGGACCTAACAACTTTTTTATTTTATCTATGTTCCTTTGGCTTTATGAAATATTGAAAATATAATAGGTAATAAAAATAGCACAATGCATTTCACCATAACTGTCCCAAAAAACATGAGCAAATAGATGGTTTTGTCTTAAAGAACCTGAAATTATAGGTCAGTCTTCTAGTTCAAAATTTTAACTTTCATCTATATTTAGCAGGGTTTCTTTTTTGCATATTGTTTTATGCTTAATAGATTACTTAATTATATTGATGATACAAATGGTTTTCTACGTTAAATAGTTCAACTTAATGATTTTTCAACTTTGTGATGGTACTTTCAGTACCATCATGTGTAATTAATCCTGAAAACCCATACAACCATTCTGTATTTTACTTTCAGTACATTATTTGATTAGTCACATGACATATTCAGTATTTTATTATAAAATAGTCTGAATATTAGATGAGACTGCTAACTTTAGGTTAATAGAAGTGCTCATTTAAGATTGGCTAGGCTAAGCTGTGAATTTTTGACTATGCCATTTATTGGGATGTAGCCGCCATTATAAATCAAGGAAAATATATACATATACATGTCATGTATGTCTATGTATGTGTGCATATCTTCCTTGACTTATGATTAACATATGTGACATATCTCATGTATAAAATCTGAAAACTTGTCATTTTTTAATCATAAATTCTTGGGAGAGATCATAAGGCATATAGTCCACTAGTATTGACATTCTAAAAAGTTGCATGCAACTGATAAGACACCCATCAAAATGGGATTGATGTGAGGAATTGTACTTTAACTACATATATCTATTTTGCTTTAGATTAAGATCATGTTTCTAATTTTATTGAGTTGAGAACTGATTTGAGAGTATTGACATAAAATTGCTATCAGATAACCCTCAATAATATCATCCTTTTGTTTATGAATATTCATTGTGTGACCCCGTGTGAGATTGGTATTTAACTTGTGATATATTGATGCACCAAAAAGATAAGCAAATCTGCCGTGGTGGAGCTTACCTTCTTGTTGTTATGCATGATGGAATATAGCATAATTATTAAAAGCTTGAGCACAGAATTTGGACAGAAATGGTATCAAATTTTAGTTTTACCTTTGATCAGCTTGGTTAAGTTACTTTTCCTTCCTGTGCTTGTTTCCTTATGTGTTGATTAGAAATAGTACCTTCGTGTTAAGTTTAGTATGGGAATTAAATGAGATAATGATTTTGAAGAAGATAATACCAATAATATTTAAATTTATTAAAAGCTTTAAATAATAGGGTATTGTTAACATATATATCAACTTCAAAATAGAAATTTACTAAAATAAGAATGAGTTTAAGTTAGCTTTGCTGCATATACCAACCATATAAATTCATTTGATATTGTTAATATTTTTACAAAAGATAATTCTTTTCTCTATGAATCTGTAAAATTGGAAAAATAGTTCCTTACTGATTACTGCTGTAGTTTTAAAAGCCAGTTTTTACTCTGCAGGACCTTAACTGCTCTCTGATTACAAAGAGTCTAATGTTACATGATTTTTTCAAACATATAGGGTATTATTTAGTAAATGACTGCTTCATGGTACCAATTGGTACCTTTCTAGTCTGAAAAATGTTCTAAATGATCTAATATGTACCTAGAGGAAAGAATTCTTTGACTAATGATTCTACTAAACACTGACTGTTACTCAGTCTTCTTATGCTTTATTTCAATCTTCATGTTAGTTGGCTCTTAAATTAGTCAAAGGCTGACATTTATCTAAACAACTGTTCATCTAAATTTATGGCAGTTCATAGACTTAGTTTATTCATTCTTTTGTTCATACATTTGCTTTTCTTCATTAGCTTTTTTCATGTTACTATATTACAATCCATGAAACAAATAGAATATTGAATGAAAAGTTGACTTGGAAAGAGGTAATGAATTGAGCAACTAGAAAAGGGTGCATTATTGGCAGAGTGCAACAAGTGTGAATGACTTATGGTGGTCAGGAAAAGCTTTTAGGAGTCAAAATTTGAAAAAAATGAATGCTGAGCAGTCAGGTATTGAAGGTCGAGTGCATGATTCATCTTTTATTGGTATATTTTATAGTAAGGTTATTTTATATCCTTTCTGAACAACATACCCTTCAGTTAGGTAATGGGATTTAACATGCAAATAGTCAAAGTTAAGCTGGAGTTATATGTCTTATCTATAAGGTTTTGAAGCTGGTAGATTTTTTTTTTTATTTCTCTATACATTTAAATTTGCAATAGTTACACATTTTTTTCCCTTGAATTTTTTTTCACCCTTACTGATTGGAAAATAGGTCAGGACTAAAACACATTCACATACACACTGAAAGCTGCTTGAGCTGGATGAACAGTTTTCCCTCAACTGATGTGGCCTTGAAAATGAGCATGTGAAGGAAGAAACTGGTCTCTATAAAAGCATTTCTGATTCTTGGGTGGCTTATGGTTAGTCTTATTGTTTTTTAAAAAACCACTCTTGGCTTCTGTGGTACATTGACCTGTGTAAGGAATCCCAAAGTAAATGTTTTCCACTCTGTGGGACACTGGGTCAAAGACAATAGCTCTTGCTCTCTTTCCAGTAAGAATTTGTTTTCCTCAATATTCACATGATGATTCAAAGTCCCTCCCTTTATCTGAAGCAGACCTTCTTTCTTAGAACAAACATTCCATAATTTGTGAATCCAACTTTCAATCTGGAAGTTCATTGTAAAGCAGTCCTCATTTTACTTTAATTTTAACAGTGTAGAGAGCTTGCTTTCTATTACGAGTAGCTGCTACTACCAGCCTTGGCCCTTAACGTTTTTGTTAGGGCATGTTTCTTCATAATGTCTTTCTTAACACTTTCTTTGATTTAAGTCATTATCAGTTTGAAGGCAGATTGATTGACTGGATTGTCTAGAAAGAAAATAAAGGCATGGACAGTGGGTGCATATATTTTCATAACATGGGGGGAGGAAAAAGGTAAATCAGGAGTTTGGTATTTTATCCTGTTTGATGATGGAAAATAAGGAGGCACTGTTTATTGGAAGTAGTCAAATGTATGTCTTCTGAGTAGAGAATTGGTACAGTTGCATTTCCATGAAAGGGCGGGGGGCATTGCTACTCAGTGAATGGGCACCATTTCCCCATCCTCACTAACATGTATACCTCTTGGATTATAGGTCCAGCATGCCAGGAAAAGTACCTCCTTAATGGAGGATAGCTAGGGGGTGAAATGAAAGAGGAGGGGAATGATGTGGGGGCAACTGTAGAGACACTTGGAAGACATACGTGGAGAAGAGACACGTAGGGGAAAGACTCATGGGGAAGCTGCTTCTGAGACTTGCATTTTGGCAGAGACAATAGCAGCTGTTGTCTTGGCATCATGATGAAATATATGGTACATTTTGAATTTTGAGTCTTTCCTTCTGTCCCTACTCTCTGGAACCTGCATAATCCTTTTCTGTAGTTCCTTACCATAAAGTACTTTATGCTTGTGGCAGCTTTCAGGCTTCAGCTGCCCTGATTCAGGCTGAGCCTGTTTGGCCAGGCATTTCCCCACAAAGGGGATAGTTAAGTTTTGGAGTTTTACTGGGAATCTGTTATTTGAAATCTTTTCTTCTCTCTCTTTCTCTTTATACACACCAGTTCTAATAAAAATCTTTTAGGCTAAGAGTATGCTTCCTTTGCCTTTGTGCTTACAGATGGCTGGATCCTCCTTTAGAGTGTGCAACCCTTAGCAGTTTAGGAACTCTGTGTACCCCTTGGTCATGTGCTAACAAGATAACTAAAACAGAAAAAAGATGTTGAGAGATGAGGATCCCCCAAACAAACTGCCCATATAACAAATTTGTCTGAAATTTTCACTGATTAGGGTGAGACTTTGTCTAGAGTGTAACTGGAATGAGGGTTTTCCCCCTTAATAGTTTGGGATCCCTGAGTACCCCATGGTTCATACAATTTCAGCACTATATTCAGTTAACTTTTCTGTTTACACATTTGTTCTGTCTCCTGTGCCTATATGTTCTTTTTGAGGTGGTAGTTTCACCAGCCTTTTTTACTTTTTTATATTGATATGATAGTACATAGTACTATCTGATAGTACATAGTATGATAGTACATAGTACATCTGACATAGTAGCTACTAAATAAGTATTTTCAATGACCATAGGAAAATACTATCCCAATACTTGGGATACACTGTCACTGCTGACTAAGGGCTGCATCTCAAAACAAACCTCTGATTCTACATGAGCATCACACCACAGATTAAATTTGCATCTGAATGAATTGGGTTTAGATCGCTCAGAAATTGTTAGACCTCTAGCCATGTTCCTTTAAATAATGAGCCAAATAAGATTTTTTGCCCAAACCTAAGGAATTATTATTGCCAGAAGCCTAGATTTTGAAATACACTACTCAGCTAATCTGAATTCATGAATCCACTGATTTTACAGTTTCCTCAGGCTAATAATGCGTGCCAGAGACCCTTTGAGATTTTACTTAAAATATTACTTTCCTAGCCATGTACATCTTTCTGTTTTCCCAACTCACATCTCTTATCTACCTAGTAGAGCTAGTTGCCAAAAACTCACATATATAAATGCATTGAAATGTTAGAATAAAATATTTTCGAAATAAAACCAAATATCTAAGTACAGTTATTAGCTCCAAAGTATATCTGACCCAATGACATAACCATAGCATATATCTCATCACTGTATTGTGTGAAGGTTTGACTCCAATTCAGGGGTTTAAACTTTGTTCACTGTACATTTACTTTTCAGTAATGATAATTAGCTAATTTGTGAGACACAAATAAGCTATAATTAGCATGGTGCTTTGATATTTTATTTCTAACAACAGGAAGATGATTACCTTCAAAAATAATAAAAGATTTAAATCTAAGTAAGGATCTAAATTACAGTCGTTGAGTTGTGAAGAAAAGTGAATTTAGTTAATCCCCATTTGCATGTGCCAATTAGTTAAGTATTAATCATTTTCCTATATAAATGGAAATGAGGATACCAGGATTCTTTGGTAAGATAATGTTTCTCATTAACACAAACATAACCTCCTGACATTTTATGAAAAAATGTCATTTCTCTTTTGCAAAATAGCTATTGATTTATTTTCTATAGTTTGGAGTCTGGGCATTTTAACACAATAATAGAACCTTTTTTTGCAGAATTTCTCTTAGAATCTAATAAAAATAGCCATTGAGCAGAACTTTAGAGTATGTTTTTGTTTTTTTATAATTAAAACACTTTCCAATATTAAAACATGATTTGGTATTTTAAAATGTAGGAAAGCCAAACTTTTCAATTACATGAAAAATTTCCTGTAAGCTTTGCTCCTGTCTCTTTTTTTATGTATGTAGTATGCACAAGTATATATGTTGAAATCTTTACATTTTAAGTAAATATTGGAACTTTAAAAAGCCAGTTAATTGGGCCAGACTTTATGGTGCTGATTTTTGGTTATGGACAGAAAATCAAATGGGCAGAAATTTCAATGTGACTATTAAATAAATCAACCATTTTTAAAATATGCTTTTATGGCAGTTTTAGAGGTGAAGTTTACACAGGGCTGACATAGAAGCAAGAAAATATCAGCATCTTCTGCTTTATTCCTCTGGGGTCCACTTGCTCCACTTGCATGGCTGCTCCTAAATGTGTCATCATATTGACATACTCCTAAAATTCAATTAAAAATTATTATTGCAGGAAGTGAGAAATTAAAATAAAAGTAGGATGGTTCTTGAAATGTGGTCAATAATGTGGGAAATACTGTAGTAAGATGAATAGATTAGTCATCTGATTTTCCATCTTATTAACAAATTTTAAGTGCTAACAAGCCTGTCAATTCTCAGATTACACTCTCTTGATTAACCATCAGAATTTTTCTTATTTATGAAAGTTAATATTGATCAATGTAATTATTAAGAAGTTTTTAAGCTAAATGACAAATTTATAAATTTTATATGATGTAGTCTTTACCTGCTTGACCCAAAGTATTTTCCTTTTTTTAAGTTTATTTAATAAACAAAAAAATTACCCACAATCCTAAGATACCATTTATTAAAATAATAAGAGAGTAACCTAGTATACTCACTCTTGTTTCTAAAATCACCACAAATAGTTAAAAATTTCATGCCATCTTTAAACTTTTTCTTAATTTTGTTCAAATGAATCCATCCAAAAATATGTACAAGTTTGCAAATACTTCTCAAAAATGGAGTCATGTTAATAAGTAAGTTATACCATGATTAGTTCAACTGTTTCCTTATTGACTAACAATTAGTAATGTTTTGTTAGTTTTCCCTATTTCAAACAGTGCTTCAATGGGAATTATAGTACATACGTGCTGGTGGATCTTCTTGTTTTTGTTTGTTTATCACTTCCAAAATGGTTGTACTTTTTTGATTCCGTTATGAACCCATCAGATAGCCTTATCTTTTCATCAATCCTGATTGTTATCCTTCAGAATTTCTGTTAGTCACATGGTAATATTTTATATTTCCTTAAGTACCAAAGCAGAATGTCTTTCAGTTGTTTGTGAATAGTCCAATTGCATTTCCTCTTCCTTCAATTCTCCACTTCTCTTAACATATGTAAGACTGGAAAAACAATTTGTGGTTAATTTGAATTCCCCAAAATTCAGAAAGTGACTTGAATCCATATGTTTTTCCTAATCATATGTTTAAATATATTCACTTAAAATTCCTTTTACTCTCCTCTTTGACTTTAAGATCTAAGCTTGATCTTCGAATGGCTAGCATATGGAACCAAGTGACTAGTATTATGACCCACAATACTATGAAAGAAAAAATTTGAAGAAAATTTGTATCTGAATTGATGACAGCACATATTTTGTAGTGGTTTTAATGACTAAATCCCTCTCTTAGGTCTTGTGCAGCTGATACCCTGAGTTAATAGTTCACTCAAGAAGCTAGACTATTTAATAGCTATACAAAAAGTTAGTCATTTAAACCTAATGTTACTCTGAAAATGTTTTGATTTTGAATGCAGTTGTCTAGATGAGGACCAGTCCAGATACTCTGTACACCAGTCTATACATGTAGTAATGTGTATTTATTTGTCTATATCTATATATTCCCCCCCATGTATCCGTAATGACATTTTTTTGTAACACAGTATCTGTTTTAGCAAGTTGAGTTGATTACAGTGTCAACATGCAAAATATAAATTTTGTTTTTCTATACTGGTAACAATTAGAAAATGAAATGAAAATATACCATTTTCAAAGCATCAAACTAAAAAAATTCCTGGGAATAAATCTCACAAAAATATGCAAAACCTTTTCATAGTAAACTATAAGAGATTACCAAGAGAAATTAAAGAGTACCTAAATAAGTTTAATGATGGGTAGATTTTTAATGAATTAAAAGATGCTATAATAAAAAATTCAGTACATTTGGCACAATTTTAATTAAAAATTGGCCAGGAGTTGTTTTTCGTTTCTGTTTTATTTTTTGTGGTAATTGATATACCAATTCTAAAAGTTCCATGAACATTTCCAAAGGAAAGAATCACCAAAGCAATCTTGAATTATAAAAACTGAATTGGGGGCCTCCTCTGGTGGCGCAGCAGTTGAGCTCCAGGCTGTGAAGCTGCCCGCAGCCTCTGAAGAGCTGGTTTGATCCCCGGCGCCGGCAAGGGTCCCATATGGTGCACAGATCTCTCCTGTATCACCCACTGCTCCCCTTAGCAGTGTGTTTCTTCAGTCTGCCTGTTCTGTTCCCCCCTCTGGCTCTGGTGAATTCTCTCACCCTCCCATGCTTCTGACTGTACCCAGTGCTTGTATAAATAAATAAATAAATCTTTGGGGGGGAAAAAACCCTAAATTGGGAGACCTGCACTACTAGGATTTTATTATAAATTATAAAGCTATGATAATTTAGAAACTCTGATATTGCACAAAGACAAATAGACAAATAAGACAAGAGTGCAGATTCCAGAATAAATCTTTAAATACATGGCCATACATACTGGATTTTGATGAAAGTAATTACAGTGATAATGAAGAACGAATTTTCTTTTAAATAAATGATGCAGTGTTAATTGGGTATCTACATGAAAACACTGAATCATGATTCTTAAATCACTTCAAACACAAAAATTAATTCTTGATTTTATAATTAAGTATGAAAGGTAAACTGATAAAACTTATAAAAACACATAAATTAACATCTTATGCAAAACAAAAAATACTGTATTTAAAAAATGCAAACCAAAAAATAGATGATAAATTGAATCTTATTACAATGAAGGACTGCTATTCCTTTCATTAAAGATTAAAAGAGTAAGTTATGGGCCTCCCCTGGTGGCGCAGCGGTTGAGTGCTGGGCTGCTCGCTGCCTCTGCAGCGCTGGTTCATTTCCCGGCCGCCGGCGAGGGTCCCACAAAAAAAAAAAAAAATTTAAAAGAGTAAGTTGTGCTTACATTGTAAAAATTTGTTAAAACTGAGTATAATTTGTGATTCTATATCTATGCTATACTACAACCAAATCGTATATGTAGTACATCCTCAAATAATGCCATTTTATTTAATGTTGTTTTGTTACAAGGTTGATGAGAAAAAAAATTAATCCCAACCAATGTTGAACTAAATAATGTTATTTGAAGACTTGCTTTCTTTATATGTTGCTTTGTTTAAACTTATAGTTTCCTTAAACTCAAACAGGTTATCAATGGTAAGCACTTACTTTACTTTTGGAAGTATAGTATGAATTTTAATGTAAGTCAGAATACACTATGTGGTGTGACAAATAAAAATCTTTAGTAAAGATAAAATTAGTAACACTTTCTGAATAGCATTCCTTTAAGTGTCCATAACAGTTTTATTGATAGTATTTTTAATAATTAGTATTTTTAAAAAATAATCATTCTGACTAGAGAATAAATTAAGCTTTATTTTTAAGATTTATGTATTTATTTATACAAGAACTGGGGTACAGGCCAGAGGCTCAGGAGGATGAGAGGATTCACCAGAGACAGAGAGGGGAGAAGAACAGGTGGACTGACAAAATACACTGCTGAAGGGAGCAGCGGGCAATACAGGAGAGGTCTGCCATGCCGGTTGGGATCAAACCAGCACTGCAGAGACTGCAGACAGCCTCACAGCACTGCGCTCAACTGCCTGCACCATCAAGGGAGGCCCAAGCTTTTTTTTAAAAGAGATTTATTTATGTATACAAGAGCTGGGGTGTAGGTCAGAGGTGTGGGGGTTGAGAGGATTCACCAGACACAGAGTGGGGAACAGAACAGGCAGATCTACTGAAATACACTGCTGAGGGGAGCAGCAGGCAAGACAGGAGAGGTCTGCTGCACTGTGTGGGTAGCTCCCTGGCCTGGGAGAGAACTCATGCTGCAGTGGCTGCTGATAACTTGTAGTGTTGAGACAACCCCTTGCACCACCAGGGAGGCCCAACTTAAACTTCTTAATATTATTTAAAATGATTTTTAAAAATATTTCTAGTTTTCAAAGACCATTAATGATGAAAAACAGAAAATTCCTGAGATTTTTTTTAAGTTCACAGGGAGTATTATGAAAAAAATATATATTCAAAAAGTAAAATACTAGCCAGAATTAGTTATAAAATAGCTACTTGGGACAGTAAAGGTTAGGAAGTATGGATCGTTATAGGCAATGGCTATATATTTTTCTAAGTGCCATAGTTGAAAAGAGGCTGGGATTATAATATAATATTAACTTAAACTGTTTTCTTTATACCATACACAGTCAACTCACTTCTGTAGTCATTTTGTTGAAACTTTCCTGAGATATATTCAGATTTTTCTAAAGTCTTTCATCGTCATAAGCCACTTCATTTAATTCTTTCATCTCAGAAATAGTAGTTCTACCACCTTTCTGACATCATACTGGCATGATGATTAATTACTTAATGTTTGTAAAGTGCTTTGAGGATGCAAAGTGCTAAATAAGTGTTAAGCACTGTTAAGTATCACAATCAATCAACATAATTTTTATTGTACAGAATCTCATGTTACTTCAAATGCATTATACCAATTTAGTTAATGTAAGCATTCTTTTAAAATTAGGACTATGTCACAAAATTAGCAGAAACTAAAAATTATAATGATCTGGTAGGGAGGAGAGAATTGTACTTATTTATAATGTTATAATTTTTACTTATAGCTAATTTTCATTTTAAATGAAAACAAATTTACTCATTTCAACTTTCCATTTAATCTTATGCATTAAAGTTATTCACAAAATAATCTATGCCAGAGTTTTGTTATCTGCCCTCAATTTTGAATGTAGTATTTTATTTCCAGAAGTACTACTGATCTCTTTGTAAGAATATCTAAGTCTAGAGCTACAATCAATTGTCCTTTATTATATCTTCAAAAAAATCTAATAAATGCATTAATAAAAATGAATGGCAAGAATTTTATAATTTGGATTTCAGATAATATAGCCAGTTTTCTATCTTTCTGTTTAATAGGGGTAGTTTAAGAGTGACTTGAAAATGCTTGATATAGAGCAGATAGATACATGGATTCTAACTCCAGATGTATACAATAATAAAGAATGCAAGAAACATGAATTCTTTCTTATTTCCTTAAATCCCGCAGGACAGTCATATCTTTGTGTAGGAATGAAGGGTTAAATCAAGTATTTTACCCATCCTTAATGTATAAAGGAGCACATGGTAGTTGAAAATAATTCTGTATTATTAAAAATAGTTATTAGTTTTAAAAAATACCTGAATCATATAATGTAAGTACACAACAATATATTGTTCTCAGTGTAGCAGCATGTACTTTCACTCCTTTGGAGGAAGGCTTAAAGTATATAATAGGCAGAATGAAAGCACAAACCCAGAGTTTATATACTGTAGACAGCTCTCTCTTGTCTTTGTAGATTTAAGGAAATTCTTTCCCTGTATTGACGTCAGTACTTGCGTGAGAATAATCTAAGGACAGCAAATGATTTAATTAGGTAAATGACTTCGTAAAAACAAACCACACTTTAAAAAACATACATATCCCAGAATCTTCACTCATTCTGGGAAATTATTTTCCTGGGTTCCTAAAGATCATCTGTTACATTCTTACGGATGAAGGTGATGAGTTTAAACTTGCCACTTGCCTATGACATAAGACTACAAAACTGTGCTGCTCAGTCAGGGGCTCTTGCACTGTTCAGAGATCTGCTGTCTTTGTGGGTGAGGGTTGGACACAGGTCTTGGAATTAGACAAAGGAATCCTAGGTCTCTGTCTGGCTTCCTCACTTTCTTTACCTAATTTTGACTACATAAATCCTTTATAAAATGGAGAAATGCTGCTGCTTTTTAGGGTGGTTATAACGGTTATAGAAAATGTATTATAAGTAACCAGTGAGGGGCGTGACAAACAACCTAATAGTTAAGGACTAAATAATACGACTCACCTACAGCCTCCTCTACATATTCTAATTCTACATTTTATTGGAATGAGAAATGGTGATTATCGTAATACTATATTATGTTAATATAGTATGTTAATTCAACAACTGTTAGGTTGTGTTTTATTTCTGTTTTACAAGAGAGAAAGCTCAAACTTCAGGAGAGTAATGGATATGTGTGACAAAAATCAAATTCAAGTAACTCAACTCAGAATCAAAAACCAACCCAAGGAACATCAGGCTGTTCTTAGAGAATGGAACCTGTCATGTTAGCTCATCTTTCTTTCCTTATGCTACAACAGCCTACCTAGATGACATTAATTTTACCCTAAAATTAAGTACTCTTCCTGAAAATAAGCAGGAGAAATCCTCCTAAGGGAATACAAAATAAAAAAAAACAGAGGGCAAAAAAAGTATGAAATATATGAGTAGAAGAATTCAAGACATGATGCATATGGTTCTTGAATAACCAGTGCCATCTCTACATTCTTTAACATTAATTACAGCATTTAAGAACCCAACTATTTTGTTTCTCTCATGTAAAGTTAATTCCATATGAATTTGAACTTTTTTCTTAATCTTGGTGTATTATCAATTAGATGAGGTTTATTTAATATCCACTTCTTGCCACCAATTTTACTGACTAAAATAAACTCAGTGCAGTATCTGTTACTGACATAGGACTCATTTGTCACTAGTGAATGCACATTATGTCCTCTACTGTGGCAGTGACTTTATCCACGGTTCCTTGGGGAAACAGAGTATATCACTTACAGTGCTTGGTGAGCTCATAAAGCTATTCATAATGTGTAACACAACCATTAATAGTTTAAATATTTATAACTCTATTTAATAGCTATATATCACTGGTACAACAACAAAAAAGGCACATGGAAAGAAAATGGTTTCTTTTCAGAGGCAAAGCTGATACCTTTTAATACACTTGCAAGAAAACTAGATTAGCATTTGCCCAAAACTGGAAATGGCCCCTTAAGAGAAAAGTGTCCTAGAATATCTGTTGCATATCCTTATAACATTGTTCCTTAACCTGAACATTGTGTTTTTGGTTTGTTCTGCTTTTCTTACTGTCCTGTGTACAGTTCATGTTGTCTGTTTCTCTAGTAGATATCTCAAAGTAAACTGATAGAAAACTGAACTGACTCCCACCTTCCCAGCTCTCCTGAAATTCCCAGCTCCTCATCCATTCCTGGTCTATGGCATGTTCTGTTCTTTTTGTTGTTCAGACCACAAACTTTTGAAGCATCCTTCACATTTGTCTTTCTCTCTTTTTCTGGATCCTCTAATTAGAAACATGTTCGTCAAAATATCTCACAATTGGGGCACACGGATGCCTTGAAACTAAGAGGCTTTATGGGCTTTTGATTAAGAACTCCTGTCTAATGCCCCTTCCAGGTTTATAATCACATTATGCTTTATAATGAAAGTTTTTATTGTAAAATGATACAAAATGAAATATGATTCATTTTCCAACAAATACATGATACTTCAATCATTGGTTCTTTTAATCTTGAAAACCAATAACTTAATATTTCTCATTTTCTCTTCCAGTATATAAGTAAGGTCTTATAGGAAAATTGTCATGAAGAAGCTTAAGGATAGCCAGGGACCACGTCTGTCTTACAGAATCTAGAAGACTTACACATTTACCATCTGTCCGAAGAACAGGGTTTTGTGGCTTATTAGGTTATATACATTAGTTTGAAATTGCAATATAAAAAGAGTGTGACCTACTCTGTATATAAACAAGAAATACTGAATATTTTAAGCTCCCTGGGAACCTTATTTGATAAATTACTCAGCGACGAACAAGTAAATTTTTATTATACAATTAGAAATTGCCATGTTACCATAAAAACTTTGTGGAAAAATCCCCATGAGATTCTAAGTACTGCCTAAAAATTATATCACAGTTTATTTAGTGCTCTGGGACTTTGCTTATCATCTTTAGTTTTAAGCAGTAATGAAGACCATGGTTTTTATTTGATTATATCTTTTTCATTTTTTTCTTAATACTCTTTGTCCTAACAAAATTGTGTTTTTATTATTTTAAGCCTTTAATCTCTATAATCATTTGTATGTGAGAAATTCAACATTTAAGTTAATACTCCCAAATTTAAAATAGTAATCGAAACATTACATTTAAAATATTTGTGTAGCTGTACCTACTGAGATTATAGTAGTAAAACATACTTGCTATGAACAGAACAAATTTAATTTTAGACTCTTCTAGGTGTGTGCATGTTCGTATACTAAGTTAAAACAAAAATTCAGTAATAGCATAATTTTAGAATGTAGTTAACATATTTGGAATTTTAATTTTTAGAACAGTTTATAGTTTAAGAAATTAAATATATTTTTAATATTCTATTGACTTTGAAAAGCTTAAGAAACTAAAAAGCATGTATGTTTGTAACAGTTTTGTAATCCAAGGCACAAAGTCAAAACTTGAGTTTATAAAATAAATAAAATACAGTGATGTCTTATAGTTAAAAATAAAATAAATATTTTTACTGACTTTAACATTAGATTAAATGACTGTCATAGAGTCACAAATTTAACTGATCATAAGTTAGGTGCAATAAAAAATTGCTTAAGAGTATCCAATATTGGGATAAAAAAATCGAAAGTATTTTCATCATCAGTCGTGCTATGCACTATGAAGTATAAGTAAAATACGTGACACTATTTTATCACTGCCACCATTATCTCACAAATATCATGAATGAATCTTTTGCTACTACTCTCTTCATCCCTTCCTTCGAGCAGTTATTAATAACTGAAAACTGTTTATATCTGCTAAATCTGGGAGTGACCTCAAAATACTTTCCAACAGACTCCTTAAAAGTCACTTTCAATTGATATGAACTGGCTAATAAATAAAACTAGTTACCATTCTCTGTCCATAGTACAATGGCCTCCAGAGAGCAGGTGATCTTGTTTGGTTGAGAATTATGCCTTTGTTGTTGTTATTTTGGGAAAGATTTTATTTATTTATTTATTTATTTATTTATTTATTTATTTATTTATTTATTTATACAAGCACTGGGTAGAGTCAGAAGTATGGGAGGGTGAGAGAATTCACCAGAGCCAGAGCGGGGAGCACAGCAGGCAGAAGGACCGAAGTACACTGCTGAGGGGAGCAGCGGGCGGCAGGAGAGGTCTCCTCTGGTGGCCGGGGAGCAGCTGGGGATCGAACCAGCGCTGCAGAGGCTATGGGCAGCTTCACAACCCAATGCACAACCACTGTGCCACCGGGGAGGCCCAAGATTTTTTTTTAATAAATTTTATTTTTATATTCCCCATACAATTGCAACCCCCTTATTTTGACACCAATCCCTCCCCTCCCCACCCCGCACCCCCCATAGAGTGTCTCTGGTTCATAGTTATTTGGCCGGTAAGCTTGCACGGAAAAGCGGCGAGCTTGGCGCGCTTGAAAAGCAAACGCGGATCGGGATCTCGGCTGCCCAGGTCCCCGCGCCTGCGACCTAGGCTTGCGGGGAGACGCGCGGGGGCCCTCACTGAGGTGAAAGTCCCTCACTGAGTAATCAGAAACCAGGCGCCCGGACACGGGAGCGGGGTGCAAAAGACCCCATTGCTGCAGCCACTGAACTGGGCTACAGCCCACGTCCTAGACCTGAGGGCTTTGGAACTGAGACCCGGGGCACGAAATTCGGAGCGTGGGTCCTCCACATCGGTGGGGCACAAGGCAGACACAGCACCCCAAAGCCTTGAGGTTTTCCCTACCATTCCCGCTCTGTTCCCTGTCCCACCAGCTGAAGAAAAACAGCCCCCTACGGACTAGGAGAGATCTCTGGCGCCACCTAGCAACCAGAAAAAAAAGTCACTAACACCCAGGGACCTTTCTTGAAAACTGCAGAAGGGTCCTGAAGGAACCCCTGGCCAGCTGGGAAGTTAGCCCACCCCAGGCCCCTTCAGACCAGCAGTCTGAGCCCACAGGGGGAGCGGGCACCCACAGCCTGGGCAGACCGGGCACGCAGAAGAGTGTGCCTGAGACCGGACGCGCAGGGAGTGCGTCCCGCATCGCCATTTTAGAACAAGGATATTTCTTCAGGAAAGACTGCATGCAGAAGGCTCCCACAGGAGCCAGAGGTGAGCGGGGAAGCTCGCCCACGCCAGGCCACTTCTGGCTTGCAGTCCAAACCCAGAGGGGGAGCGGGAACCCACTGCCGGGGCAGACCAAGCGCACATGGGTGTGTGTCCCCACATCGGCATCTTAGAACAGGGACCTTTCTTCAGTAAAGACTGCTTGAAACTGACAGATGACTCCTGGAGGAACCAGAGGAGAGCAGAGAAGCTCACCCAAGATGCTGGTCAGTCCCAGCAACACAGTGTCCCAATGCATACCACAAATTAGAAAACAGACAGTAGGGAGTAGAAGAACCACACGCAACCTAACAACTCCTCAGGAAAAAAGCACACCACAAAAAGAAAACCACCCCCCAGATTGCAACGACAGTAACTTGGAAGAACTTCTGAGCCTTCCAGAAAGAGAATTTAAAATTGCCATGATTGAAAAAATGACAGAACTCATAAAGGAAAACAATGATCAGAAGAAGGAAATTGAGTCCCTAAAGAGGGAAGTAAAAGAAATGCAGGAGATCAAAGAATTAATGGAAGAACTAATGAACTCTGGGAAAAGCAATGAAAGCAGAATAGATGAAGTGGAAGAACGAATAAGTACTCTAGAAGACACAGAAATAAAAAGAACCAAAACAGAAAGGAAAGAGAAGTACGAAGGAAAAAGAATGAAGAAAGACTTCGGGAACTATCTGACTCCATGAGGAGAGGAAATATAAGAGTTATAGGAATTCCAGAAGGAGAGGAGAGAGATGTAGGAACAGAGAAAATATTCCAGGAGATAATTGAAGAGAACTTCCCAAATGTGAAGAAGGAGCTGAAAATTGATATACAAGAAGCAAGAAGAACACCAAACTTCCACGACGAAAGGAAAAATACAGCAAGACACATAATAGTAAAGCTCCCAAGAATCCAGGACAAGGAAAAAATAATGAAGCTGACAAGAGGGAAGAAACAGATAACATTCAAAGGAAAACCAATCAGGCTGACATCAGACTTCTCCGAAGAAACACTACGGGCAAGGAGAGAGTGGAGGGACATAGTCAACAGACTCCAAGAAAACAGATGCCAACCAAGAATACTCTATCCCGCAAAGCTCTCCTTCCTCTATGAAGAAAGAATAAGGATCTTCCCAGACAAACTACATTATGATCAAGGGGACAATACTTCAAGAAGAAATAACACTCATTAACATATACTCACCAAACGAAGGAGCACCAAAATATATCAGACAACTGTTGTCCTCTCTGAAAACAGACATCAGAGAAAACACATACATAGTGGGAGACTTCAACACACCACTATCAACAATGGATAGATCAACAAGACAAAAAATAAGTAAAGAAACTAAAGCTCTAAATAAGGACCTAGAGCATTTGGGCTTAACAGACATCTATAGAACACTAAACCCCCAAAAAACGGAGTACACATTTTTCTCAAGCGCACACGGATCATTCTCCAGAATCGATCACATACTGGGGCACAAGACAAATATCAACAGATACACCAAGATTGAAATCATACCAACCATCTTTTCTGACCATGAAGGCATCAAACTAGAAATAAATCATAAAAAGAAGGCAAGGAACTTTCCTACCTCATGGAGATTAAAAACCACACTACTGGAAGACCACTGGACTAATGAGGAGATCAAAGAAGAAATTAAAAAATTCTTTGAATTGAATGACAAGGAGGACACCAATATCCTAAATGTATGGGATACAGCAAGAGAAGTAATAAGAGGAAAATATATAGCAATAGAAGGTCACATCAAGAAACAAGAAAGAACTCAAAGAAACAACCTAATCTTGAGGCTTAAAGATCTAGAAAAAGAACAACAAAAAAACCCCAAAACCAGTAGAAGAAAAGAAATAATAAAAACCAAAGAAGAAATAAATGAAATTGAAACTAAAAAAACAATCCAAAAGATCAATTAAACCAAGAGCTGGTTCTTTGAAAAAATCAATAAAATAGACAAACCCCTAGCCAGGCTCACAAAGGAAAAAAGGGAGAAAGCACAAATAAACAGGATCATCAATGAAAGAGGAGAAATCACAACGGACACAGCAGAAATCAAAAGAATAATCAGTAACTACTATGAACAGTTATATGGAAACAAGTTCAACAATCTAGAGGAGATGGACAAATTCCTACAACTCTACAATCACCCAAAGCTAGATAAAGAAGAAATAGAACACCTAAACAGATCAATTACAAGCAGCGAAATTGAAATGGTAATCAAAAACCTCCCCAAAAACAAAAGCCCAGGACCTGATGGATTTACAAATGAATTCTACCAAACATTCAGAGATGAATTAGTGCCTGTCCTTCACAAACTCTTCCAAAAAATTGAGAAGGAAGGGACAATACCAAACACGTTCTATGAAGCCAACATTACACTAATACCAAAACCGAACAAGGACAACACAAAAAAGGAAAACTACAGGCCAATCTCCCTAATGAACACTGATGCAAAAATCCTCAATAAAATTTTAGCTATCAGAATCCAACAATGTATCCATAAGATAATTCACCACGACCAAGTAGGATTCATTCCAGGGACACAAGGATGGTTCAACATCTGAAAATCAATCAACGTTATCCAACACATTAACAAAAAGAAATATAAAAACCAGATGATAATATCAATAGATGCTGAGAAAGCTTTCGACAAAGTGCAACACCCATTCATGATAAAAGTCCTTGAAATTCTTGGGAACGTACCTCAACATCATAAAGGCCATCTATGAGAAGCCAACAGCCAGTATCATTCTCAATGGTGAAAAGCTGAAAGCAATTCCATTAAGATCTGGAACAAGACAAGGATGTCCACTCTCACCACTGCTTTTCAATATAATATTGGAAGTCCTAGCCAGAGCAATAAGACAAGAGAAAGACATACAAGGAATCCAAATAGGAAAAGAAAAAGTCAAACTATCACTATTTGCAGATGATATGATAATATACATAGAGAACCCCAAAAACTCCACAGAAAAACTAATCCAACTCATCAATCAGTTCAGTAAAGTGGCAGGATACAAAATCAACACGTAAAAGTCAGTAGCCTTCCTATACACAAACAAATCTTCAGAAGAAGAAATCAAAAAAACCATCCCTTTTATTATTGAAACAAAAAAGATCAAATATTTGGGAATAAATCTAACAAAAGAGGTAAAGGACCTATACAAAGAAAACTATAAAACACTGTTAAAAGAAATAGAAGAAGACACAAAAAAATGCAAAGACATCCCCTGCTCATGGATTGGAAGAATAAACATCATTAAAATGGCCATCCTACCAAAGACAATATACAGATTCAATGCTATTCCAGTAAAAATTTCAATGTCATTCTTCAAAGAAATAGAACAATTATTGATGAAATTCATATGGAATCACCATAAACCCCGAATAGCCAAAGCTCTCCTGAAAAAAAAAAAAGAAGGGAATGGAGGCATCACACTCCCAGACTTCAAACTATACTACAAAGCCATAATCATCAAAACTGCATGGTATTGGAACAAGAACAGACATACAGACCAATGGAATCGAATAGAAAATCCAGAAATAAACCCACAGATCTTTGGTCAACTAATCTTTGACAAAGGAGCAAAGACTATGCATTGGCGCAAAGAAAGTTTGTTCAATAAATGGTGCTGGGAAAACTGGGTCGCTACATGCAAAAAATGAAGCTTGACCACTACCTCACACCATAGACAAAAATCAACTCAAAATGGATTAAAGAACTAGACATAAGACCTGAAACCATAAAATACATAGAAGGAAATATAGGCGAAACACTACGTGATTTGCACATCAAAGACATCTTTACAGACACATCACCCAAAGCAGTGATAGTGAAGGCAAAGATAAACAGCTGGGACTACATCAAATTAAAGAGCTTCTGCACAGCAAAAGAGACAATAACAAAAACAAAGAGAAACCCCACCAACTGGGAGAACATTTTTGCGCACAACACTAATGATAAAGTACTGATCACAAAAATCTGCAAAGAGCTGATGAGACTCAACAACAACAAAGAAAATAATCCAGTCAAAAAATGGGCAGAAGAGCTAAAAAGAAACTTCTCTGAAGAGGAAATGCGAATGGCCAACAGGCATATGAAAAAATGTTCAACATCACTTGTAATCTGGGAAATGCAAATCAAAACTACCATGAGATACCATCTTACACCAGTGAGAATGGCACATATTAAAAAAACTAGCAACAACAAATGTTGGCGAGGGTGTGGAGAAAAAGGAACTCTTCTGCACTGTTGGTGGGAGTGCAGACTGGTGCAACCACTATGGAGAGCTGTGTGGCGATTTCTGGACCTACTAAACATAGAGCTTCCATAGGATCCAGCAATTCCACTCCTAGGTATTTACCCAAAGGACACAGAAACATCCATTCCAAAGAACACCTGCACCCCTGTGTTTATAGCAGCGCTATTTACAATAGCTAAGCTTTGGAAACAGCCCAGATGCCCAAAAATAGATGACTGGATCAAGAAGATGTGGTACATATATACCATGGAATATTACTCAACATTCAAAAAAGATAAACACATGCAATTTGCAGCAACATGGATGGCGCTGGAAGGGATCATGCTCAGTGAAATAAGCCAAAAAGAAAAAGAAAAATACCGGATGGTCTCACTCATAGCAGGAATCTAGAAAACTTAAATGAGGGACCAGGAAAATGAATAACTATAACAAAGTGAAAATCAAAATCAACAAAAAACTATGAACCAGAGACACTTTTTGGGGGGTGGGGTGCGGGACGGGAGGGATTGGGGTCAGAATGGGGGAGTTGCAATTGTATGGGGAATATAAAAATAAAATTTATTATTAAAAAAAATAAATAAAATAAAAAAATCCGCAGACAACTGCAAACTTACTTCAGCAAACAACACCAAGTAACAATTACAAATATTAAAAGATTTTGGTGTCCAGTGTAGCAACCTTCTTGTGCTAAACAAAGATATATATTTTTCTTTATTATTACTGATGTAATGTAAAAGTTCCTCTAAAAATCAATATGTGTTACAAAAAAGAATACAAGGATAAATGGCATGCATATCTTTAGTGTAATATTCTTTGCTTTCCTTAACTTGAAGCATAAAAGCCTTTTAGTAACTGATGTTAAATTCTTAAAATAGACTACATTATCTTCAACCATATTATCTATTCCCATATGTCATAAAATGAAGATGTTTCCACCAGAATACCAGGAAATACACAAAAAGAATGCGCAAGTGGTATTGTTACCAGAGTCTAAAAAACTGTCATTGGATCAGAACCTCTCCCAGGTTCCAGTTACCTGCTACCACAAATGCAAACATAAAGGGCATTGGTGGCAGCAAAAAATCTCAGTTTATTCTAATCAACAGGGTGAAGTGAGAGGGAGAACTGGTAGGTAGAAGGACCAGGAGAAGGTCCAGTTATTGGTTGATGGTAGGAGGTGGAGCTGTAGCTTCAGGAGCCAGTGGGTTCTGGCAGAGGCTGCAGCAGCTCAGTTGGAGAGGTGAGGGTGGCACGTAACTAGGGTGGGGTGGTGTATGAGTACTTGTCTTTAGAAAGGGTGGCTGCCTTACACGGCTCTCCCATTATAATGAGAGAGGGAGTTGGGAGAGAGAGTGAGTAAGCCCACATTTGTCACTCCGTTTTAAAGGCACTGTAAATATTAGCTCAGCTCTACCTCCTTCCCCGGGTAGAGCTCACTCAGAACATCAAGTGCAGAGTTTAGACCAGGGTACTATGCAGTCAGCGTCCCCTCCTGCTTAGGTAGCATCTGGACATCAAGGGATGGAACTTGGCCTCTTGTATGCACAGAACCATTCCAACAGTTTCCCTATTGGGATGCAGCTTCACAAAATTATTCCAGTCTCAAAATGATGACAAGGTATCTTCAGAATTTGGAAAGAAGAGGGGAAAAAGTTTGCTTCAGGGCTGAATTTATCTGCACATCACAGGAAGAAAAGAATCAGAGAGAGAGAGAGAGGGAGAGAGAGAGAGAGAGATGTTGGTGCAAAGCCACAGTCTTGGAACTCACACACATTCTGAACTTGATGGAGTGACCATATCTGCAAGCTCTGATGAGTTCAGAGTCAGAGTGGCAGTGGGGCCCAGCACTTGCTTCAGATACCCTCTAACTGTGGTGGGCGATGTGGGGAACCTGATTCCAGAGAAGCACTCAGCCAGCAGGTACATGTATTATTTCTGGATCAGATCAGAACACCAGTGAGTCTGTCAGAACACCAGTGAGTACTCAGAGAGCCCACTGTTGCCCTGAGTCCTGGGCAAAAGCCTGCTTCCCAATCCTGCACGCAGCACGCGCATTAGAGACTCCATCTGCCTGAGCACCACCAGCCTCCCAGATTCCGACACAAGCTCTTTCTTCTGCATGTGCCCTTACCCAGGTCTATAGCATCCTCAGCATACATAACTGAGTAAAGTAAAAGACTTCCCTTTATACCTCCAGGTAAGATTTAGAGGACAAAGATAACCAAAGGCATCAACTTATCAGATTGACACTCCCTGCTGTGCCTTTCTCCTGCACACAGAACCAGAATATGACTCTTCCTCATGAGCAATCACATTTGGCAAGTCCAATGATGGTAGGTTTCTCTCTAAATGTAGGAATCAAAGTCTCCAAATTCTGGTGCCATTTTCTCTAGTTTTTTTTTTTTTTTTTTGGGCGTCTTCAACATCTGAATAAAGTGTTAAGAGGGCTTAATCAAGTGGAAGGTTATATTGTGACTTATTTCTCAGGGTCTTTGGTGCTGAGCATTGTCACACTTAGCGGTGAATTCAGAGCAATGTGGTAACCGTGGAGGCAAGATTCAAACAGAGCACTTAGAGTATTAATTACACTATTGTGAGGGGTAACAGAATAGAAAAGGCTAAGGCAGAGCACAGAACGTGGAAATAAAGGACAGAGAAGCATTTTGCTTTCTACCATTGACCTGCCGCTTTTTATCATTTGCACTTCACATTTGTGTGTCATTTATATCACCAAATACTGACATTTCAATTATTAATGGTTTGATTTATGCGATATCAGCATAATTATGAAGTGAGGTGGAACATTAAATTTGCTGTTTTCATCGATTTACGTTATTGGGTATATAGAGGACACTGCAATTGATTGCAAGGATGCTCAGATGATTAAGAGTAAACTCTTTTTCCTTCCACAGCCTGAAACAAAGTGAAAGGAAATAAACATTTGCCCTGCAGCATGATCAGCAGGATAACAGATGTGTGGAAAGGGCACAGAGAAGCTGTTCTTTTGGGGCCGGCAGCAGCCTTCTTCAGAAAGGTAAATGTTTGTTAAAAAAACAAAATTCAGCTGAATAAAGTTCAAGGAGATTGTTGGTTTTAGTCAACAATTCATGAATTGAACAGCATCCAATCTAGTAAGTAAGATGGAGCTCTGAAGAGCTGTCCAAGGTGAGAGAATTTTACAGAATAAGGTGAAAAGGAGCAAGGACATTTGCTGATTGGAGAAAGCAGGGTTATTTTTCCTATATAAAGCAAATGGACGTGTTGGTGCTTGGTTAGGTAACTGGTGCTAAGCAATCAAATGCTGATTGGCTGACCTGCGCTGTCTTTTTGGAGAGTGGAACATGAAAACTTAAGTTTTGGTTTGGTGATATCCAGCTTAGCATGAGCAACTTCATCTTGGACCTATGCTGGTTACTCTAATATTTTGAACAATCGTGAGTAGGTTCTAGCAAATGGAGAACGGGGAAATGAAATAGTGTGAAAGAAGAAGACAAATGTTTTAATGCTGCCGTTGCCTGGAATATAGGAGAACAGCATGAGATCTGTCAGAAAAGACATGTAGAAGCATGCTCTGGGTACCTCTGTGCTTACTGTCTATCCTTGTGGACACTGGGGGTGCTAGTGATAGAAGTGAGATGATGAAATTAGTATTTGATAGAGAAAACTGTAAAAAGGGATAGTTTCATTATAAATGGTATTAATTATGTGACTTTTGTGGACCTTTACTTTTTCTTCGAAATTTTTAATGTCAGCTGTGAATATTCAAATGTAGATAATTCCTCCCTCACTTCATTATCTGGCTATGCTGCCATTTGTCTAGAGATGTAGAGATATGGAAACTAATATAAAGAGGCCTTCCTGTGTTCATAGCAAATTATCCACAGTTACTAATATATTAAATCAAATAAATGTACATTAACAGATGACTGGGAAAAGAAATTATAGTATACTGAATTGTGTGATCCTGTACTTCTAAGTCCTACATAGCACGGTAAGCCCATGTTGCCTTAATAATAAGTAAAAAAATAGATATTGTGGCATATATACTAAGTAGAATGCTACTTGGCTATTAAAAAAGGTAAAATGGTGCCTTTGGGGGCAAAATGGATGAATCTTGAGATGTAATGAAAGACAGTTACCAAATGGTTTCACTCAAGAAAACAACTGGCAAAATACATCAAAAACATATCTTAACCCTGTGAAAAATGTTGTGGTTACCAGAGTGGAGTGGGGGAGCAAAGAGGAATATAGGGGTAATGCTATAAGGTAATGGCACTTCGCTTTAATGGAGGGTAAGTAAAGCATATGCACATGTTGAGGTGACATTACACCCCCAAAGTTATATGGTTATATAAATGAATGGCAGATCAACAAAATTTGATAAAAAACAAAAAATTATTTCTGTGAAATGAGAAAAGAAGCGATTCCCTGTGGTCTGATTCCATTTTGGGATGTCAACTTACATTTATCCTGTCATATTCTGTTTTCCTTTTCCTTGTCATATGTCTTTACTGTGGCTGTCAAACCAGGCATAGATACACCAGAAAGGAGGCTGCTAGTCTGTCTACCTTGTGTTTTCTAAAAGACTAAATCTTTAAAAGAGTTTGGAGGGTCATGGAATAATTAAAAGAAAGAGGATCATGGCTATAGACAGAATGTCTTGATCACAGTATATTGGAGCATTGTTTCCCTGCCAAACTAAAATCATTTCTATGTACTTTGGAAGTTCAAGGAAGGACCAGATGAAGTCTTCGGGCCCTGAGTTTAGTATCAAACTACTTCTGGTATCTAATGTCACTGCTGGCACATCTATGAGATTTGAAGGTAGAATGGCTTGTGGGTGTCTTGGCACATCTATGAGATTTGAAGGTAGAATGGCTTGTGGGTGTCTTGGCAGGATGGATGGTAGACAGCTTCAACAAAGTTTTCTTTTTTTTTTTTTTTTAAATAGAGGCATGTTTTATTTATTTATTTTGTTTGTTTGTTTGTTTTGTTTATACATGCACTGGGTACAGTCAGAAGCGCGGGAGGGTGAGAGAATTCACCAGAGCCAGAGCGGGGAGCAGAGCAGGCAGAAGGACCGAAGTACACTGCTGAGGGGAGCAGCGGGCGGCAGGAGAGGTCTGCGCGCCATGTGGGATCCTCCGCCGGTGGCCGGGGAGCAGCCGGGGATCGAACCGGCGCCGCAGAGGCCGCGGGCAGCTTCGCAACCCAGCGCTCAACCGCTGCGCCACCGGGGAGGCCCATTCAACAAAGTTTTCTATGACCTCTAAGCATGTTTCAGTAGCATCAGAACCATTAGATCTTGCTTGATCCGTCAGGAGGAACAATGGGTAGCTCAGCAGAACTCTGTGATGACTGACTTCCAAAGACCAGATATCCAGCTGATGTCTAATGACTTGAGACTAATCTATGTAAAGGGCACTATAAGAATTCTGCTTGTTGTGGTCTTACTGTTCCAGAAGGGATATTTATTTTCCCTTTGGTGAATTTCGAAAGATTGGAAGGGTGCACCTCCTGGAGAGACATACGTATGAGGAAGTGAAGCATCAAAGTTGTAGAGATGCTCCTCTCCCCAAAACTTTGCATGTCTTTAATCAGTGTATTTATAATGAAATTGTCCACTTTGGACTTAATGTATGTTTCTGATTCATTACCTTAGAGAGTAACCAACTTCCAGGTAGGTGACTAAATTTTTAGGTTCCTGTTGCTGAAACAAGTAAGTCATGTAACTTCTTTATAAGGAATTTTAAAAGTGAGATTGCTTATATAGTAATCCCCAATAAAAAAATGGGATCAGTATCAATTACTTTTTATTTCAGTGTTAAGGGGAAAGAACCCAAGTATATAGTGTTTTACATGTACTCACTTGTCATTCTCATAGCTATCATGGCAAAAATTGTCCTCTAAAGGTAAGTAATTTTCTAAGGTAATGCAACTAGTAGGATGCCAAGTTAATATTTAGAGTGCAGATTTCTCTCTTCTGTCTCTTTCTCCTCCTCTGTCTTTCTCTTTTGCCTTTCTTTTCACTAATGTTTATGCCTTATTTCCATACTAGTAATATTTATTTTGACAAATATACATAATTGAGAGTCAAGTTAGCATCTTTTGTTTCTGAAGTAGTAATTTCTTGTAATTATACCAAGAGTATCACTCTTTTACAAAACAATTCAGAGCGCTTTTTAACATTTGTCTTCAGTATCAGTTTATGAGCCATGTGGGAAAGAGTTTTTTTTTTTTTTTTTTTTTTTTTTACATCATACTGGTCTAAAATTTGACACTATATTGGTCACTAACAATTATTTTGAGATTTGGTACTTTATCAGCAGTGGATAATTTAAAAAAATTGTTAATGTATAGAAGATATGACATCTCTGCTGACTTTAGAAAAAATGTGTTGCCAGCTCTTGACGCATCTGGGAAAAAAAAAAGGTTTATAGAGTGAGATCATAGCATTTTAGAAGTGAAACAGATCTTCGTCCAGCTTCATTATTCAGTACAAAGTTACTTTTAAGTAGTTTAATTGTGGTTTAAAGATAATTGTGGCTTAAAGATTATCACATTAGAAACACAAATTTATTCAAGAAAATGTTCACCAAAAAGATTCATTTTCCATCTTTACACATTCTTAAGACATTTAATTTCAAGAAGGAGATTTAATGTCTGCCACTAGAGCTAATGGAACAGTGAAGACAGATTTCTGCTTAATCCCCCTGAACCAAGGAAAGCTAATTTTTAAGGCTTCATGTAACAATGAAGATTAAGAATTTCATGAAATCCAGGTGGATAAACAATATCTATATTATGTTGTGTCTTTCAGAATTTAAAACTTTTCTTAAGTGTGTTTTAATTTCACTTTAAACTATAATTGAGAACTTAAATACCCTGAATTTTAATCATTATTCTTTATTATTTTTGTGATGTTGAAATGTTGCACGTATTATGCATCACTATAATCTGTTAGTGATTCTCTGTTAAATATCTGTTTGTATTATCTAATAGCTCTATAACAAAAATTTCTAAAATTTTGAGTTGTTCATATAGAATTTCAATTTGTTTATGATTATGGACTTCTACCTGAATTTTTATTAGGAAAAAAACCTTACTACCCTATAGTTATCCTATTGTATTAGTGGGAAAGCAAGTAGCATTGTATTTTTAGATAAGCCAACTGTAAGTAATAATTCTTTAATATTTGTTATAGTTTTTTACATCTGTATTATTCTGCCTAACAATAACTACTCAAGAGTACATATGGCCTAAAATCAACATTTTAAAAAAGGTGCTTCCAAAGGTCTTTTAAAAATTCTATTTCTGGAGTATATAATCACTAAAACTAAAGATTTCTTTTGCCAAGTAAAATATATGTTGTTGTTGGAGTAATGGTATTGATTTGCTGGGTAGAACACGTTTTCAAATAAAAGTGCTTGTGTTCTCTAAAGCAATCAAAAATTTATAAGAATTGTTAGTAGGCAAACTCAGGGGTATCCTGGAACCCCAAAACTAGCATGCTCTAAATAGGTTCTGCTATCTGCCACATAAAGACAAACTATTCTCTTAGTGTGGAAGAACTTTAATAGGATAGCGTGCATAGAGAGAGAAGAGAGGGTAATAGTTTTCATATAAAACACCCAGCTACCCATCCCCTGTGGGTAAATATTCAGCCAAACAGGGTTGGCCTAAAGCGGGGTTGCTGAGGCCCAAACACTTGCCACAAGCCTAAGACACCTTCTGGTGAGGGCCCATAGGAAACGGGCAGAAGGGGCCAGGCAAGTCTGGGAGGAAAGGAACAAAATCAGAGTGCAAATCAAAATAACGGCTACCATCGTCAGCCTCCCCATGGGCCTGTCACCTCTGTCTCTTCCAAGTGTCTCTACATGTCATGACACTACTTGTCTCCTTCCATGTCCCCCAAGTCTCCAGTGCAAGTCCAAAGCTGAGAAGCAGGCACTGTCTCCTTCACATGTCTCCTTTCTCTCCAAAACTCTTCTCCCAGGCGTTTCTAGCTTCTCCTTGCTTCAAATCTACCCTTCATTAGGTGGAACAGGGAAAATGGAACATTCCCTTTTTCTGGAGATTACACTGTTAGATAATGCCAGTATAGTTCCCATAAAAATAGAGATTAAATCAAATGTTTGAGCCGTGAAAATTTTATTAAAACTTGAGATAAAATATTTCTAAATATATTTATATACATATACTATTTCCTCAAACTCAATATATATACTTTAAAAATTAATTTTAAGAAATCATCTTATTAAATGGTTTAGTTTACCTAATGAGAGAAATGTTTTTCAATTTAGCCCTTTAAATAGCCCTTGAAATGGCATATGGGTTTTTAACTTTTAATATCCTTACCACCAAAACTTAGAATCTTTCTGAAGCAATGCTATTTTAAAAGTATATTGATTGTAATGTTATTTAAGTAGATTATGGCTTTCTGAAGTTAATTTTTTTTCTTAATTGTGCTAGTGTCCCTTGTATTTAGCACAGTTCTCAGGATTTGGACTATTTATTCAGTCTGTTGCATAATAGATGAATATTAAGCTTTTCTTTGTGAAACAATTTTAGGATCTCTACATCTTTTGCATTTCTTTTGTTTCAGTGGAAATATCTTTTGAGATTCCTAATGTGATCATCCAATATTTTAGAAAATACATTAACAAAAGATAAATCAACATGTTATTTACTGACTACCCATATGAAAATAAAATAGAAGTTAAATATCTAATGGGCCTCCCTGGTGGCGCAGTGGGTTGAGTGCAGCGCTGTGAAGCTGTCTGCAGCCTCTGCAGTGCCGGCTCAATTCCCGGTCTGCCAGCGAGATACCCACATGGTGGGGCAGACCTCTCCTGTCTCACCCGCTGCTCCCCTCAGCAGTGTGTTTCAGTCATTCCGCCTGTTTTGCTCCCCACTCTCTCTGGTGAATCCTCTCACCCTCCCATGCCTCTGACCTATACCCCCCAATTCTTGTATAAAAATAAATTTTTAAAAAAGATTTTATTTTTATTTATTTATACAAGCACTGGGTACAGTCAGAAGTGCGGGAGGGTGAGAGAATTCACCAGAGTCAGAGTGGAGAGCAGAGCAGGCAGACTGACGAAGTACACTGCTGAGAGGAGCAGCGGGCGGCAGGAGAGGTCTGCGCACCAAATGGGACCCTCACCCAGTGGCCGGGGATCCAACCAGCACTTCAGAGGCTGCGGGCAGCTTCGCAACCCAGCGCTCAACCGCTGTGCCACCAGGGAGGCCCTAAAAATAATTTTTTTTAAAAAAGAAGTTAAATATCTAAGATTTTGTCTACTTGGGAAGATACTGAATATTGGCAATGCTTAGTAAAGATAAATTGAAGAAATTTTGAAAACATTGATGTTGAGGCATGGCAATGAAACCCATTTTATGTCTTTTTTTCTACTTTATATTTTAACCAAGGGTCTAAACTCAGGATTTAGAATAAATAAGAGTCACTACACCATAAGAAACCCTTGAAGAATAAGGTTGAAGACAGGTAGATCAACTGAGACTATTGCTATAATTTAGCTTTGATCTGTATGTTGGGAATGAAAATAGAGAGAGATGTAAAAGAAGATATTTAACAGGAAATACTGATATGAAGAGATAAATGTATAAAATATACTGAGTATGACTGACCAAATGGTGACAATAATTATAACAAAATATGACATAAAGGAACGTTTGATGATGTTAGACTCAGAAAATTTTAAATGACAGTAAAAAATCAAAACACTCCCATAGAATAAAAACATTCATTTAGAAATATACTTTAAATATCCAGCAGGGTCCTCCCTGGTGGTACAGTGGATTGAGCACAGTGCCGTAAAGCTGTCCACAGCCTCTGCAGAGCGAGTTTGATTCCTGGCCGGCCAGGGTGATACCCACATGGCGCAGCAGACCTCTCCTGTCTCGCCCGCTGCTCCCCTCAGCAGTGTCTTTTGTCTGTCTGCATGTTCTGCTCCCCACTCTGTCTCTGGTGAATCCTCTCTCCCTCCCATGCCTCTGGCCTGTACCCCAGTTCTTGTATAAATAAAATTAAATCTTAAAAAAATAAATAAAAATAAGTAAAAATTCCAGCAGGTCATTTAGAAATGTGAGTGACAATGCAGAGCTAAATTTATATTTTTCTCTGGCCTGTACCCCAGTTCTTGTACAAATAAAAATAAATCTTAAAAAAAATAAAAATAAGTAAAAAATCCAGCAGGTCATTTAGAAATGTGAGTGACAATGCAGAGTTAAATTTATATTTTTGAGCATAATCAGCAATAAAGGAGAAGTTGAAGTTGTGTAAATGGACCAAATTGTGGGGTAGATACAGTAACACAGAGTCACACTGACCCTAGTATGTTGAAAATGAAACTAGGAGAAGAAGCTAAGAATAATTAAGGAAAACTCAAAGAAGAAAACCAGACTACAGAAGGAGATGCAGAGTGTAGGAAGTCTCAAGGACAGAGAAAAAGCTGTGGAATATGGAAACCTCTTCTTGTGAGCTCAGAGGAGCAGATTAGGCTTTCAGGAATTTTATGTCAGGTTTTAAATAGAGCTATTGAAAAATTTAAGTTACATAAACTTCCAACAAAATAAAATATATTAAAATAAAGAATTAATAGGTATCCATGGGGAATTGATTCAGGGACAATTAATGGAATAGTATGTGTATATAACCTATACACATCCTCCTTATATAAAAATCATCTCTAATTACTTATAATACTTAATACAATGTAAATGCTGTGTAACAATGACAAAAGGAAAAATATCTGCACATGTTCAGAATAGATGAAATCACTAGACCTGATCACATAGTCCATATTTTCAATATGAGGGTGCTTGGACCCTTGCATGCTGAACTTGCAGATGTAGAGGAATGATCGCATTATTTCATCAAAAGATTGTTACATTTAAAAGCATAGCATAGTGTGGTCCTTTCAGAAGCAATGGAATCTTGGAAAAAAAGATTAAAAACAAAAAAGAGCATTGTATTTAATGAGTATTAGTAAATGTGTCATGCAGAAAACTGACTCAGTTAAATAATTTTCAGTGCAACTGTCTGCGTATTTTATTTCTTTTCTATTTTGTTGAAAAATATTTAATTGCTTGCTCTGTATTAAGCATATGCTAAATCATGGATACACTTTTTAGAGGTAAAGATAGGGTTTGTTTTGTGGAGTTTATAACATGATGTGTTATGCAGATTATGAGGAACAAATACATAAACAAAGATATAACTACAATATTGTATAAACAGACTAGACTTAGGGAACAATAGAAATGAGGTGGAGTTATCCACTTGAGCAGGGCATCCAGGAAGTTCTCTGTGCTATTTCAGCTGAGGCAGAGACTGGGGAGATTGGGTCTGGCAAAGGAAAAGTCTGTGTAAATATTTGGAGGATTTAATTTTTTTTTAAAAAAAATTACTCCCTTGCAATAAAAAAGTAATTACTTTCTATTGCTTTATTAATTATAAAAGAAACTGCATTTTAAATATTACTTGGTAGTTACTTTTCTCTAAAAATCTCAAAGTTAATCATGTGGAAGTTAATTTCCCAAGTTTCCTTTTAAATAGAGTGTGGAATTCTCTATGTGTTTACATTCGACCTTCATTAAAGTTAAGAATTTCTTCATTTAGGTTTTGGCATTGACGCTAATAGGTTACGTTAGCTTGTTTCACAATACTTTACATGAAAGGATGATAATTCATTTTCTTTCTTCACCTATGTGTTCCTAAATCTCTAAAACATACTTAGGATTAGATAGGGAGGAATTCATATTCTCATCTTATTACTTTTTCTTCATTCCTTGGAACTTCGGAGCTAATATATAACTTGTTATTTTAGTTTCGTGAATAAGTTTAACATTACTGTGGAAATCTACCTTGTGAGAAAAGATTAATTGTATTTTCTCATCTTTTACTCTATTTGCTGCATGATTGTTTTTTAACAAAAGGTTAAGTCAGGTATAATAAGTTTCTCGAGTGATAAAGATTAGAGCTAATATTTGTGAATATTCTGAAGTGTTGACTGAAATATCCCCCCAAACATCACTTCCTTCCTTCTCTGCCTGACCTCATTCCCCCACATTTAAACTTCTTTCATTTTCTTTTCTTGGGCTTTGAGATCTTTCTCTCCAGAAATTAGTCATTGGATGTTATCATTGGAGAAATAAGAAAAAAAAAGGGGGGGGCAGTAAATCCTTGGTTTAAAACTCAAAGGCTTTCCTTCCTGTGCAAGAAGGAAGTATTTAAGGAGAATACTTGTTATCTAGTTCTGACTTCTCACTAATCCTGCCAAGAGTTCTTTTGAACTGAAGAGGGCAGTAGAAGAGGGCAGGAAGCAAGATAATTAAACTTGCTTAGATTGGGACCTATGTTCTGCTTGACTCTTCTATCCAGAGTTATTGCAACATGGATGGGGAGGGGGAGATATTGGTAACAATCCATGAGATAGTTTGCATATCCAAAAGTAGAAGGGTCTAGTTCTGGGATATCAGCTATCTCTCCTTCTAGAGATATTTCCCATATTGACAAAGATATAAGTCCTTAGGGCTTTGTATGGATAAATATTTAAGGTTTTTGTAACTCCAGAAAGCCTTGGGAAATAGCTAAATTTTTCTACTCTTTAAATAATAAAGGTACAGGATTGATTGAAAGAAGGGACTCGTGGTCTAAAGTGATTACTCATTTTAGGTTGTTGCTACTGTAGACCAAGAATGATGACTGATTCTTAAGGAATGGCAGTGGGAGTAATATAGGAACAAGCCATCTAAGAGATGACAACCTTGTATGGAGAAATGTCACAGAGCAGACATTCCCTCCTGACCACCCTCTTGATAGAGACTCATGAATGTTAGGTACCAGGTTGAAGAGAAAATAGAGGAGGGAAATTTTGAATGAATTACATTTAAATGAAATGATGAAAGATAGCAGGAATACTCTCACCGCCCCCAACCCCACACCTCTGGCCTATATGCCTATTCTTGTATGCACAAATAAATAAATACTTAAAAAAAAGAAAGATAGCAGAAATGACTAAGATTAATCAAAGTTTAACATTCATTATTGCAGCATATATTCAGCAAACAGTTCCTATGTAGTTGCCAATATTCTTAGTACTTGAAATATCCTGGGGACAGAGATCCCTGCTCCAGTGGAGGTTGCATTGGAGCAGAGTGACTCAAAGCAATTAAGGGTAGGAAGTAGCCCTAATTAAGATGGCCATTTTTCATTTTTGCACAATGTATGCATTTTCATCTTGGTTGTAGTCCCTATACAATTCCCATCACCCTTGTTTTGATGATGTAAAAAATATATAAAATTAAAAAATTAAAGAAAAGAAGTAGATGGAACAAATAATAAGGAATCCTTGCTAGTGACATGTATGTGCAATCATCTGCAGATTAAATCTTTGTGATTAAAAAAATAATAAAATAGCAAAAAAAAAAAAAGATGGTCAGTAAGCCTCATTAAAAAATTGTTTATTGAGATAATGTTGGTTTACAGCACTGTGTATATTTTAGGGGTATAGTTTCACACCTCTGTAAACGTATCTACAAATGTACAACACCCACCACCGAAGGCCCAATAATCCCCCACTGTAGTTCCCTGAAAGCCCTGTTCGCCCTTTGTTTCCCTCCCTTTACCTGCCCTTTCTGAGAGTCTCAGATCTGAAGTCAGATTTTGAGGGTTTGATATGACTTGTTTTTGTCTGTCCTTTTGCTTCATTTCTTTACATTCTACTAACAGGTATTTGTCTTTCTCTTTCTGACTTTATCTCCTCTAGTTCCAACCATGTTGTCACAAATGACAAGATTTCATCTTTTTAAATGTCTAAATAGTATTCCATTGTGTGTGTGTGTGTAAACGTGTGTGTGTGCCACATCTTCTTTATTCACTCATCTGTCATATCTGTCACTGGGCGGTTGGGTTGTTCCCAGGGGTAAGCTGCTGTAATTAGTGCTGCATTTGAGCATAGTCCAAAAGCATTATCCTTTTGAACTTAGTGTTTTTGTATTCAGACAGATACCTAGGAGAGGGTTTGCTGGGTTGTATGTTAGAATTATTTTTAAATGTTTTGAGAAACATGAGAAATATCATTTTATGTTCCATAGAGACTAGGCTAGCCTGCCTTCAAATCACCAGCACGGGAGGGTTCTTTTTTCTACAAATTCTCACCAATACTTGTTATTTCTGGTCCTTTTTGATTTGGACCACTCTCACAAATGTGTGCTGGTATCTTACTTTTGTTTTGATTTGCATTTCTTTGAGGATAAGTGATGATGAACACTTTTTCCATCTGTAACCTATCTCATTTTCCATCTCTTGGCATCTGTATATCTTCCTTGAAGTTATCTATTTAGCTCTTTTGCCCATTTTTGATATTTTTTTGTTTTCTTTTTGTTGAATTATATGAGTTCTTTGTGTTTTTTTAAAATTAGCTTATTTTTAAATAAAGTACCTTTTTCGTATATTGTTAATTTTTGGACAGTCTATGATTTCTACCTTAAGGTGTGGTGGCCGTAGTTCTCCCATCACCAAAGCACCCATAATCTATCACCATGTTCCCTTGTGCTCCTCTCCTTGCTGTTTTCACCTTCCAACTTCCCATGCTAGATGCCTCAGATCTATGGTCAATTTTCAAGGTTTGTCTTTGACCATTTGTTTTGTTTCTCTATATTCCATATGTAAGTGAAACTATCTGATACCAATTTTCTCCTTCTGATTGGCATAATCCATTGCAGTACTATCTATGCTGCTACAAATGGCATGGGTTTATCTTTCTTTATATCATTGAGTAGTAGTCACATCTTCTTGACCCATTCATCAATTTGGGAACGTTTAGGTTGTTTCCATATCTTGGCTATTGTAAATAGTGCTGCAGTAAACATAGCAGGGCACATTTCCTTTCAAATTAGTGTTTTTTGTGTTCTTTGGGTAGATTCCTAGGAATGGAATAGCTCGGTTGTGTGGCAGATCCATTTTTAGTGTTTTGAGCAACTTCCACACAGCTTTCCGTAGTGGCTGGCCAGTCCATATTCCCACCAACAGAGTCAGTGGAATCCTTTATTTCCACATCCTCACTGGCACTTGTTGTTTCTAGGGTTTTTTTGTTTGTTTGTTTGTTTGTTTGTTTTAATATGGGCCATTCTCTCTGGTGTGAGGTGGTCTTTTTTGTGGTTTTTATTTACATTTCCCTGATAATGATGTTGAACATTTTTTTCATATGCCTGTGGGACATTTGCATTTCTTCTTTGGAGAAATGTCTAGCTCTTCTGCCCATTTTTTGATTGGGATATTTGGTTTGATTTTGTTGAGTTGTATGAGCTCTTTGTACATTGTTTATATCAGTCCCTTATCAGATGTATCATGTGCAAATATTTTCTCCTATTCAGTAGGGTTTCTCTTCATTTTGGTTACTGTGTCTTTTGCTGTGTAAAAGCTTTTTAATTTGATGTAGTCCCATTTGTTTATTTTTGCTTTTGTTTCCCTTGCTGTGGAATGAAGTTTCCAAAGCCCTGAAGCCAATGTCAAAGAATGTGTTTACCTGTTTTCTTATATGTATTTTATGGTTTCAGGTCTTACTTCCAAACCTTTAATCCATTTTGAATTAGTTTTTGTCAAGTGAGATGTGGTCTAGTTTCATTTTTTTGTGTGTAGCAAATTTTTTCCTAAATACCATTTTTTGAATAGACTTTCCCTTCTCCATGCTATGTTCTTGCTTCATTTCTAGTAAATTAACTGTCCATATAATTGTGTAAGTATGGGTTTAATTCTGGGCTCTCAATTCTATTCTGTTGATCATTGTGTCTATTTTTATTCCAATAGCATAGTATTTTGATTGCTATTGCTTTGTAGTATAATTCGAATTCTGGGATTACTTCCATTCTCCTTTTTTTTTTTTTTTTTTTGGTCAGAATTGCTTTGGCTCTTTGGGGTCTTTGTGGATCCATATAAATTTCATTCAAAATTGCTCCATTTCCTTTAAGAAAGCTGTTGGAATTTAGAAAGGGATTGCATTATATATTGCTTTCAATAAGATGACCATTTTCAGTGCTAACTATTCTAATTCATGGAATTTCTTTTCATTTCCTGTGTCTTATTTTATTTCTTTAACAATGTCTTACAGCTTTCAATGGATAGGTCTTTCTCCTCCTTTGCTAATCCCCTGACAAAGGAAAAAGCCAGCAAACTTGAACTATGGGTCAGTAGAAATTATCCAATGTTAATAAAGCAAAAATAAAAATTAAGTAATTTGAACAGACTTAAGGATATGGACCATATCAAAACCTCTAACAGAGCTGTAGTTGTAGTTTAGAAGAGAGGAAAGTGGGCCAGAAAAAGTATTTGAAAAAAATGGTGGACAATTTCTCCAGTTGGTAGAAGCTAAGCAAACACAGATCAAGATAAATATAAATCAAACTCTATCTGGTCACATCCTTGACAAACTTGTGACAATCAAATGCAAAGAGAATATTTTGAAAGGAGCAAGAGAAATATGACTCATTACCTACCGGGGAGAATGATTCATAAAACCCCAAACTTCTATTCAGAAACCATAGACACCACAGGATGATGAAACAATATCCTTAAAGTGGTAACATAAAGTACTGGAGCTACATTAGATCGCTAAGGAATTAGACTGAGCAGAGGAACCAAGGAATTAGGTGAAGTGGCAAGACATACAGAAGGAAAACCAAGCCTGGGAGGTATCCTGGAAAATGTATCAAGGAGGAGGAAATGATTAAAGTGTTAAATGCTGCTATTATGTTAAAGGCAGAAAAGTAGCCATGGAAGATTGAGCAACAAGGAAGTTAGTAATAACCCTGACAAGAACAGTTTTTGTAGAATGGTGGATTTCAAGCTTAATTGGAGTGAGATTGAGAGAGAATCAGAGGAAAGTAAGTAGAAATGAGTCAATGCAATTCTCCCAAAGGCTTTTGCTGCACAGGGTGGAAATAGAGTAGTGGCTTAAGTGGAAAGTGGAACAGAGGTTTTATTTTGTCTTGTAAATATATCAATTAGCATAAAGCAATAAAGGGAAATCAAAAGTGATAATATAAGATAAAAAGGGAGGGTATCTGGTATTATCAGGTCTGTAGAAGAAAAAAACAAAAGTCAGCTGAATTGGAATAAAAGATCACACACTTTAATATGTGTCCTGAATTCTCGTATCTCTTCAAAGTTTCTTGCTCTCAGATTTTACTGTTTACAGTGTAGTCTTTTGTGAATGCAAATATTTGAAAAGTATGACTGCTAAAGCGATGTAAAATTCTATGATTTTTATAAAGTGTTAACTCTGATTTTTTACTTTGTATTTTACATCTATGGACATTCCCAAATTATGAAAGCTATATATTTGAAAAATTGGTTTTTAAGTTATTTTAGAACTCAGATTGTATTGCTCTAATAATATTGATGTTCTATGAGGTACTTTATTCTGACCAGCCCACAAAATCCTATCAAATGTCTGAATTTCAATACTAATTATCTGGGAAGTTTCAGGTAATCAGACTTTTATTTCTATGGAAAACATATTCTAATTTCCAGCCCAAGATTCTGGAACACAGCTCCCATTATGAAGTGGTCCTGAAGGTGGGAGTGAAAACACAGTCTCCTATCCCACTCACCACCCTCATCTTCCAACAGTGAGGGTAGGACATCAAGGTACTCATGGCACCAAGTGTTCAAGCAATGGGGTAATGGAGATCCAGGACATTTATTTCCTCACCAGTGAAAATTAAATGAAGACCCAAGAGTCACTACAGCTATAGTGATGAGAAGGAAGTTTCAGCAGCTAGATCGTGTTGGTGAGTTCTTGTCTACATGGCTGCATATTTAAAAGTCTGTGCTGGACAGGATCGTGTGTGTGTGTGTGTGTGTGTGTGTGTACACACTATTGTTCCTGTATATCCTGAAGTCCTCTTAACCTGTATACTCATCATCTAAAAAAAGTCAGTGAATTTTTGTTCAGATCTTTGACTTTATGCCTCTGAGATATTACCCATTAAGTAAACTGAAAGCAGATTTATTCCCAGGTACATTTTAAAGTATGTGTGGGAAAACCCCATTTTCTATGTATCTTGCACCTACAAGATTGTGCAGTGATAATGATGTATGTGTTTAAAGATGGTGTTCAGGGCAGGGAACAACCTGACGGGTATTCTGAATCATCCATAGTTAGATTATATCCATCATAGCTCTCCTTGTAAATCTTTGAACATTGTAAAACCATACAGTTCTTGGGTAAAAGAAATGTTAACAAGAACAGCTTCCAATTACGGGGTGAGGACTTATGGTCATTCGTTTAAGTGGAGAGATACTTTATTTAGATAAGTTGAAGTGATTTTGGTTTTTTCGTGTTTCTTCTTGATCTTTTGGTTCATCACTATGATTTCCTTCATTCACCATTTTTGCCTTAACTTGAAATGTAAGACTAATATTTTTAGTTACACTTTGGACCTTAAGAACTGAAGTTGTAAATGCTTATTTGTGAGGACATTGAATGATTTTAACTTGCTGGATGGAATATTTTTTTCATTCTCAAATGTACTAGGGAAACACTTAAGTTAAAAAGGTTTAGAGTCATTGTAATTACAATTCATTGAGAGTAAGAATTACAGCTAAGTAATTTTCTTGTTTCAAAAGAAATGGGTACACAGATATATATTCTGAATACTTACAGAGCCTTAATTGCCTGCCATGAAGTAGTATTTAAGAGCATGATTAAATGGAATAAGACACATCAATAGAAAGGAAACCTCTAAATAAGAGGGAATATATGTTAACACTGCCTCTGAGATTGAATTTAAGATTTAGAGAATCACCATTAAAAAAAAAAAAAAAGTTGCTTGTGGTTAGGCACATGTTGTTAGACAATAACTGAATTATACGTAAATGATATGTTCAATGCTGATTTACTGTCATTTTTCAAATAATAGTTGCTATTTCAAATCTTTTTAGTTTTCAGAAACTGCACAGATATTTTGAAGTACCAAGATCTCTTCTCTATAATCTTGTTCTTCTGAGATATCACTGGTGCTCAATCATGATCTGTGAGCTTTCTTAACCTCTTAAAAGTAAAATATCAATCACCAGACTGTATGTAATTATATGGTAGGGTTTCTTTCAACTTTGAAGGCTAATAGGTAGCCTCACATATTTAAATAACTGCTATCTCAGTTGATACAAACTGTCTATAAAAATTCCATTTTGATTTGTATGCCACCTGAACAGCTTTATCTTAGATTTATGTACTTAATTGGTATTGTTCAGTGGTACATGATATTTATGTGAACCTTTCTCTTACTGAAATATATCTGAGATAAATCATTCTAAGTTATATTTTAAAACTATATGCCAACTTCATAAACTAATCCATTCGAATCAATGTTTGCATACTAGATGAGCAAATTTAATACTTAAGGAAATTTAATACTGTATAAAATTTTGTTAGTCTTTTGTATACATGGTAACAGAGTAAATAATTTCCTGTTTTTTTCATATAGGAAATTTAAATGGAAACATAAATACTTTTCAATTAAAAAATTAAGGTATCTAGTGTTAAATTTATAAAAACTACATGATTTAATATTTCATTGTAATTATTTGAAGTCTTTAATTTCATTGAAGGGTTTTATCAATCTTGTGCATTAAAATAATCAAGATATATTTGAATAATAGGTTCATAGCTTATTGTTAAGATTTATATGATAAAATATACATTAAATATCAAACTGAATCATGATAGAATATAAATTGTTATAAATAATGGAAATACAAAGACTTACAAATAAGAAAATGATTTTTGAAATTTCTTATTGACAATTCACCTTAGTATCCCAGATTTAATTGAGGTAGGTGTTTCTGGGTTTGATTCCTTGTTCAGCAATATGTTTGTTATGTGACATTCAGGAAGTTTTGATGCTTCTGTGTAAAGCTGTTTCCTCATCTGTAAGATGAAATAATTATGAAGACCAGAATAATTATCTCTTAAAATACTCTATCTCTTAATATTTCATGGGCACTCAATAAATGCTACTGCACTGTTATTATTCTTCACAAAGAAAAAAAATCTTATTACTTTTCATTTTTACCTTGGTCATAGCTACCAAATGGTGACTCAGATATGGCACTAGATGATTGTGAATTATTTTCAAGCACCCAAACACTATATCCTCAAAATGTTACACCCTGTCACCACTAATCTAGTCACAAAATATTTCAGAAGATTCTAAAGACAATTTAGTTTTCTGAAAATTAACCACTTAAGGAAGGATACCATTTATTTTAATATATACATTTTGGTATGTTTAAAAACAATGGTGGGCCCCCTGGTGGCGCAGCAGTTGAGTGCTGGGTTGCAAGGCTGCCCGCAGCCTCTGCGGCGCCGGTTCGATCCCCAGCTGCTCCCCGGCCATCGGGCGAGGGTCCCACATGGCGCGCAGACCTCTCCTGCCGCCCACTGCTACCCTCAGCAGTGTACTTCGGTCCTTCTGCATGCTCTGCTCTCCGCTGTGGCTCTGGTGAATTCTCTCACCTTTCTGCGCTTCTGACTGTACCCAGTGCTTGTGTAGATAAATAAATAAATCTTTGAGGGAAAAAAAAAAGTATCTGCTTAAAAAAAAAACAAAAACCAATGGTGATGTTCTGTAATTATTTAGCTATTGTTTTTTTTTTTATTTAAATTTTATTTTTATATTCCCCATACAATTACAACCCCCTTATTTTGACCCCAAGCCCTCCTTTCCCCGCCCCTCACCCCCCATAGAGTGTCTCTGGTTCATAGTTGCTTGTTGATTTTGATACTTTCTTTCTTATAGTTATTCTTTTTCCTGGTCCCTTATTTAAGTTTTCTAGATTCCTGCTATGAGTGAGACCATCCAGTATTTTTCTTTTTTATTGGTTTTTATTTTCAATCTCTCCCTTAAATAGTAAAAGATAATATAAAATTGTATGTCATTAACTAAGTATTTTAAAATCTAAGTCACATTCTTTAATATAAGATCATTCTCAGATTACTTGTGTATATACGAGTGTGAATATCGCTTAGGTTTGAGAATTTTGACTGAAAAATTGTGGAGTGTGTGTAACTTATATTAGCAACTAATATGCCATAGTAAATAATCTTTGTAACAAATATTTGCTACAGTGTTATAAAAGTATATGACTTGAGGTGTCTGCATGACTACTGAGAAATGCTTTAGCATTGAGGAAAATCGATCAAACAGAAGATTTTTTTATTGAAAAAGAAAATGAGGCAGAATCATATGCATGTTTTCCTTCATTGTCAGAAAGAAAAGCCTAAGAGCCATAGTTAAAAAACAAAATAAAGCAAAAGTATATATAAATTATTGTTAAATCCATTAGAAAGTTTGATCGTTTTGCAGGTTCGTAAACCAGGTCCTTCATCTTATAGGCATGGCTTAGGCATAAAATCACAAAGCAACATAATGCCAGATGAAACTGAGATCTCCAGATATCCTGTCCCCCTCTCAGAATCTCCAATAGAATTTAATTTCTGATTTTCTTATGACAAATGATAGATGGTTGATGGTGATAATGACATTCAACAAACAATAATTAATTAACAACAAATAATAATTAAACTGTATGCCCCTTTCTGTAGTGTAATGATATGAAATGAGAAAAAGGACAGAATAAAGAGAAACTTCTTATGATGAGACTGTACCTTATCTCTCCAATGAGTCTGTTGACAAAAATAGCCATGTTCTTAATTAACATTATCATTGTACTTGGTTGCAATTCATTTAGTCAAGTTCATTATGTGTAAGTCACTAATTTGAGTAATAAATTCCCTTCTGATAAAGAGTGACACTGATATACAAATCATATAGGAAAAAACTTCAGAAATATTTGTGATAATAAAATAAGCCATTTAGAGACAGATCAAGAATCTTTGTCTTCTGTTCTGTTATATACTAGAAGAAGGTATGTGCATAGATGCCCTTCAAAGTTATTGTAACTATGATGGAACACAGAAGAGATTGCCGCATGGCTGCTTTCATTTTCTCAGCCTAGATTTGATAATGGATGTCTCAGGTCCATCAAACAGTCTTCTTTATTATTAAGAGATATTTATAGAAGGGGTATATAGTAAGAAATTTCTTTCCCTGGCATTTCAATAGAAATAATTTTAGCAATGTTTTTGCAAGATTAAACCTTTAAGATTTCAAGACTTCTAGACCCAAGTGCTAGAGATTTTGTGGCAGAAATTTACTAAATAAAAAGATTTTTCTGCTAAAAATTATAATCAGGAATAAGTTCTATTCAAGAGTTATTTCAGAAATTATGAGATATAAACTGTTAGCCATCTGTAGGGAATAATCTTTTACCAAAGACTGTTTATAATATTCTGGTGATATGTGTGAAATAATTCCTGTCACCAAGAAAACTTTGTGGAAATAGCAAATGTGCCAAGCTTTACATGTTTATATATTTTGAACTTGCCATGAAGGCGTGAGCTTTTTATTTCCTTGAATTTAAATTTAAATTGTTTAAATTGTTCTTCTCTGAACTTTAGTAATAATTACAGGTTCAAGTTGAGCAGCTCATGAAATCTTAGACAGGAATCAACAGAAATAATAGCAAGAGAATAGCTTGTTGATTTTAGAAGAACTGAGATAAAACTGAGTTTAAGTTATTCACATTTATTTAAGGTCTATATGCTCAAAATTGAATATGCATAGATTTGATATGTTAATTAATTTCTTGACATGCAGCTTACATTAAAATAAAACTATCACATATGTAAATTTGCTGTCCTCCTCTTCCATTGGAAAGATCTCTATTTAGAAAAAACTACTGGAAATAAGGGCAAGAAGGCACATTTCTCATAGTAAATTAATAATGGCGAGACCTGTCATTACCGCATTGTAAATTATGCAGTAAGTCTCAGGTGATTTAGTTAGTACCTTAAACACCTAGGAAATTCCAATCGTTGACAGAAATTGGAAATGTGTATTAATTACACGTTCCACCCCACATCTGAGATAAAGGAGAATGTCAGGAATAGATGAATTCTGGTTTCCTTTTGAATATCATATTTTAATTTCTTTTATGTTTCTTTAATCTTTTCAGCAGTGCTTTAGGATTTGGAAGATGTTGATTAAAGCATTTCCTCTTGATTAATTATATTTTGGCTTTCAACTGTTTTATTTTAAAATGAAGTGCACACACATTGTCTGGATTATATGAGCATCTGCTCTTCCCAGTCTCTGCAAATATTTATATAAATCTTACTGCCACCCAGTTCCCTCCAAGTTCTCACTGCTTAGCTAATCCTGATTGCATCTCCTCATTAAACCATCTTCAGGATATGGAAACATAAATAAAACAGACTAACAGTCTACATTTCAGGGACTCTTGTGTGCATGGCTTGCCATTTAACTGAAGTTATTAAATTCTCTGAATACATTCTGAAATATTAGGGTTTCCTTTACCTCGCCCTATTTCTTTATACATCTGATTATTATTATCACAAAACTTATTTTGGATATAATGACTAGACCCTTAGAAAGAGAATATATTATTTTTAAGTAAAATCTATTAAATCAATGTGACCAAAAATATTTAGATGGAGGTTTAAAGGTGACACCTGCATTTGACTTTCTCATTTTTGTTTTTGTTTTCCTTTAACTTTTTAAAATATTTGTTCCCTTTTTTCTATCAATGGACTAAGAGAATATGTAGTTTCCCTCCACAGGGATGGAATGCTAGTACTTTCTATAAAGATTGTCCATCACCTGGGTTTTCTTAACTAATTATGGCTTTCATATGGGGACTGTACTTTAATCTGGGGTCTTAGATTTATTTCATGCTTTGATGCAGAGTGAGAGACATCTATTTGACTTCATTTTACAAATTGTCCTTTGACCATGTAGTTTCTGCAGACAGAATGATTTTTTTTTGATAGTAAATTTCTAAGACTGAGAATTTCTGTTCTCGCAGCTTTATGTAATTATGTTCAAAGGGGTTTGAATTAAAATGGAACAGATGTGTCCATCTTTAATTATGGTGTAGCAAATTGTGTTACTCTAAGGCTTTATTAAGTGAAACGCTCATCTTTATGTAATAATGGGCCAGACAGTTTCAAAATGATATCGGTGAACACAGTATATAGCCCATTCCACCTAGACTTCAAAAGGACAGTTAAAACTCAGAGGCTATGCATGTACAGCCCAGAAGAAACGAGGGAAAATGCACTTTTTTAAAATTTGAACTTAAGTGGAAACAATTGTTAGAAACATATGAAGAATCTTAATGTCATCTAAATATGACATTTTAGAAAGGTAACATTTGACTTGACAGATACACTTAAGGGCTAGTGGGAATCATCAACTTTCTCTTATTGGAAAATAGCTTTGTAGGGTTTCCTGAAAAATCTTTTGTTTTATTTTGTGTAAACAGTTCTTTATAAATGAGTGGTCAGGAAAGGTCTTTTTTTTTTTTTTTGGTACCACTTCTAAGTCAGTATAACAAAGTCTATTTAAAGATTAGCAGGCAGTGCTTAGAGAACCAAAAATTAGCAAGACACAAACCCTATGACCTGAGTCTCCCTGGAGTGTTTCTATTTTTGTCATTAGTGCCACAATCTTTTTATAATTCAGGATATTTTCAACTTTTCATAATATTTCCATTACTATAACCCAATCAGTCACCAATTATTATATTTGTCCCTGATTTATTTTTTTCTTGCTATACTGCCTCTACTTCACTATATCAGCACCCTAATTCTGCCTCCATTCCTTCATAGCCATGTTATTAAATAGCTTTCTTATGAGGTTTCTTGACTCTTCTACTTTTTACATCCTTTGTCTTTTTTCTTCTTTTATCAATTAATAGCCAATCTGAAGTAAGAATAATAATTTTACTATGACGCATAATTTCTTAAAATAATTTGTCTATTGTTAGCACTCAAAGGAAATCACCCTGTATCTCCCTGGGTTCTTGGATTGGGTAACTAATCAAAACAGCTTCGGGCCTCCCTGGTGGTGCAAGGGATTAAGACGCAACCTGTGAAGCTGTCCACAGCCTCTGCGCACAAGTTCAATCCCCGGCCGGCCAGGAAGCAATCCACATGGTGCAGCAGACCTCTCCTGACTCACCCACTGCTCCCCTCAGCAATATACTTTGGTTAATCTGCCTATATAGTTCCCCACTCTGTCTCTGATGAATCCTCTAACCCCCCACACCTCTGGCTTGTACCCAGCTCTTGTATGCATAAATAATAAATAAATCTTAAAAAAAAAACAGCATCAGGTGGGCCAGCAGGGGATATACAGTTGATGTAACAACACACATATGGAGAATTTACATGGTTGTAAATTCTAAAGAATAATGGGATGGATGAGAGAGATTTAGCCTGCATTTGTTGGCCAGGGGTGTCAAGGAGAGAGAGGAGACTTCACTTGACAGGCAAATAGGGGAGAGGTTGGTTACCTCATCCTTACTCTGAAGGTAAAGTTGAGACTCTGAGAGTGGACATCATCATTCGTAAACCTGTAAATGAATGAGACCGTCTAACCTACATTTTTTCAGTCATCTTTCCCTCATTTGGTTAGGGAGTTGGGAAGACTTATGTAAGGAAGGAAGCATCTCTAGCCTTCAGGGAAAGTCCAAAATGTTCTTAACTCAAAACAATCTGCATTCTTTAAGCAATGGTAATAAACATCCAAGGCATACTTAGCCTTGATTGGCTGCTAGTATCCTTACCAAAGTGATTGGAGGCTTCCAGGGGAATATTGGGAAGAGCGTATATGACCCTTTTGGGGAGACTGACACCACTGTATGAGGCCTTATGATTAGGTATGGTCTTAAGATCATTTACCAATATAATCTCTAAGAATCTTCTTTTTACTCTCTAATAAAGTTAGTTATATGATCTTCCTTTCAAAAAGTCCTTCACATTTACTAACTAAACACAGCTTCCTCTAGGCAGAGTTGCTCTTGGTTAGCCAGTATCTATGCCTTTATCCTCACCTCCATTTCTTTCTCCAGTCTTGAATGCTCTGGTCACTTTCTCATTAAATCCTTCCCCTTTCTTGAAAGGCCAGATTCTCCATGATTCCATTTTCTTTTTCATTTTTTCCTGCTTCTGACTTAGCACTTCAGTTTTGATTCACCCCTTAATTATCCCTTTCCCAACTGGTTTTCAGTCTTCATGAAGATCTTAGTCTCCCTGTGAAATAAGGTCTTGTTCACAGAGTGATGCAACCCAGAGTATAAATTAGCTGATGAATTTACACTTCTTTAAGGAATTCATTGCTGAAACTCTCTTCCTGTTCATTGGTGTGGTGAAAAGGCAGAAAAATGAGATAGAAGAGAAAATTTAGCAAAAGAATGTTATATTTAAGTGAAATGTCTATAAGATCATTGACCTTAAGAGAATAAATACACTAAACTCAAAAATGAGGGAAAAAAGGGTAAACTCCACAGAGCTGTGGTCAACAACAGGAGTTGAAAAAAAATCACTGGACTATCCTCCTTCACTTTCATCTCTAAGAAGTTAATTCCAACAGAGAATTAAAATAAACTTCAAGAAAAAATAGAGGACATCTCCCAATTCTTACAATGCTATTTAAGATAAAGGAAGCGAGAAAACAGCTGTTTCGCTGACTCATTCAATTTTGAGGGATCGTTTTTGGGAAAGATAAATTTACCTTATATTTGAGCATGTAGATAATAGGAAAGTAGTCTTTGATTATTAAGAATTTGTTATTTGTTTATTTATTTTTTTGTAATTTGGATGGCCTTTATCAGATTGAGGTGGCTCCTACCTATTTCTAATTTGGTGAGATACAGATTTCAAAATGGGAGACACGCACAAGGAGCCATTGTTAGTAAGTCCCTTTGCGTCCAGGACTGCTGCTCTGGGTCTGCTAGTCTCTGGCCTTAGGTTTCCCCTGCCTTCCTTCAAAAGACATACACACAATTTCACACACTCAAGGAAGGGACTAAAGCTTGATTTTCGGGGTCATTTGGGGCAGCAGGATAGATAATGTACTTTGCTATTTCTCCAGTTTATTCTCAACACTAGATTCTCATCTAAGAATTACAAATAACTTAAACTTTGACAAATTAGAGATAAGACAAAAACTGCAGTTGTTGCATACTTAATATTAGAAAATAAGAAAATGCTGATCATCAGGTTCACTTTATATAATAAGTATATTATAAATTGAACATATACAATATAGGATTTTTTTCTTTTAATTACCAATTTAAAAAATACAGCCTTACATATCAAAAAGTGTAGAGGCAGAAATTAAAAGTAATATATTAGAATAAGATGTTAAAAAATGAATGACATTATTAGAAAATAAATCTGTTATTGTAGATTAAATAATGAGGTAGAGAATAGGCATGGATTCAAACAAGATGTTGATTTTTTCTTTCTAACTTCAAATTATTATGATTTTTGCAGGAAATTTGGACAGAGAGGGAAAAATAAAATAAAAATATTACCCTTCAGTTTATCCCACCACATAGTGATAACAACAGTCAAAGTGTTGGTGAACATCTTAGCCAGAGTTAGCTTAGGTTAAACATTTTTCCCATTACAAAAATGACAATACATTATATACTGTTTAATTACACTTTTCCCTTAACAATATATATTCCTTTACCCTTTAAATAATAATACGGTATACTTTTATGCTTGATAAGAAGCAACACTAAACGTATAACTCCCATTTTTCCTATTATAAGGCCAATTTATCTAATCATAGACTTATCTAAAATTACATATTTTAATAAATTATTTAAAAATGATGTTTTAAAAAATCTCCTATTTCATGAAATCTCATTAGTTTTTCATCTTTGGAAACCCCCTTCTGAGTCACAGGTTTTTCAGAACCGATCATCTATAATTTTCTGTCTCTTTGTGATGCTGTTACTGGAAATTTTATCCCAAGATATAAGTATTCATTTACATAACATTAAGACTTTTAGCATTTTTGTTAATCTCCACAATATAGCCATTTATTGTATTCCTTTTATGTGATCTTGTTTACCACAATCTCAACACTTGAAATTGTGTGGTCAGACTCTAGGGATACTATTCAATTTATCCGTTTGCTATAATTCATTGTTTTTACTGTGTCATACTAACTTTCATATCTAACTGTATGTCTCTCTCTCTCTCTCTCTCTCTATTTTTGTATCTGAACATACCTACACAAAAAAGCAACATTGATAAAGGCAATTTTGGACATGTCTTCTCCCAATTCTTACAATGCTATTTAAGATAAAGGAAGCGAGAAAACAGCCTTTGAGGGGATTGATTTTATGCTGACTCAATCAATTTTGAGGGATCATTTTTGGGAAAGATAAATTTACCTTATATTTGAGCATGTAGATAATAGGAAAGTAGTCTTTGATTATTAAGAATTTGTTAGTTTTTTTTTTTTATTTGGATGGCCTTTATAAAGTTGAGGTGGCTCCTACCTATTTCTAATTTGGTGAGGTTTTTTTTTTTAGTTTTAACTAGTAATGGAGGCTAGAGTTTGTCAAAGTCTTTTTAGTACTCATGAGGTTATAATTAATTTTGTTAATATAGTTAATTACATGGATTAATTATAATGATATAGTCTATATATTTGTTCATGATGTATTATTCTATATACATTCTATTTAATAAAAATTTGCTTACAGTGTTTGCATCTATTTTCATGATAAATACTGCTCTTTACTATTTCCTTCTACTTTAGGTTTTATTTGCTTTTTTCTTTTTCTAGTTTTTTAAGGTGGAATCTGAGGTCATCAATTTCAACTCTTCTCATATATTTAGGTATTAGTACTGTGTATTAATGCCATACATTTCCCCACTGGTACTGCTTTCTGATTTTATTTTTCAATTTCATTTGGTTAAATTTTTTTTTTTAATATTTCTTACTTATTCTTTGATCTGTGGGTTATTTAGAAGTGTGCTATTATTATTTAAATATTTGAGGATTATCCAGAGATTGCTATGTTTGATTTCTAATTTAATTCCACTGTGGTAGGAGAACATACTTTTTATGACTTTAATGCTCTTGAATTATTGAGTCTTGTTTCATGGCTTAGGCTATGGTCTATCTTGGCAAATGGTCTGTTTGCTCTTGAAAAGAATCTTGTATTCTGCTGTTGAGTGGAATTTTCATAAATATTCTTTGTTAAGTTTATATATAAATTGCTTGAAGTTGTTCCATGTTAACTGATGCTCTTTCATTTTTTTTCCTTTCTCTGGTTTCTATTATGTTCTCAAATGTATTAGTTTACTGTTTTATTTATTTATTTGTTTCTACTTACAGTCAGTTTCTCATTATCTATGTTCCTCTTTTTTCGCAGCGCTGTTCAAATGTATTAGTTTTTTCATTTGCAGTGTCTGATCTGTCTTTAATCCTATTCAGTGTACTTTTCATCTCAGCCATTGTATTTTTATCTCTAGGAGTTAGATATTGGTCATTTTTAATTTTTAACACATTATTACCACCATTTTATTGTTGTTTTCTACCAATTCTAAGTCCTGTATCAGTTCTACATCAATTTCCTTTCATTGATTCTCTTCATTCTGGGTCATATTTTCCTGCTTATTTGCAAGCCTGGTGATCATTGAGTGGAATCCCTATATTGTGTTTTTACTCCTTTTACTACTGTATTTCCAGAAATATTTTTGGACTTTATGAAATAGTTAAATTACTTGGAAACAGTCTTTTCTAGTTTTTCTGTCACCACTGGTTGTGCTCAGTCTAGGAGTAGGTTTTCCTTTCTTCTGCTGAGGCAAGGCCTGCCAGAGCATTTTACCTAATTACCTGTGAATAATGAGTTTTCTTTGTCTGGGTGATGGCTAACTGCACTCTTCCTCACCCTGTTTTAGTCAGGCATTATTCCCAATGCTACCCCCACTCCTGTTCCTGGCCCCCTGGGTTCAGGTAGTTTTCTCAAGCGCCATGTACTGCTCAGTACTTCTGACGATATTCTGCAGACACCCAAGTTCTGTTTCTGTACAGCTGTTTTCCCTCTGGTTCTCTGATGTGTGAACTCTAACAGCCTATTTTCCTGAATTCTCAGTTCTGCTCCACAGTTCAGGAAACTCACTGGGCTTTTCCTGCATTTTTCTCTATATTGTGGCCTGCGAACTCTCTCAAGATAGTAAAGGAATTATAGGGCTCACCTCATTTTTCACCCCTCTCTTTGGGAATCACTGTTATTTGTTGATTGATATCTAAGGTCTTTTAGAACATTTTTTGTATTATTTTGTTGTCTTTTTCTTTCTTTTTTTTTTTTTTTGAAAGGTTGTTTCAGGGGGGATAATAAATCTGGCTGCTCTTACTCCATTTTGGGTAAAACCAGAAGATTCTTTGAACTTGATTTAAAACTTTTAAATCTTCAAAAATATTATGTGTGGTTCTCTATTTTTCCTATTGCCCTGGATTCAGCAAATGTTATGGTGACTTTAGGCAGATGTGAGACAGGATTATTAAAATATACGGGGGAAAGTGTGATAACCGATAGAACAACAAAGTCTCAAAGAGGAGGAATTGTTATTCAAATTACAGAAAGGTGATGATATAAGATATTGAGGAATGTAGTTTGTAATACATGTTTTCAATATTTAGAGATGAAAGTTTTGCTGAACCAAAGCAATAACATATCTTTTGAGTTTTCTATTTTTGATAGTTAATAGCCAGTTACGTTTTACCATTTGGATAATAGCATTCTTGGTATGTAGCAGAGAAGTTAGTTGGCTAAATTTTTTTATGTCTTCCTTGAAGAAAAAAATAATAAAGTACAGATTTTAGATTGGATATGGAAGAAATTAGAAAAAATTAACAAACTTAATGAATAAATGGGCAAAAACCATTTATTTAGCCTCTACTATGTGCCATACCTACTCTGTGCTAAATGTTCCAGATTATCTTATTTCATTTTCATAATAATTGTATTAGGTATCCTTGAGTATCAGAGAGATTAAACATAATTCCATTTTCTTTATGAGGAAATTGAGTCCTTGTCTAAGTTTACAGAGCTAGGAAGCAACTGATCCAGGATGTGGATCCAAACTGCCTGATTTAAGAGCCCACATGTTTAACCACTGCCTCTACTGCCAATAAGGTTAAAATGGAAATGGATTAAAATATACAAGAGAGTTGGAAGGACTGAAGGCTGTGGTCAGAAAGCAGGATATTAATGTTAAAGGTGTTAGAGACAGAGCTGCTTTGGATGATGTTGGATCTAAGGTGGGTGGCTGAAGTAGATTTGAAGTTAATTTACTTAGAATTAAAGAATTTCAGAAATTTTAGGCAGGGTTTTGAATAATTTATGTTCATGGACATTAAAATCATCCATTATACTGGCTGAATTTGAGTTTGTTTTTTTTTTTGTTGTTTTTGTTTTTGTTTTTTTTTTTTTGTATTTTATCATTCACATTGAATGCCTTTCTCTAGGCCTTAGGAAAATTCAAGAAGTTGAAGAACCCTAACACTGGACACCTATTTAATTGGTCAGGACAGTTTCTTAGGCCCTTAGCTTGTCAGATAATCTAATAAATAGATAACTTTTCTGGTGTCCACTATTTGTCATCACCCCTTAAGTAATCTGGGTTTCAATCAGTGTCTTTTCTTAAGGAGGGATCCTGATGTCACTGAGACTTCTGTCTGGGGTGACCTGTTTGGTCTCATTGGGCAGGTAAAGTATAAGAGTCAGAAGGAACTCTGCTATCTATAAGGAGCAGGGGCACCTGAGGTTTAACTGGATTCTGGATTTCACCAGAATGAGTTCGTATGGAAGGACCAAAGCCTGTGACATCCTTGAGTTTCTTTGCTACTGATTTAATATTTATCAAGTAATCTCATGGAGTATCTACAGAGATCTCTGATGGCAACTTATCTTATAGTGTTACACTAATGTAGTTGTTACTCGTTAAACAAGAAGTTCTTTAAAGAGGTTTGTTATTTATATAAATTCTCTGATGGGTATTGAAGGGAAATTAAGATGAATTAGGCCAACTTCAGCCTAATAAAAAAGGCAATCAGGGATCTACACTGCACCCAATGAGATTTTCATGTGAAAATCAGCCTGAAAGTTATTGTCTTTTGGCAATATTCTCTCCTCTGATTTTGTTTAGTGTGGTTTCCTGCACTGTAGCATTTGGTTCTTGGTGGCGGGTTTTAAACTCCAGCATTTTGAGGTCACACAGATACACAGACCTGTGCCAGGTCATGGATTTTCATTTGTGGTCTGTTGTATGATTAAAACACTTCAGAGCATATCGGTGACAAGGCAGCATTGGCATTCCTGTGCACCCCGTTTGTGTAGTAATGAGTAAGCCACAGTTGCATGTGGGTATCATGTTGTCATCGTGTTCTAGAGTGACTTGACCAAAACCAAGCGAAGCAGGGAAGCCATAAAATCACCCTATGAGGCAAATTAGGAAAGAGAAATTTATTTTTCTAAAAGAGATTTGAAGTTTTCATGTCAGCAAGTCTTATAGTTTGGTTTGTAAATGAGTCTTAAAGTTGAATACAAAATACTTTATTTCCTCGAGCAGTAATTCTGTGTCCTGCACCATATTTATGTTAATATGGAATGGATACCTACAGGGTAATTTTTGAGCTGAGTGTTAAAGTGGTTAAAGCAATCACTATTTTTCAGGATTAAAAAAGAGAAAATAGAGTTACATTGAAGGGGGAGAATGAGGTAGTAAGGGTGAAATGTGTAATTGGAACCAATGCAAGAACATCATTAATACTTTAAGTTAGTGTTCTTTTCACAAACTTAGCTTGTGCCTCAATCTCCTCCCTTGTTATCCTTAAAAGGAGTTTTCTAATATATCCAATGGAATAGAAAAGGAAATCAAGGTGAAAAAGAAAAGTCAAATAACTGCTGATAAGTGTTCACTTGTCCCGCTCAGACTAAGTTTTTATTTATTTATTTATTTATTTATTTATTTTGTTTATACATGCACTGGGTACAGTCAGAAGCGCGGGAGGGTGAGAGAATTCACCAGAGCCAGAGCGGGGAGCAGAACAGGCAGAAGGACCGAAGTACACTGCTGAGGGGAGCAGCGGGCGGCAGGAGAGGTCTGCGCGCCATGTGGGACCCTCCTCCAGTGGCCGGGGAGCAGCTGGGGATCGAACCGGCGCCGCAGAGGCCGCGGGCAGCTTCGCAACCCAGCGCTCAACCGCTGCGCCACCGGGGAGGCCCTCAGACTAAGTTTTAATTGTGGAAGGAACACTAGATAATTAAGGATGAAGCAGAGAAAGTGTCACAGAGGGACAGAGGCAGTGAATGGAGAGAGGGTGCATTGAAGGTAGAGCTGGAGCCCAGAGCCATAGTATATACTGAGTTTTAATTTTCATGCACTAGCACCTTATATTATTTGTACTAAGATAAAAGTACTTCAAAGCTTTTAGAGATAAAGCCAAAGCAAGAACTTCTAAGCAGATTCTGCATATCGTATTTGTATTAATAGCAGTAAGAAATCTGTGTTTATACTGGCCTTTAACATTTTTGTGGAAAGTGCTTTAGAAAACAGATCCCTTCACACCAACAAAAAGCATAATTTCTGTCACTCAGACATAGATCTTCTGATGGGATTGAACATTATAAAGTAATTAAAAATTTCTGTATTATCTAAATTATTTGTTTTGGTCTCTGAGCATATAAGCTAGTATTAATTTGCAAAATACGATTAAAAAAACACCTTATTTGGATAGCATTTAATAAGAATGCAATTCTTTTGAGTAATGGTAAGATGTAGTATTTGGTTCTTCTCCCAAGTAAACAGATTTGTTTCCAGGAATTTTAAGTGATGGAAAAATGGCCTTTAAACCTATTTTTCAAGAAAGAGGCTGTTTGTTTTGAGAATTCATGTACAAACATTTTTTGAGAAGGAAAAAAATATGAACTAAATAACAGTTTAGTTGGACTAAACTACATGGACTTCAGATATTATTGACATTTTTCTTTTGTAAGTCAACTAGTTTTATAATGTGAATTTAGAAGATTTCTAATGAAGAATGTGTTTCATCACTAAAACTGTCTCTAGCCAAATTGAATCATTTCTGCTATTTTCCAGTTTGTAACTGTGAGGTTCTGTTAACGGCTATTCTAGGCACCGAAGACACAGTAGTAAACAAAGACAGAGTTGACATAAAAAGAAATATGATCAGGGCCTCCCTGGTGGCGCAAGGGGTTAAGATGCAACCTATGAAGCTATCCACAGCCACTGCAGCACGAGTTTGATCCCCAGCCAGCCAGGGGGCAACCCATATGGTGCAGCAGACCTCTCCTGGCTCACCCACTGCTCCCCTCAGCAGTGGGCTTTGGTTAATCTGCCTGTTCTGTTCTCCACTCTGTCTCTGGTGAATCCTCTCACCTGCCCTCCCCACACCTCTGGCCTGTACCCCAGCTCTTGTATGCATAAATAAATAAAGCTTTTTTTAAAGAAAGAAATGATCAAATACATAAGAATTAACCAAGGAGGTGAAGGACTTATATAATGAAAACAGTAAGACATTGTTTAAGGATTTCAAACATAGGGAGGTTGCAAGATATTCCACACTTATGTCAGTATTCACAAAATGACTGTTCTACCAAAAGCAATATGTCAATTTAAATCAGTCCCTGTCAAAACACTAAGAATATTTTTTTGAACAAAATATTGACAAAAATATTAAGGTTTACGTGAAACCATAATAGGCCTCAAGCAACAAAAACAATCCTGAGCCAGAAAGAAAGAAATGGAGGCACAATGTGACTTGACTTTAAGCTATATTACAGATCAGCAGTAATTAAAGCAATATAGTATTGGCATAAAAATAGACACAGAAATCAATGGAACAGAATCAAAAGCACAGAAAGAAATCCACATACCTTTCACAACAAATTCCATCAGCAAGAATCTAGAGTTCCTTTTTAAACTTTTCTCCTCAATGTGTTTTTTTTTTTTTTTATTTTATAGAGGCATGTTTTATTTATTTATTTTATTTGCCTGTTTTGTTTATACATGCACTGGGTACAGTCAGAAGCGCGGGAGGGTGAGAGAATTCACCAGAGCCAGAGCCGAGAGCAGAGCAGGCAGAAGGACCGAAGTACACTGCTGAGGGGAGCAGCGGGCGGCAGGAGAGGTCTGCGTGCCATGTGGGACCCTCCTCCGGTGGCTGGGGAGCAGCTGGGGATCAAACCGGCGGTGCAGAGGCCGCGGGCAGCTTCGGGGCAGCTTCTCAACCCAGCGCTCAACCGCTGCGCCACCGGGGAGGCCCCTCAATGTGTTATTATTAACCTTTGATCTACCCCTTAAAAGTCAGTTTACCTTGTAACGATAGGCATAGAGTGAATGCCAGTAGCTATTAGAACTTTCTCATTCAAGTTCAGAGAGTAGGAAATTAATTCTTGAATGTTAGAAGAGTGGAGGGAACTTTTTTTAGAAACTCTGTAAACCTCTCCTCACATGCTTCTAAAATCTTACAAATGAATTAGCCTCAGCTTATTGATGAGGGGATCAGAATTATCCTAAAGTGAATAAGATCCTTCTCTAGATGTGTGTGGAAATACAGAAAACTCTCTACTTCCCACACTTAGTATGTAACTTGAATGGAAGAAAGACATTAAAATAAATCTTAAATCATTTTATTTTATTTATTTTTTTAAGAGGACATAATGTAAAGAAATGAGGTATTTAGGTAGTGGACATATTATGCAAAGTCTTTGGGATATTGAGTTTGTAGTTGACTCTAGTCCTCTTGTCAAAGGGAAAAATAATTTTTGAATTTTAATGCCTTTCCTACCTCCATTTTTTTCAGTGTATGATTATCTGTGTGTGTGATATCTGATTGATGTGTTAAATTGATCACTGTTATGTGGTGTGGCAAGTTTAGACAATTGTTCCTATGGAAAACAATTATAGAAAGTGGAAAAAAATCAAAAATAATAATTTGAAGATACTGGAAAAATGATCAAAGGCAGATAGAGACTTGAAGAGTTTGCTACTGAAAGATTGCTACTGTGTCAGGAAGAAAACACAATTTTGTGGTTCTTTTGAAAAACCTCAACCTAAATGACTCAATTTTAGTAGTCTGTTAAAATAGTGCACATTAAATTGATAATGAGTTAAATTAAAGTTGTAGCAGTGGACGTGGTGAGAGTAGTTTAATGAGGGATATATTTTTGAGGGAGGATGATAGCACTTGCTAAGTTTCAACAGATGTTGACTATGGGGGAAGAACACAGTGGCCTCCAGTCTTTGGCAGAGGCAATGAAGTAATGAGCAAGCCATCCAGTATCCCTAAGGACACCGCAGAGAATTGGGTTTGACAGTGTGGGAGTTATGAAGAATTGTTCTCCCTCTGTAAATGATTTTTTTATCATTTACATATTACAATAGAGAGTTAATGCTGAAAGGTATGATTATGTGCAACATAAAAATATGAAACTGTCTGTTACATATCTGCAGATCTAACTCAGAAATAAGGTACTTAAAGTTGAAAGCAAAACTGAATGCTTTAAGTAGAGTAAAAATTAGGACTGAGCACTCTAATGAATCAGTGGTCCCTCTTGTAACTACAGATGAGAACAGGCATATTATATACTGGTTTAACTATACCCACTTATATATAAAAACACATTTTATATATCACAGAAAACCTTCCATATTAACACAGAAGTGCTGTTACCTGACAAGTGTTAGTGAAGTTTCTTCCTCTTCTAGCTGGCTGTTGTGCAATGCTGCAGAAAATTTGGCCCATGCACATCCAAGTGCAATGAGTATGATGAAGTGGCTCTCTGAAGTTTGATTTAGAGACTAAAGAATTAGAGATGCTTCTGAGATATTCAGATGGACAA